>NC_138426.1:5109149-5529016 GCF_016097725.1 Ips typographus | reverse complement strand
AAGACTGAGTTTTCGTTCGATATGATTTTGTTTTGTTTTTGTTTACCAACAACAGCTGAGGATTCGCGCCACTTTTTCTCCAACTCGATCGCTCTAGATTTCCATAGATTGCAGTTTTCCGTGAGTAATAGGTTTTTATCTTCGAGTTCTTTTACCAGTCGTTTCAGAAATTCAACTTCCGGTGGTTGCTTGATTGAAGGAATACCTTGGTCGTTTTCGATACCCCGCGTTTTGCTCATAACCTTACTTGGCTCCCAGTTTGGGAATTTATAGTAATAATATGTTCATTTTCACAGCACTTTTTGCTTTTTTTTGTAGCACATGATGTGTGGAAATATGTAGCACAGTTTTTGCACTTTACTTTTCTGTTAACAACACGCGATTTGCAAAATTTGCAGACAGGTGCCGATAGATCGTCGTTCCCGTCCGCCATTACTTGTTGTTGATGATAATAAGAGTTCACGGGTCCTTCTCGATGACTGCGAATGGAAATTGGCGAATGGGCCTATCCCACAATTTTTTTTTTATTTCATAACTACAAAGACGGATTGAAAATATTATACCCGTATTTTTTTGTTTTCAAAAATATTAAGTCTAAATAGAAAAAAAATTATGATAAAAACTACATTAATCTCATGTTTAAAACGCCCGCCACCGGTGATGTACTACACTATCAACCAATCAGCGACAAGAAGTGAAACACATGGCGTGCAACAGCCAATAAAATCGCCCAGAATTACGTACGTCACATGCGCGCCAAAACAGATCTTTTAAATTTAATGGACAAATTCAAACTAATATAGGAACATTTACGACCATAATTTTTTCTTCAAGAATATGAAAAATTAGTTTTTTGATCCTATTCTTTCGATTCCAGTCATTAAAACAAAAATTTATGATATGTGGGATAGGCCCATTATGCATATGCAAAAATAATCCTGGAGTTTGGTACTCCAGAAATTGACTTTTTGCATCTCGCATAAACAAGAAATGTCAGAAGTATATTTCTTGGGAAATCGACTCCGAATCTGTCAATATTGATGCCTTTACGGTATCTTGGAAAGGACTAAAATTTTATGCTTTCCCTCCTTTTGTCCTTATCTGTAAGGTCCTAAATAAAATAGTCGTAGATCAGGCCGAAGGAATTTTAGTAGTTCCAAAGTGGCCTTCTCAACCCTGATATCCAATATTTAATAAACTCGCTCATTTATCTAATATTATTGAATTCCAACCTAACAGTGCATTTTATCTTCGCCTTTCAGATCTCATCACCCCTTACATAAGGACCTTAATCAGGTGGCGGCAGTGTTATCAGGGCGGCATTTAAATTAAAGGATATTCCTGAAGAGGCTATAAACACTCACATTAAATCCATTTCCGAGTCTACCATCAAGCAGTACAATAGTTGCATCAAATATTGGTGAGATTACTGTGCCTTAAAGAATGTTCCATATTTTTTAGCTAAACCCCCCTGAGGTAATAGCTTTTTTCCAATACCTCATGGACAACAACAAAAGGTAGAAGTTTTGCACTTTTAATTCATGTCGAGCTGCCCTAGCTTTGATTCTGCCAGAGGCAACTTCTAATGTCATTCGCCTTAGGCGTTATTGTCACGAATGGAAAATCCATTAATTCAAAAGATGGACTTACTGACTTAAAAACAAAAATATTTTTGAATATTTGAGGATTGCGAAATATTAAGCGCACGAGGCAAGGTCGCACCATGATGCATCGAGTGCATCATGCACCGGGTGCACCATATCAGTGATGAGTCGCCACCACCTGCTTTGCAGGAATATGAAAAATAGGCGACGAACAATAACAAACTACGTCAGCCAATCGGGTATAAAACACGCCGATTTCAGCAGTATAGGATCAGTGTGAACCAATCGATAGTAGTGTGACCAGCTGAACCAAGAAGTCGAGATGTCGACTCTCCTCGTAAAAGAAGATCAAGTTAAGTAGTCCATTCTCCAAAGTTGTTCCAGCACGAAAGTGACCAAGCCAGCCGCCAGAAAATGCTAAGTCCTTAGCTTAGGAATCTATGTAAGTACAATTGTTAAAATTGCCAACTTTTAGTGTGTTTATGACCGTATTGTGCAAACCCATTTATATATTTAATAGATTTAAGTGTTTAATAGAAAACTCAGTGTTTGATTCCATCCTTAAAACTGAGATCCCGGCGCGACGTTTAACGTCGTGAGTCAGTTTAATTGATGAACCCAGAAGGGCTCATAAATTAAATGTGACATTTGGTGGAGGCGCCGGTCTGTTTTGAGATGGATGAAAAACAATAGTTGAGTTTTTTATCTTTATTTTATTTTTTGGGGTATGATACAGATTCAGGAAAATAATGTGTGGGCTATAAAAGAAATTTTAAGTATTATTTTCTTTTGGCTAGGGATAGTGACGTTGATTTATTTAGTGATTTTTTGGGGATTACCTTTGCTATTGAAGCGCTCATTTGATAAAATTTTGGTTTAATATGGGTGGTACATCTTCAAAAGAGGAGGAAATTATTATTTCTCAAGCGGGAAACAGTGGGGGTGTATCAAATAGTTCGGGAAAAGATAATTTATGGTCAGCTAAGAAAATTTTAATTATTATTTTTTTGTGCATGGGGGTATTAATGCTAGTGTATTTTAGCGTTAAAAAATTATTAGTTTGATGAACAAGCAAATTCGTAAAGAAATTGCCAGGAATAATCAACTTGGTTAAAAAAAAAACGAAAATAATTTGAAAAAAATAAATATAGCACATAAATAAATTTAAACATTGTCCATGAGTGAGTCGAGTGGCAAAGATCGAGTAAAAACTGGCAGTAGGGCTCAAAGTTTGTCGGAAAAAGAAAAAATCGTGTTACGTGAAGCTATCGCTAGAGGTCGAAACCCAGAAAAGGTGATAAAAGAATTAAAAGATTTCAAACCCGAGCATCACAGTTTGACTGTGAGTTCTCCTGCTCCGACACAAACGGCAACTTTTTCTCACAAACAAAAGCTTAACAAACCCAGTTCAGTTTGTTTGACAAGCAGTGAGTACGAAGAAAATACTCTTGACAATACTGTCGTGGGCGTTCAAGCTCAAACTTCCCAAGCCTCGGCTTCAACTTCTAACCCCCAATCCACGGAAGTTTATTTCAAACCAAGAGCTTCGTTAAGTAGAACTCCGCCTAAACCGCGAGAAACAGAAGGGCCTTGGCAGGAAAGTCCCTTAGAAGTGGTAGTGCCACCAAAGCTTATCTCCATCCCGCCCCTCAGAATTAGTACAAAGTTCTAATAATCCTTGCCCACCCCCTGTGATTCGGGAAAGAAACCGTGCCATACGTCCTAACAATACTTCAGTAATGGCTAACATGACTTTACAGGCAGCTTTGGCTGAGCAAAAAACTCCGGCCACCCCAAAGTTTACATGCCCATCTACATTTAACCCTTCTATTGACTCTCCCAGTATTTTTATAAATAAATACGAAAAAGCAGCGATTGTGAATAGCTGGTCAGAAAATCACAAAATATCTTATTTAGCTAATTTTTTGGAAGGTCCAGCCCATACATGGTTTGGTAATTATATTAGTGAGCCAGAGAATCAGATGAAAACATGGCTAAATATTAAATCAGATTTTTTTAAAGAGTTTTCAGGAGAACAGCCACTCCGAAAGTTAAAATTTCGATTAAACACTCGCAAACAGCAAGACTGTCGAGGATATAAAAAAGTACTATTATGATCTATTGGCAATCGCAAACGAGATTGACCCAGAAATGACTTTTGACGCGTTTAGGGATCATTTTGAAAATGGTTTGCATCCGTCTTACTATGAGATGTATTATTTGCTTAGTTCTAGCAATACAAATTTTGACAATTTAAAGCAATTGGTGATTAAGCTAAGTGATATAAAAGAAAGAACATTGGTAAATCAAATGACACAAAGTACAGCTTTATTGTCAGTATCTGCGGCAGTGAACAGTAACAGTGGTAATAACCCAACAAACCGGCAAAGGACCTGGAATGACCCCAGGCCACGAACATTTTTTAATAGGAATTTTTCATATACGGTTCAAAATCAGACACGAAATACCTATGTTCCAAGGGTAAATAATTTTAGGCCGAATCAAAATGGTTCGAGGAACAACTCATTCAATAGGGGGCGACAATTTGTAAGAAACAATTGGCAACAACCCCAGAACCATGATACTTTTAATAGGAACAGAAATCAGTTTTCTAATCAAAACTGGAGAAATAATAATAATAATAATTATTATTTGCCTCGTACGAGAACGCACGACGGCCGGGTTATTTGCATTGATTGCCGTAGGACCGGTCACGTGTCTTGTAACTTCAATAACAGGCCTTTTCAAAGGAATGCACCTCAGGGCCGGAGAAACCCAAACGACAGAGGACAATTTCAAAACTAAGAAGCCCGAACGAAATTGTCCAATTGTCATCTACGGGCACCAGTAAACAAACATTAATAGTACATATCACAGTTAACGATAAAGATAACGTCCCTGTTTTACTTGATACAGGAGCTTGTAAAAATGTAGTCGACATAAATTATATCAGTAACATGGGACGGTTACAAGACAATATACAACTGATAACCGCAGGAGGTTATACAGTTCAACCTCTCGGCAATTCTGAGGTAATTATAAAAGTTACTGGCACAATTATTTCCGTTGAGGCACTAGTGGTGCAAAATTTATCAAAAGCCTTAATTTTGGGACATAACTTCTTGGCTAGTAAAAAATCATTAATTGACTATAATACCAATACTGTGACATTATACCATGAACTTGACCCATTGATTTTACATTTTGGCAACAATGTCAACAATAATATGGGGAAAATAGAACAAATGGAAGATACTAATAAGGTATTTGCAAACGTCGAGATTGAGTCAACCGCGCGAAGTTTGAAGGTTACACTTGCAACCGACTACATGGTCAAGGTTGGTCGCGAGATAACGGTACGACTGAACTGTGCCTTATCTCCGCACGAGTTTACGAGGTACTGCTTTATCGAGAACGATAAATACCTACGACCAAGAGGATTGATTTGTTCAAATATTTTTGTAAGAAATGACAAATGGTACATCAAAATTAACAATATGGGGTTTAAAGAAGTGTTCATATTAAAAAATACCACAATCGTTTATTTAGAGAAAAATATAGAAATGGATATAACAAAAATTCCAGTTCATTGTATTGATGAAACTGAAGATGATGAAGAAATGATTACCATGAATGACCATAATCTAAGTAATATAACGAACCCAGAATTGTGTAACAAATTGCAGACATTACTTTCAGAATATAGTGACGTTTTTTCTAAAACACCAAAATATGTGGGAAAAACCGATGTCATCGAACATGAAATTAATGTAGGGAATGCTAAACCTATAAAACAGAAACCTTACAGAGTGGCACAAAAAGAAAGAGAGATAATAGATGAGCAGATAAGAGAAATGGAACAATACGACATAATAAGGCAAAGTAACTCGCCCTGGGCAAGTCCCGTCGTATTAGTAAAGAAAAAGTCTGGAGAGGCACGATTTTGCGTGGATTATCGCAAGTTAAACGATGTGACGGTAAAAAATTCGTGGTTAGGATCTAATATTGAGGATATTTTGACTTACTTAGGAAACGCCCAATATTTCTCATCGTTAGACATGTATTCAGGTTATTGGCCAGTCAAAGTAAAAGAAGAAAGTAAGCCACTTACTGCCTTTACAGCGCCAGGCCACGGATTATGGAAATTTAATGTAATGCCTTTTGGATTGTGCAATGCCCCGGCAACATTTCAACAGTTAGGAGATGTAGTGTTTAGAGATTTAAAATGGAAAGAAGTTTTAATTTATATGGACGACATTATAATTTTTTCTAAAACAATAGATGAACATTTGGAAAAATTACGTAAAGTTTTCAATAGACTTCGAAGTGCAGGCCTAACACTAAAACCTAAAAAATGTGAATATTTAAAAGAAAAAATTAATATCCTTGGTTATACAATTTCGAAAGATGGAATTTTTCCTGATAAATCAAAATTAATTTCAATTGAAAATTGTCCAAGGCCAAAATTGTAAAGGGTGTACAAAGTTTTTTGGGACTTTGTAACTACTACCGGAAGTTTATAGAAAATTTTGCAAAAATTGCACGTCCTTTATATGATCTAACAAAGAAACAAAATAAATTTGATTGGCAGGATATACATGACAAAGCGTTTGAAACACTAAAACAAAAATTGATTAGTGAACCAGTTTTGGCACATTTTCAAGCAAATAAAGGATGTGAATTAAGGGTAGATGCATGTAAAGATGGAATCGGAGCAATATTATTGCAGGAAGATCATGAAAATGCGTTACACCCAATAGCATATGCAAGTAGAAGCCTTAGTAAAGCTGAAAAGAATTATTCGATAACAGAACTTGAAGGGTTAGCAGCTATGTGGGCGCTATCCTATTTTAGACATTTTATTTATGGAAAACCTATAAAAATAGTGACTGATCATCATGCGCTATGTTGGTTAAAAACCTTGAAGGAGACTACTGGACGTTTAGCGCGTTGGGCGTTAAAGTTATCGGAATTGACTACACAGTACATCATAAATCAGGAATTGCTCACAGAGATGCAGACTGCGTAAGCAGATATCCTGTTTTGCCAGCGAATACGAAAGTACAAGAAATTGACGAAATACCAACCTTTTTATTAGATATACATAACATTGCAGAATTACAAGCAAAAGATGAAAACATTTTGGAAATAATTCAGGCTATAAAACATCCTGAAGGAGCTTCAATTGGTATACGCAAGCAAGCGAAAAATTTTAGGCTTGAGTCAGAAGTTTTAAAATAAAACAAAGATACTATTGGCACAGTATAGCCAGTATACAGTAGGGACACTCGCGTCGGCATCGAAACGTGACCATTCCTTGCCCCGCGCCCATGTCAGGCCAGTTTCAGGCTGAGCCAAGTACACGGTGAATCGGCGACGTGCCGCTGCGTTTCGTAGCGTATATTTAACCTATTGATATCGGGTGGCTTGGTTTTGTGTTTGTCATAACTTTTAACAAATACCACTAATACTAAGATTTTTATTATAAATAATAATGCCTGGTGACTACTGTTCAGTACCAATTTGTCATTCCCGTCGTGGAAAAGAAAACATTTCGTTTTTCCGGTTTCCCAAAGATGAATTGAGGTAATATATAATAATGTCATATTTTGAAAATGGTGTAACACATTATGTATTTTTATAGATGCGAACAGTGGAAAATAAAACTGGGGTTTACCGGAAATCACCCGTTTTCAAAACTTACACCAGAACAATGTCACACAAGGTTAATTGTGTGTTCTTTACATTTTTCGACAAAAAGTTTCACGAATTCACTACATAATCGCTTACTTAATAGAGCGATTCCAACTTTATTAGTTTCCGGACAATCTGCAGCAATAGATGCTAATTTACTTCCCAACATAAGTAGTGAACAAAGGGCACATAACAATATGTGCGACTTGGGAATTCAAACCAACATAGTGTTCTATGAAGATCAATCTACCCAAACACAAATCACGACAAAATTAAGGTAATGAACAACGTTTTATATGAAATTTATTTAGCTTTTAATTTTTTTCAAATAGAATAGTTTATCGCCGTAACTATACAGGGGTCTGTTTCGCATCTTAAAAACCCATGGGTAGTAGATTTGAAAGTAATAGGTTACAAAAAATACATTACATTTTTAAAAAATCAATTTTTATTTGACCACCCTGTATCTCGAAAAATGAGCAATTTCGGACTAAGGTAAGTTGCTTTAAATCGGCTTATTTTGATGTCAGGAATATGTCATAGAATTTTGTACGGACCTTTTAGAGACACCCTGTATAAAATGAAAGGAAATATTTTTTGGCATTCAAAAATTTTTTTTAGATATGGCTAGTCAAACGGCTGATTTTATATCGGCTTCAACTCCCAGAAAAATGAAGCTAAGAAAGTCCATTCAGGAATTACAAAAACTTGCAGATGAGAATATTAGGCGATTAGACGAGAAAATTACTATGAGTGATGTAGAAACATTTATAGATGAAAATTATTCTGAGGAATCATCAAAGTTTCTAAAAAGTCAATTTTCTCTTTTAAATAAGACTTCTAAAGGTTCTAGATACACAGACAACTTCAA
The DNA here is from genome assembly GCF_016097725.1 of Ips typographus. Taxonomy (NCBI): domain Eukaryota; kingdom Metazoa; phylum Arthropoda; class Insecta; order Coleoptera; family Curculionidae; genus Ips; species Ips typographus. The sequence continues at coordinate 5,520,847 of NC_138426.1, read as the reverse complement.
GCTATTTTCTTTGAGCGTGTATTTCCTGGGGCCTACAGTTTATAAACAATTTTCGAAAGTATACCGTTTACCAACTGTAAGAACTCTAAATCGTTTTACACGACCGTGGCAAATTAATCTTGGATTTAACGACTTTGTTTTCAAACTAATGCAATTACGAGTTGAACACTTTGACAGTAATGCTAAAAATTGTATTGTATGCTTAGATGAAATATCGTTAAAATGTAACCTATTTTATGACATTTCAAAAGATACAATTATTGGTTTTGAAGAAGGCGTGGATTATAGACAGGCAAATCTTGTTGGATCTGCTTTGGTTTTAATGGTGAGAGGTATATCAAGTCAATGGAAACAACCAGTAGCCTACTTTCTATATAAAACATCTCCTAAATCACAAGAAGTTAAAAATATATTATTTGAAACCATACGAAAATTAAACTCTACAGGTCTTAATGTTTTAGGAGTCGTTTCTGATCAAGGATCAAATTTCTATAATCTTGTTAAAACAGTATTAAATTTAACTCCAGATAACCCATGCTTTTCAGTTGACAACAAAGAAATAGTTTATATTTTTGATGTACCTCACTTATTAAAATCAACAAGAAACAATTTTTTTCAACATAAATTTCTTTCAAGCGCTGGAGTAACTAGTAAACAATATCTTCAAAAAATATATGACATTGATGTAACAAAAAATATTCGGTTAATGCCTAAACTGACTAACGCACATATTTTCCCAAGCGCGTTTCAGAAAATGAAAGTGAAATTAGCCGCTCAGGTATTTAGTTGGTCAGTTACTACAGCTATGTCAGCTTATATAGATTTTAATATTTTGCCAGAATCTGCTACCGCCACTGTGATTTTTATTAAAAATATGAATAGTTTGTTTGACATCTTAAATTCGGCGTCGCTTCTAAATATTGCTGTTTTCAAAGGTACTGAAGAACAAGTTTTATTTTTAAATCAAATGGCAAAACACTTTAAAACGTTGAGAGTTGAAAATGTCCAAGGCAAAGACATTACAAAACAAATGAAATTCCTTTTTGGATGGCAGTTAACCATTAAGTCTGTTTTAATATTATTTGAAAAACTTAAGACTAATAACTATACCTTTTTGATGACCAGAAATTTGAACCAAGACTGTTTGGAGAATTTTTTTGGTCAAATTCGGAATTGCTGTGGAAATTCAAAAAATCCGACGTCAATTCAATTTTGTAGAGCTTTCAAAAAACTGTTTTCATTAAAATATTTCCACCAAAGCGATGGGTTTAATTGCATGAAAGATATTAATGAAACATTGTTGCATTTGACCAATGCTCCAATTTTATTAAGTTTTCAGCAGGAATTTAGCAAATCTGAGTCAAATAAAGTACCACTTCCAGTATTTGTCAATGATTATAAGAATCTAACTTCACCTGAAGGAAATGCCCTAATATATGTAACGGGTTATCTGTTAAAAAAGACTTATATTAAACACCAATGCGATTTTTGTATGAATTTGAGTGACACTGATAGTTTGGGAGAGCCGGAGACTTTATTTTTACAATTAAAGGCATTTAACTCTGAAAAGCACAAATTTGGAGGACTAGTTGTCCCACCAAAAAGCATTGTAGAATTTGTTGCGGTCTTAGAAAGTATATTTGTACAAAATTTTGAAAAACTTGCTGCTCAGCCATTTGTTGGATCTAAATTAAAATCACAATTTCTTCAAGTACCGTTTAAACATCCATGTGATCAATTTCCTTTGGATTATTTTATTGCATTGTATACAAGAGTACGAATTTACTTCACATTGAAGTTTGCTAATCGAAATATTAATATTTACAAGATGAACAAAAAAAATGCAAAACTTATGATTTTGCAACATTTGTAAATATTTAACATAATAATTAGTTATATTTTTAAATTAAACTTCTGTTATGTTATAACTGATTTAGTTTCTGTTTATTTATAACACAGTGGTTATTATATTATATATTTAATATAAATATTATTTATTTATTGGCTTGTACTTACTATTTTAATCATTCAACAACATTTTTTTAACACGCATATTAATTCAACAACAACAGCCGAACAAAAACCGTAAAATGTGCATTAAGCAAAATAGTTTTTGAACCGGCCTTGTATACACAGTTCAAGTGTGCGCTTCAGCGACTCGCAGCGCGCGACAAATTTTGACCCTCGTAAACCAAGAGATAATTGGTAGGCGGAGCAAGCGGCGGCAAGCTATTGAGGGCCCGACTTCAAAGGAAAATCCGAGAGTGTCTTTACTGTATACTGGCTATACTGTGCTATTGGCAAGGGTTGCAAAAGGACGTGGAACGTTTTGTAAAAGGATGCCCGGATTGTCAGGCCAGGAAAGGCCAACACAATCAGAACCCTATCGGTCTGTTACATCCTATCCCAGTTGGCACCCCATTTGAAAAGGTTGGAATAGATTTGTTAGGTCCGTTTCGCAGAAGTAGCAGCGGCAAAACCATGATAGTGGTAGCAACAGATTACGCCACAAGGTGGGCGGAGACTGACGCATTACCGAGCGGCAAAGCCGGTCCTGTAGCAAAGTTTATACTGGAGAGAATTATTACAAAACACGGTGCACCTAAGGAATTATTAAGCGATAGAGGAAAAGTTTTTCAATCAGAATTGGTTACGGAATTGCTAAAAAAGATGGGGACAACGAGTCAGTTTACTACTGCGTATCATCCCGCAACTAATGGCTTAACAGAAAGATTTAATAAAACTTTAGCCAATATGTTATCTATGTATACTAATACTAATCAATCAAATTGGGATGAATATCTTCCACATGTGACTTTTGCGTACAATTCTGCAAAACAGGATAGTACTAAATTTTCGCCATTCATGCTGGTGTACGGTCGTGAACCTATTTTACCAACAGAAGCAAACTTGTTGCCACCCTTAGAAAGTAGACCAAATTAGAGACGTTGGTTTAGCAGTCAGAAATTTGGCAGTTGAAAATATAAAGCGGCGACAAAACATAGATAAGTTACGTTACGATTGTACACCGCCATATTGAATTTAAAAAGGGTGACCAAGTGAAAGTTTTCATCCCTATTAGGAAAGTAGGAAAAATTACTGCTTAGATGGTTTGGTCCTTACTACATAAATCGAAAAATGTCTGATGTGGACTATGAAATACGAAAGGGCATTTCACAAAAATCTAAAACTGAAGTAGTCCATGTAAGCAGAATTTTACATTACCATGACCCATGGATACCAGAAGGAACCCCTGAGCTGAAGTAATACAAGCATTTTAGTTTAATGATTATTTATTGTGAAGAAACAATTGAAGTTCAGCGCCTTGGCGTGGGCGCCTAGAGTCCCGATCGCCAAACGGGTTGCATCCATCAGCGGGGGAACGTTCTTTTCCTCTTTCTCTTGGGCCATCTCCTGCGGGGCATTAGGAGGTTCAGTGGGTGCCTCCATCTTGCTGGCCTCAGAGGGGCTAGCCTCGGTACGGATGGTGGCCTCTTGCGCTGCTTCCCGGGCCCGCTGGGCGGCCAGTAAGGCCATGAGGGCGCGTCCACGGTCTAATCCCGTTGGTTGATTTCCAGACTCCATCTAGAGGGAAAAATTATTAAAATTTTTATTTGGAAAAAGAAAACCAGTGGATGGCAAGTTGAAGTGAATTTTTTTTGGTAGAAAAATATATGTTAATATGAGAAAAACGACATTTATACTTACTTTCAAAAGGAAAAAACACAAAATAAAATAATAAATTATAAAAACCACAGGAGCACCGTTGCACAGGATCGCAAGTCGGAGAACGAACTGTGGCAAAGATGATGAGACAACCGTATAAATACAATTCAACACCCTTCCACTAGTACAGTGAAATGGTAAGACTAGCAAATTTTGGAACTTGACCACTTGTCACATTAGGTTATCAGAGATATTTTTCCCAAAGGTTAATGAGTGCACCATGCTTAAAACCATGGAATTCGCTGATTTAGCTAATTCGGAATAATGTCTCAATGAGACCAGACATGGTTCAGTACAGACCGAGTAATGAATAAAATGCAAAATGCAATTAAAGCATAATGTTCAAACAAAGTAACAATTATGATGTACGGCTCCACATATTGAGCTGTGTACTTATTTTTACAGGGCCCAAGGATTTTATTCTGTTATCTGCGTCTGAATTTTTATTGCGCAAATTCTTAAAATTCAAGAACAGATATCAGGTTAATTTTCCCTATAAGATAAAAAATGGTTACATGCAATGAAAATAAAAATATTGAATGTTGTTATTGTGATGTAGGTACCTACCGACGAATAAAGATAAATATATGATATTGTCGGTGTAATAATCACCTTGAACATATAGTTATTTATGCATTTGGCGAAGAAAGCAACTAATTCGCGAGCGATAAGACAAATTTGATTCATCGCTACGCGCAGTTATGAATAATGACCAATTATCGGATTGGTTTAAATAAACCCAAGTAGGACAACAATTTACAGTGTAATTTTAGAAATCGGTCTTGAAGTAACACTTTGATAAAGTGAATCTATAAGTTTCGCGAAAGTGCCAAAAATGGAATGGATTGTGCAATTTTTGTTTTATATTAGGTGTGTTACTGAAATAAACACCAAACTTTATTTATACAAATTGGCACTGTACCACTTGTGGGAACTACAAGAAGAGTTTGATCGAGTGGTAAAGCTGGAATCAGATGAGAAAAGGCCACCGCATCATCCATGACGCAGTTTTTGAAACTATTTCTCTCTCCTTCTACAGTTGCCGTCGCATTAGATATAATCAGAGGCGTCCTATTAAGATATTCCCGAAAATAAATTGTTAAGCGGTCAAAAAGCCACTTGGCAACGTAGTACGGTTTTTACTTGGACACAATTAAAACAGATGCGGCAGCGGCCAGGGACAGATGGACCTTTTTATATGCTTTTACCACATTTTACTAGCCGGCACTCTAAACGGTGTTGCCAAGTTTAAAAAAATGTAGTGGCGGTCAGGGAGACTTAGGGGGTTAGGTTAGGTTCCGTTTTAGTCGGGTGTTTTTTTGTTGTATTGTTGATGGTCGCAGTTGAAGTTCACACAGTGTTATGAATGAAAAACGTTATTTTGTCATAATGTCTTCCAAAAAGGTTGGAAAGAAAGGTGTTATCATACACAGCCAAGGCCGTGAAATCGTCAGTAACGTCTTACAATTTATAAAGAAAGAAGCAGTAGGAGTTTCCATTGCTTTGAAAAACTTTTTGTCTTTTATTTTCTTTATTAAAAACGACGAAAACGTTTCATTTTACTGATAAAATAATAGCACGCCACTGACTGACTGCAACAACTTGGAAAGTAACGAGAGCAGCAATATTTAAAGCGAGACGTACAGAGATCGTGACATCATCGTTTGATGACGCCTGTGGCCTTTTCTTAGCTGATTCGAGCTCTACCAATACAACTATTAGGGATTACAAAATCTCTACTCGGCCTATGGACTCAAATCATACATACGGAGTATACCATACTACTACTTGGCGAGAAGGTACGTCATGGGGGCACTCCATTTTCGACATGTGATTATGCAATATGCATATCACCCCAACAACCGCAATATCGACCTGAGTATTTTTGGCGAGCATGGAGAGATGTATTTGTGCAAGGATGTCCTTGTGCTACATGTGTGTACGGGAGAACTCAATTTTTGAGTCAACCAGGTCATTCGCCTTTTCCGCATGCTTATGTACCGGACATGACATATCAATTTCGGGTACCAGTGGTGCCCCAAACACAACAAAGGGATGAAACATCGGAAATAAATTCTGCCGGCACATCTTCTGAAGGTGCGTTTGGACCTCCTGAATCACACGCAAGTCAGGTCGACCGCAATCCGGCACTATGCCCAAATCCGGATAACCTGGCGCAGGTGCAAGAAGGGGGGCCCATTAATCAGCGACAAACTGAAGAAGTTCTTGGACACGCGGTAACACAGCCGTTTATCGCGCAATTAGAACCGTTTGACAACATGGGGCCATATGCTACTTATCAGCAGCTATGAGGTCTACACTTTAATTTATATTACCTTATTGTTGTTTTTGTATTACTTTATTATTGTTAATGGCTATATATATACATATATTGATACAAGCATAATATACACACGTGGTTGAAATAAAATAAGAGATTGGAATGTATAATGGTGTCATAATAAACCCAAATAACGAGTATAATCATGAAATTAATTCAATTATTTTTTAGCGCTATGAACTAATAAGGTGCGATAAAAAATGTTTCACTGAGGAGGCGAATATTATTGACACGACGCTCCGACAATCTTGTTGGTTGATGACGAGCTACTAACATAAAAGTTCGACGTTGTCTACATAACTAATTTTGATCGCGCGGTGCATACACGGGAATCTTTGCTTTACAGCATTTGGAAAATAAATTTCACACGTTCCATTTTTTATTTTTTAGGAATGGAAAATGGATCGTACATACTAACACATAAATAAGAGTTACAAATGATGCTAAAATTAATTTCGTTATAAGACATGATATTGTATATTAAGCCTTAAGTAGCACATACTAACCTTTTGTCTTATATTTCATGTAACACTGAGGACTATGTAAGAAAGAAGCAGACTATGATGAGCCATTATTGTTGTTGGAACTCACGATGGGCCTGTACGTTGATGTGGAGGTCCAAGCTAGCCGAATCATCGATTGAATAATCGACCCACACCACAAACATTTATGGAACAGTGATCATAATGGAGTTCAGTGATGTGAGATGCGAAGTTTGGCTCATAGGACTAACCCTCTATTAAACTTTCCTCAGTGTTGCAGTATTTTTGCTGTTCTGCCATTGCCGGAACCGAATAGATTTAGGGTATATAAAAGTTCATAATATTGTTTATGTATAGTTACTGGAGAGGAAAGATTTTATTAGGTTTCTTGTTAGAATAAGTACTAACTTATTATTAAGAAATGATTGTAAACTTAACTGAGTACTATGAAATACTCACATATGTAAACCCACTAACCATTTATCATAATGCCTTGGTATGTACACATGTAACTTTTAAATTTATGTTAGGCTAACGATATATTTTTACTATTGTTAAAATTTTTAATTATTGTTCATATAAAACTGGGGACCAGTTTTTCTGGGGCGGAGGCATATGTCACGAATGGAAAATTCGTTAATTCAAAAGATGGACTTATTGACTTAAAAACATAAGAATATTCGAGGATTGCGAAATATTAAGCGCTCGAGGCAAGATCACACCATGATGCACCGAGTGTGTCATGCACCGAGTGCATCGTATCGATGATGAGTCACCACTACCTGCTTTACAGAAATGTGAAAAACAAGCGACAATAACAAATTATAAGTTTGAAAATACAAAACTCGTTTTTAAAAACTTTATTTCTCTAACTTGGATGTGAACTATAGCAAAGCGGTCTAAAGAATGATTTAATTTGATACAATGGGCTATACTTAATACCTATGCACTGCTAAGCTAAGCACTTCTATTATACTAGACACTGGTCAGCTGTTATGGGTTCATAACTCCTCCCAACCTAGATGGAAACAACAGGGGTACCATGTTGTTTTCAGGAACATCCCTCTCGGTGGTGGAATGACCGGTCGGTTGACGCTTCGTCTTCTTGAATTGGTAGAACTTCCAGACTGCAAACATCAAAAGCATGGCAAGGGTTACCATCAGGAAAGATGTTGAAAAGCTCCAAACCACTGGATGAATGTTTTCTTCGTCTAGAAAGTCTCCGTAGTATCTACTTTCACTAAGACTCTTGATATCTTTTAAATTTAATGACGTCAGTTCCAAAGGCTTCAGCTTAAGGGCAACAGAGTGGTTTAAGGAAAACTCCATTTGAGGAAGAATAAATGGATTTCCTGGAATTATGTCCTCTTTATTCCAAAACTGGTTATCTAAGATGCTTATCCCACAATTTCTTGGAATTTTGACCAAATTAGGGTGGTTTAAAAATACAATCTCTTTAGTTTGGCATAACTTGTGAACTTTAAGTGGACTATTTGTTGGTATTGCCAAAACGTATTCATTTGTTATTGATTGAATTATGGCGTCGGTTACTCGTACTGGTGTCACTTCACATTTTCCAATATTAGCGTGTCTGATAAGTTGAACAGCACAATCATCTCTCTGAGTTTCCAGGTGATTTTTACAGATGTAGGTGTTTTCGATCATCGGACAGGCGTCTTCTTCATATTCGGCAGAATCGGCTCCAATTACCATGTAGGGTGTGTGGGGTACAATGATGGAATTGTTCATTGGTATAGGTAAAAGGTGAAACATTTCAAAGGATTCTTTGAGAAATATTGGAAAGTGAATTGCAACAATTATTTTATTTTTGGAGAAGGTTACTTGGAAATTTTTGAATTGCCATTATTTTTCTTGGATTCGGTTTTATACCATCTTTTGTTACTAAGTGGCCCAAAAATTCAACTTCTATACGTAAAAACTCTGACTTATCAAGCTGAATTTTTAGTCTGGCATTTCTTAATCTTTCGAAAACTTTTTGGAGATGTTTAATATGTTCTTCGAGACTAGTTGAAAACACAATTATGTCATCCATGTAGACAAGACATATATTTCCTTGCAATCCTTGCAGAACATTGTCCATGACACGCTGGAATGTTGCAGGTGCATTTTTTAGGCCAAATGGCATTCGAAGGTATTCAAAATGACCATTTTCGACATTAAATGCTGTTTTCTCAATCGATTTGGGGTCCATTTCTATTTGGTGGAAGCCAGAAGAAAGGTCTATAGTCGAAAAGTAAGTATATCTACCTAACTTGTCTAGGATGTCAGTAATGTTGGGTAAAGGGTAACGGTCGTCAATAGTCTTGGCATTGATACCGCGATAGTCTACGCAAATCCTCCATTTTTGCTTGCCACTAGCGTCTAACTTTTTGGGTACAATCCATATTGGACTACTCCATGGACTTTGGCTAGGACGGATTATGCCTCCTTCTAACATTTTATTTATTTGTCGATGTACTTCATTTTTATGTACAAAAGGGTAACGGTAAGTTTTTGAATGTACGGGGATCTCGTCAGTTGTTCTAATTGTGTGTTTGACTTTATTGGTAAAGGACAATTTTTGATTTTCTTGGTGGAAAACATCCGAAAATTGTTTACAAAGTTTCGTAAGAGCAGATTTTTCTTCAAGATTAAGGTGGTCACATCTTAAAGAGTCGATAATGTTAACTTTGCTATTTTTAGCACTTTCTTTTGGAAGAATATTATCCATATGAAACAATGAAAAATGTTCGTATTGTTCGTGGGAAAATGTGTGACACGGCATGGGTTCTTTGAATAGCACAGTAATGTCATTACTTGTGTAATTAAAAACTTCTGTTACTGCAAATCCGTTCTTTGCAGTGGTTAGTGTTTCAGGAAAATAAAGATCATTTAAGTAGGTTTCGGGTATGATTATGTCAACATTATGGTGAGAAACAGGGACGTTTACCTTCTTGACTTCGTGAGAATGTACGGTGAAACCGTAAGTTTCAAGTTGCGGTTGTCGGAATTGTATGGGAATTGTTAGTTTGTTGTTGATAAGTTGATCATTTACAAGGTCAATCGATAGATTGAAACGTTTTAAATCATACAATCCTATAATACCGTCAAAGTATTCATGAAAATCAAATAAGATGAAAGTAATATAATCATGAACTTGAAATTCTTGAAATGCAGGTATATTAGCTTTAAACAAAGTTTCCTTTTCGCCAACACCTGTCTTAATTATTGAAGGTGAATTAAAAATTATATTTGGAAAGTATTTTTCAGCAATAGAAGGACGAATTATTGAATTATAGCACCCAGTATCTACAAGTAGCTTTAAACTTGGATTTTTAATTTTGATGTAGGGTAAACTATTCAAAATCTCAGTATGCATTTCTACTGTTAGGTCTGAGAAGTTGGAGGGCTGGTCTGATGAAAATTTCCATAGTTTTCTTCTGCTTCAGCGTAAGTTAATTGGTCTTGGCTTTCTCCATGAACTTCTTCATTATTAAAATGTTGGTGCATATTGTGATTTTGAGTCTGTTCGTCTTCACAAGAATAGTCAATTTGTGGAAAAGCAAATTCATCAATTTCTTGTGGATTTTCTTCCAAATGGTAAAGTTCTTGAGACACAAAATTTCTAGGTCCGTTTGGTCTAAAGTGGTTATTTCGGGATGAAAGGGGTGGCATTGTATAACGAGAACGTGTTGACATTGGTTCAGGTTTCTCAACAGGTATTTTACCGGTTGGTTTAAAAACATCTTGAGGAGGTCCGAAAACTTGTCTGTTTGTCGGGAAATGTTGATTTTGGATTGGTCGAGGTTGTATATTAATAGGTCCTCGTGGAAATGCAGGTTTGTTTCCGTAATTTGGAAATGATGGCTGATTATTAAACATGTTAGGTTGACTAAACCGATTGTAAGTTAAGTTTTGATTAAAATGATTTGGAATCGGTACTTACTTTACTTTACTTTTCGTGTCCGGTTCATACACTCATTTTCCAATAATTAGCGGCCGCTATGGCCTTGTCATTTCCAATAAGCAAGTCCTCCATACTGCAGGGCTGTTTAAGCATGGGGCAGACAAACAGGTGACTCGGGTCCTGGACTGCACCACAGTCGCATCTTGTGTCCTCATTGTCCGGGAGTAGTCCCCATTTAGCCATGTTCGTCCTACATCTCGGGACTCCGACTCTCATCCGGTTTAGGGTCCTCCACACCGGATAAGGGCATTGGCTTCCAGAAGCAATTTCCTCGTTCACATTTTGTTCCCGACCAAGCTCCTCCCTCCACTCATCAGTGCGATTTTTCTCCGCCGTACCCTCCAGTTCTTTAGTTCGAAAAAGGAAACTTTTTCTAGACCTGAGACGTTTATTTGGTGGTTGGTGACCATGCAGAGGGTGTCTTTGGTCGTTTTGTTGTTTTTTTCTTTCAATGTTGGCAGCAACCTCGCGTCGAATATGTGGTGGGGCGATTCCAATTAGGGGATAGAGTTTCTGAACAGGGGTGGGTTTTAGGCATCCAGTCACTATCCGTGCTGTCTCATTTACGGCTGTATCGACGTGTTTTGCATGTTTTGAAGCACTCCAGACCGGAGCTGCATATTCAGCAGCTGATACACATAAGGCCAAAGCGGATGTTCTTAAGGTTTGTGGGTCCGCTCCCCAAAATCTATTTGTCAATTTCCTAAGGATGTTGTTGCGATTTGGAATCGGTTGTCTTTGCATATGACTTGCATTAGGTTGGTAATTTCGGTTGTAAGATGACATAGAGGGGTTTACGGGTGGATAATACGATTTATGTTGTGGTTTGTTATGAAAAGCAGATTTATCTTGTACTGGATTTTTGAAAAGGTTTTGGGTGTATTGAAAGTTTTCCTCTTCAATAATGTAATTCATTGCAGTTTCAATGCAATCGGGATTTTTCAAACGAATTATACTTTGCAAAAATCCAGGTAAGCTTCTAATGAAAGTTCTCAAACATAGTGTATCGTATTGTCGTAAATAAATCACTTTAGTGGGTTGGTCCATTACATTAGTTGGAAGTGAATTAATTTTTTGAGCAAGCGTGCTTCTTAGAACTTGTATCCTTTTAGCAAATTCTAAGGAACTTTCACTTTTATGAGGAGTTGCCATAAACAAATCCTGTTCTAGACATTCTAAATTACGTCTATCGCCGAAACAATCTGACAAAGCTGTTTTAAGTTGGTTCCAAGTATCTAATTCGTGTCTTGAACCAACTAAAATTTGAGCCCTATCAGTAAGCTTCATTCTTATAGTACGAAGTAAGTAGTTTCTTAAAACATTGTCATTAGGTTGACCATATGTTGAAAAAAGAAAGTCACCAGCTGATAGAAAACTATTCAATGTGATAGAATTTCCATCGTATAGAGGAATAGTGTCAATAAACAATTTAAGTAAAGTATAATTTACTTGAGGTGCTTGAGAAGCGTTAGATGCGTTCTGCATGTTGGAAGATTGTCTTAAATTACTAGATAAATTTAAAGTATTATCAAATTGATTGACTAAATCTTCAAGTTCTCTGTTCATTAACAGTTAGTTATTTTTTCTTACTTTTTCTTTTAACTTTTCTTAAAAAATAAACTTAAAATTATTTCTACTCTCCTAACCAGGGAAAGTGGAAAAGCGACAGGAACACTGGGGCACTCACCCTTGGTGTTGTCAGTCTTTTCTTCCTGCGTGGTGATCCTCTAGAGCCTTATGTAGCACAACCCAAATTGAGGAAGTGATGTCCTGTTGTTCGGTAACACACGCACAGCAAACTCAATCACTTTTCGGAGTCCGAAACAGTCTATCACGTTCGATAAGAGCTGAGGAGTTGAAACTCGCGTTAACAATTGAATCGTTCCGATAACGTGACTTCGATTGTAACTGCTCTTATCCTACCGACTGCGCCAATTATAAGTTTGAAAATACAAAATTCGTTTTTAAAAACTTTATTTCTCTAACTTGGATGTGAACTATAGCAAAGCGGTCTAAAGAATGATTTCATTTGATACAATGGGCTATACTTAACACCTATGCACTGCTAAGCTAAGCACTTCTATTATACTAGACACTGGTCAGCTGTTATGGGTACATAACTAACAAACTACGTCAGCCGATCAATCGGGTATAAAATACGCCGATTTTAGCAGTGTAGGATAAGTGTAAACCGATCGACGGTAGTGCGACCAGCTGACCCAAGAAGTCGAAATGTCGACTCTCCTCGGGAAAAGATCAAGTTAAGTAGTCCGTTCTCCAAAGTCCTCACAAATTCGAGAAAAGCGTTGTTTAATGGCATCAAAATCAAACGCTGACGAGCCATGTTTCTCAATGAATTCTTCTGGTGTCACTCCCAGAATAACATAATCTCTCTTGACTGTATGTGTCAATAATTGTCTATAATAATTTGTGTTGTCATTGTCAGTTGCATCAAGCCCCAATTTCTGAAGGGCAGACTGTATGGTAGTTGACTGTGTTGCCATTGTAGTAATTATATGTTTTAATAGCTTTATTAAAGATTTGCTCAATTTGAATCTCGTCTGTCAATTCTAGCGCTACCAAAGTACACAGTAAGCCAGAGGTACTCTCCTGATTATTCTCAATTACTTTATTTATCTCGAAATTCACGATTTGATGTTTATCAATAAAGAGCAAAATCTTGCGAGTCTCAATTCTCACTGGATCAGGATAAGCTTTTCCACAGAGGCAGAAATTATAGGTAACTACACTCCTTCTTTCACTCCCACTTTTGATTATTATTTTAATATATTGTAATGATACAGGTTCAGTATGCAATAGGATACCACTGAACATTTGACTATGCGTGCTGCTGCTCAGTATCCTTCTTGAACATGAAATATAAGACAAAAGGTTAGTATGTGCTACTTAAGGCTTAATGTACAATATCATATTGTCTTATAACAAAATTAATTTTAGCATCATTTGTAACTCTTATTTATTTGTTAGTATGTACGATCCATTTTCCATTCCTAAAAAATAAAAAAAAATGGAACGTGTGAAATTTATTTTCCAAATGCTGTAAAGCAATGATTCCCGTGTATGCACCGCGCGATCAAAATTAGTTATGTAAACAACGTCGAACTTTTATGTTAGTAGCTCGTCATCAACCAACAAGATTGTCGGAGCGTCGTGTCAGGAATATTCGCCTCCTCAGTGAAACATTTTTTATCGCACCTTATTAGTTCATAGCGCTAAAAAATAATTGAATTAATTTCATGACTAGATTATACTCGTTATTTGGGTTTAATATGACACCATTATACATTCCAATCTCTTATTTTATTTCAACCACGTGTGTATATTATGCTTGTATCAATATATGTATATATATAGCCATTAACAATAATATAGTAATACAAAAACAACTATAAGGTAATATAAATTAAAGTGTAGACCTCATAGCTGCTGATAAGTAGCATATGGCCCCATGTTGTCAAACGGTTCTAATTGCGCGATAAACGGCTGTGTTACCGCGTGTCCAAGAACTTCTTCAGTTTGTCGCTGATTAATGGGCCCCCCTTCTTGCACCTGCGCCAGGTTATCCGGATTTGGGCATAGTGCCGGATTGCGGTCGACCTGACTTGCGTGTGATTCAGGAGGTCCAAATGCACCTCCAGAATATGTGCAAGCAGAATTGATTTCCGATGTTTCATCCCTTTTTTGGGGCACTACTGATACCCGAAATTGATATGTTATATCCGGTACATAAGCATGCGGATATGGCGGATGACCTGGTTGACTCAAAAATTGAGTTCTCCCGTATACACATGTAGCACAAGGACATCCGTGCACAAACTACATTTTCCCATGCTCGCCAAAAATCCTCAGGTTGATATTGTGGTTGTTGGGGTGATATGCATATTGCACAATCACATGTCGAAAATGGAGTGTCCCCATGACGTACCTTCTCGCCAAGTAGAAGTATGGTATACTCCGTATGTATGATTTGAGTCCATAGGCCGAGTAGAGATTTTGTAATCCCTAATAGTTGTATTGGTACCACTCGATCAAACTCTCCTTGCAGTTCCCACAAGTGGTACAGTGCCAATTTGTATAAATAAAGTTTGGTGTTTATTTCAGTAACACACCTAATATAAAACAGAAAATTCACAATCCATGCCATTTTTGCACTTTCGCGAAACTTATAGATTAACTTTACCCAAGTTTTACTTCACGACCGATTTCTAAAATTACACTGTAAATTGTTGTCCTATTCGGGTTTATTTAAACCAATCCGGTAATTAGTCATTATTCATAACTGCGCGTAGCGATGAATCAAATTTGTCTTATCGCTCGCGAATTAGTTGCTTTCTTCACCAAATGCATAAACCACTATATGTTCAAGGTGATTATTACACCGACAACATTATCTTTATTCGCTGGTAGGCACCTACATCACAATAACAACATTCAATATTTTTATTTTCATCGCATGTAACTATTTTTTTTTTCTTATAGGGAAAATTAAACTGATATCTGTTCTTGAATTTTAAGAATTTGCGCAATAAAAATTCAGACGCAGATAAGAGAATAAAATCCTTGGGCCCTGTAAAAATAGGTACACAGCTCAATATGTGGAGCCGTACTTCATAATTGTTACTTTGTTTGAACATTATGCTTTAATTGCATTTTGCATTTTATGCATTAATCGGTCTGTACTGAACAATGTCTGGTCTCATTGAGATATTATTCCGAACTGGCCAAATCAGGGAATCCCATGGGTTTAAGCATACACTTATTAACCTTTGGGAAAACATTTCCGTTTGATACATTAAAATTGTCAATAAGGGATTTAGAACAGTTCCTATTTTAAAGCATTCTGTTGTAGGTAAGTTCGACGTCAATGAATCAATCAATACAAATACGACAAAGGGTTCAATGTTTTGCATTTCAGAAAAACGCGGATCAAAAAATGCTAAGTTTCAGTTCGATTTTCCTATTCAATCGAAAATGTTACATCCTTATTTACAGACAACTAACATAAATGAAATCGATAATATTGATTATCGAAGAAAAGTTGCGATGTTTAAATCAACTCGTAAAACTTCACACCAAAATAAAGACACAGCCGACCAAGTCGAATTACAAAATGTAACATTCCCTGTATTCCAATTTTGTGGGTTACAATATTCAAAGCAAAATGTGTGCTTTTAGCATTTCTATTTAGTAGAAGTTTGTATAAAAGCTAAGCTGAAAAATCAAATATTTTGAAGGAGAAAAAAATGAATTTTACATACCTACTGCAGCATGCTATTAAATTAATTTTTACATGTCTTCTAAATCGGAAGTTAAAAATTAAATCCACACTGTAAAACAGAAGATTGTGTTATTTCGATGTCGAGGTCAAGCCTTCCCGATAACGACAAAAAATGTGCCGATGCGCTAAATGAAACTTCTAATTGTCGACAAATAATGTTTTACTTATTATGTGTAGTACCAGCTTTAAATAAAAGCATAGTGCAGAGTTAAAAGAGGATTTCGATATGTTTCCACCATTTGAAAACGAACAGTACATAAAAAATCGAAGGTTATTATTTGGTCGCTTGCAAAAATCGCGACATTAGTGGAAAATAAAGTGAAGCAGACTAATTAGTTGATCGGTGTGATCGACTTGCTTTATTGCACTTTAATTTATGAGCCCTTCCGGATTCATTAATTAAACTGACTCACGACGTTAAACGTCGCGCCGGGATCTCAGTTTTAAGGATGGAATCAAACACTGAGTTTTCTATTAAACACTTAAATCTATTAAATATAGTATACACAAATGGGTCTGCACAATACGGTCATAAACACACTAAAAGTTGACAATGTAACAATTGTACTTACATAGACTCATAAGCTAAGGACTGAGCATTTTCTGGCGGCTGGCTTGGTCACTTTCGCGTTGGAACAACTTTGGAGAACGGACTACTTAACTTGATCTTTTCCCGAGGAGAATCGACATTTCGACTTCTTGGGTCAGCTGGTCGCACTACCGTCGATCGGTTCACACTTATCCTATACTGCTAAAATCGGCGTGTTTTATACCCGATTGATCGGCTGACGTAGTTTGTTATTGTTCGTCGCCTATTTTTCATATTCCTGCAAAGCAGGTGGTGGTGAATCATCACCGATATGATGCACTCGGTGCATCATGGTGTGACCTTGCCTCGTGCGCTTAATATTTCGCAATCCTCGAATATTCTTATGTTTTTAAGTCAATAAGTCCATCTTTTGAATTAACGAATTTTCCATTCGTGACATATGCCTCCGCCCCAGAAAAACTGGTCCCCAGTTTTATATGAACAATAATTAAAAATTTTAACAATAGTAAAAATATATCGTTAGCCTAACATAAATTTAAAAGTTACATGTGTACATACCAAGTCATTATGATAAATGGTTAGTGGGTTTACATATGTGAGTATTTCATAGTACTCAGTTAAGTTTACAATCATTTCTTAATAATAAGTTAGTACTTATTCTAACAAGAAACCTAATAAAATCTTTCCTCTCCAGTAACTATACATAAACAATATTATGCACTTTTATTTACCCTAAATATATTCGGTTCCGGCAATGGCAGAACAGCAAAAATACTGCAACACTGAGGAAAGTTCAATAGAGGCTTAGTCCTATGAGCCAAACTTCGCATCTCACATCACTGAACACCATTATGATCACTGTTCCATAAATGTTTGTGGTGTGGGTCGATTATTCAATCGATGATTCGGCTAGCTTGGACCTCCACATCAACGTACAGGCCCATCGTGAGTTCCAACAACAATAATGGCTCATCATAGTCTGCTTCTTTCTTACATAGTCCTCAGTGTTACATGAAATATAAGACAAAAGGTTAGTATGTGCTACTTAAGGCTTAATATACAATATCATGTCTTATAACAAAATTAATTTTAGCATCATTTGTAACTCTTATTTATGTGTTAGTATGTACGATCCATTTTCCATTCCTAAAAAATAAAAAATGGAACGTGTGAAATTTATTTTCCAAATGCTGTAAAGCAAGGATTCCCGTGTATGCACCGCGCGATCAAAATTAGTTATGTAAACAACGTCGAACTTTTATGTTAGTAGCTCGTCATCAACCAACAAGATTGTCGGAGCGTCGTGTCAGGAATATTCGTCTCCTCAGTGAAACATTGTTTATCGCACCTTATTAGTTCATAGCGCTAAAAAATAATTGAATTAATTTCATGACTAGATTATACTCGTTATTTGGGTTTAATATGACACCATTATACATTCCAATCTCTTATTTTATTTCAACCACGTGTGTATATTATGCTTGTATCAATACAGTGCGTTTTTTTTAACGCGCAACATAGGATTTTACGTGTTAAATTTTTAAGCCCATGTTAGACCATTTTATTTTGGAACTGCAAGTCTATAACTTGACGGGTGTGTCTTTAGTACCCTGAAGCTTAAGTAAGTCTACCAATTTGGTCTAAAAAGTGATTAAAAACTGGAAAAAATCACTTTTTTTCGAAAAGATTTTATCGTTTCATACTCCCTGTATGCATTGTTGTTCCTTGTTGTTTTCGATACTGGCAGGGCAGGTAGCAGGTAAAGTGACATATTTTGACTGCATCACGACCCGACATCTTTTGAACGTCAAAAGGGCATTTTATGATTGTTTGGAATACTGTTTGGCTTCAAACGGAAGTCACTTTGAACAATTCACTTATAAAAATACTTCTTTTGTTCTTAACTTTCTTGATATAAAGTTAATGATCACCCTGTTTTACTTTCTACGCCAAATTTTACCTGCTACCTGCCGTGCCAGTATCAAAAACAACAAAGAACAACAATGCATACAGGGAGTATGAAACGATAAAACCTATTCGAAAAAATATGATTTTTGCAAGCTTTTTAACACTTTTTAGGCCGAATTGGTAAACTTACTTAAGCTTCAGGGTACGAAATAGCCACCCGTCAAGTTTTATACTTGTAGTTCCAAAATAACATGGTCTAACATGGGCTTAAAAATTTAACACGTGAAATCCTATGTTGCGCGTTAAAAAAAACGCACTGTATATGTATATATATAGCCATTAACAATAATAAAGTAATACAAAAACAACAATAAGGTAATATAAATTAAAGTGTAGACCTCATAGCTGCTGATAAGTAGCATATGGCCCCATGTTGTCAAACGGTTCTAATTGCGCGATAAACGGCTGTGTTACCGCGTGTCCAAGAACTTCTTCAGTTTGTCGCTGATTAATGGGCCTCCCTTCTTGCACCTGCGCCAGGTTATCCGGATTTGGGCATAGTGCCGGATTGCGGTCGACCTGACTTGCGTGTGATTCAGGAGGTCCAAACGCACCTTCAGAAGATGTGCCAGCAGAATTTATTTCCGATGTTTCATCCCTTTGTTGTGTTTGGGGCACCACTGGTACCCGAAATTGATATGTCATGTCCGGTACATAAGCATGCGGAAAAGGCGAATAACCTGGTTGACTCAAAAATTGAGTTCTCCCGTACACACATGTAGCACAAGGACATCCTTGCACAAATACATCTCTCCATGCTCGCCAAAAATACTCAGGTCGATATTGCGGTTGTTGGGGTGATATGCATATTGCATAATCACATGTCGAAAATGGAGTGCCCCCATGACGTACCTTCTCGCCAAGTAGTAGTATGGTATACTCCGTATGTATGATTTGAGTCCATAGGCCGAGTAGAGATTTTGTAATCCCTAATAGTTGTATTGGTAGAGCTCGAATCAGCTAAGAAAAGGCCACAGGCGTCATCAAACGATGATGTCACGATCTCTGTACGTCTCGCTTTAAATATTGCTGCTCTCGTTACTTTCCAAGTTGTTGCAGTCAGTCAGTGGCGTGCTATTATTTTATCAGTAAAATGAAACGTTTTCGTCGTTTTTAATAAAGAAAATAAAAGACAAAAAGTTTTTCAAAGCAATGGAAACTCCTACTGCTTCTTTCTTCATAAATTGTTGTTTGTTGAATTGACGATTTCACGGCCTTGGCTGTGTATGATAACACCTTTCTTTCCAACCTTTTTGGAAGACATTATGACAAAATAACGTTTTTCATTCATAACACTGTGTAAACTTCAACTGCGACCATCAACAATACAACAAAAACACCCGACTAAAACGGAACCTAACCTATCCCCCTAAGTCTCCCTGACCGCCACTACATTTTTTTAAACTTGGCAACACCGTTTAGAGTGCCGGCTAGTAAAATGTGGTAAAAGCATATAAAAAGGTCCATCTGTCCCTGGCCGCTGCCGCATCTGTTTTAATTGTGTCCAAGTAAAAACCGTACTACGTTGCCAAGTGGCTTTTTGACCGCTTAACAATTTATTTTCGGGAATATCTTAATAGGACGCCTCTGATTATATCTAATGCGACGGCAACTGTAGAAGGAGAGAGAAATAGTTTCAAAAACTGCGTCATGGATGATGCGGTGGCCTTTTCTTTTCTCATGATTCCAGCTTTACCACTCGATCAAACTCTTCTTGTAGTTCCCACAAGTGGTACAGTGCCAATTTGTATAAATAAAGTTTGGTGTTTATTTCAGTAACACACCTAATATAAAACAAAAATTGCACAATCCATTCCATTTTTGGCACTTTTGCGAAACTTATAGATTAACTTTATCCAAGTGTTACTTCAAGACCGATTTCTAAAATTACACTGTAAATTGTTGTCCTACTTGGGTTTATTTAAACCAATCCGATAATTGGTCATTATTCATAACTGCGCGTAGCGATGAATCAAATTTGTCTTATCGCTCGCGAATTAGTTGCTTTCTTCGCCAAATGCATAAATAACTATATGTTCAAGGTGATTATTACACCGACAATATCATATATTTATCTTTATTCGTCGGTAGGTACCTACATCACAATAACAACATTCAATATTTTTATTTTCATTGCATGTAACCATTTTTTATCTTATAGGGAAAATTAACCTGATATCTGTTCTTGAATTTTAAGAACTTGCGCAATAAAAATTCAGACGCAGATAACAGAATAAAATCCTTGGGCCCTGTAAAAATAAGTACACAGCTCAATATGTGGAGCCGTACATCATAATTGTTACTTTGTTTGAACATTATGCTTTAATTGCATTTTGCATTTTATTCATTACTCGGTCTGTACTGAACAATGTCTGGTCTCATTGAGACATTATTCCGAATTAGCTAAATCAGCGAATTCCATGGTTTTAAGCATGATGCACTCATTAACCTTTGGGAAAAATATCTCTGATAACCTAATGTGACAAGTGGTCAAGTTCCAAAATTTGCTAGTCTTACCATTTCACTGTACTAGTGGAAGGGTGTTGAATTGTATTTATACGGTTGTCTCATCATCTTTGCCACAGTTCGTTCTCCGACTTGCGATCCTGTGCAACGGTGCTCCTGTGGTTTTTATAATTTATTATTTTATTTTGTGTTTTTTCCTTTTGAAAGTAAGTATAAATGTCGTTTTTCTCATATTAACATATATTTTTCTACCAAAAAAAATTCACTTCAACTTGCCATCCACTGGTTTTCTTTTTCCAAATAAAAATTTTAATAATTTTTCCCTCTAGATGGAGTCTGGAAATCAACCAACGGGATTAGGCCGTGGACGCGCCCTCATGGCCTTA
The DNA here is from genome assembly GCF_016097725.1 of Ips typographus. Lineage (NCBI taxonomy): Eukaryota > Metazoa > Arthropoda > Insecta > Coleoptera > Curculionidae > Ips > Ips typographus. The sequence continues at coordinate 5,499,662 of NC_138426.1, read as the reverse complement.
CTGGCCGCCCAGCGGGCCCGGGAAGCAGCGCAAGAGGCCACCATCCGTACCGAGGCTAGCCCCTCTGAGGCCAGCAAGATGGAGGCACCCACTGAACCTCCTAATGCCCCGCAGGAGATGGCCCAAGAGAAAGAGGAAAAGAACGTTCCCCCGCTGATGGATGCAACCCGTTTGGCGATCGGGACTCTAGGCGCCCACGCCAAGGCGCTGAACTTCAATTGTTTCTTCACAATAAATAATCATTAAACTAAAATGCTTGTATTACTTCAGCTCAGGGGTTCCTTCTGGTATCCATGGGTCATGGTAATGTAAAATTCTGCTTACATGGACTACTTCAGTTTTAGATTTTTGTGAAATGCTCTTTCGTATTTCATAGTCCACATCAGACATTTTTCGATTTATGTAGTAAGGACCAAACCATCTAAGCAGTAATTTTTCCTACTTTCCTAATAGGGATGAAAACTTTCACTTGGTCACCCTTTTTAAATTCAATATGGCGGTGTACAATCGTAACGTAACTTATCTATGTTTTGTCGCCGCTTTATATTTTCAACTGCCAAATTTCTGACTGCTAAACCAACGTCTCTAATTTGGTCGCTATTACTACTTTCTAAGGGTGGCAACAAGTTTGCTTCTGTTGGTAAAATAGGTTCACGACCGTACACCAGCATGAATGGCGAAAATTTAGTACTATCCTGTTTTGCAGAATTGTACGCAAAAGTCACATGTGGAAGATATTCATCCCAATTTGATTGATTAGTATTAGTATACATAGATAACATATTGGCTAAAGTTTTATTAAATCTTTCTGTTAAGCCATTAGTTGCGGGATGATACGCAGTAGTAAACTGACTCGTTGTCCCCATCTTTTTTAGCAATTCCGTAACCAATTCTGATTGAAAAACTTTTCCTCTATCGCTTAATAATTCCTTAGGTGCACCGTGTTTTGTAATAATTCTCTCCAGTATAAACTTTGCTACAGGACCGGCTTTGCCGCTCGGTAATGCGTCAGTCTCCGCCCACCTTGTGGCGTAATCTGTTGCTACCACTATCATGGTTTTGCCGCTGCTACTTCTGCGAAACGGACCTAACAAATCTATTCCAACCTTTTCAAATGGGGTGCCAACTGGGATAGGATGTAACAGACCGATAGGGTTCTGATTGTGTTGGCCTTTCCTGGCCTGACAATCCGGGCATCCTTTTACAAAACGTTCCACGTCCTTTTGCAACCCTTGCCAATAGTATCTTTGTTTTATTTTAAAACTTCTGACTCAAGCCTAAAATTTTTCGCTTGCTTGCGTATACCAATTGAAGCTCCTTCAGGATGTTTTATAGCCTGAATTATTTCCAAAATGTTTTCATCTTTTGCTTGTAATTCTGCAATGTTATGTATATCTAATAAAAAGGTTGGTATTTCGTCAATTTCTTGTACTTTCGTATTCGCTGGCAAAACAGGATATCTGCTTACGCAGTCTGCATCTCTGTGAGCAATTCCTGATTTATGATGTACTGTGTAGTCAATTCCGATAACTTTAACGCCCAACGCGCTAAACGTCCAGTAGTCTCCTTCAAGGTTTTTAACCAACATAGCGCATGATGATCAGTCACTATTTTTATAGGTTTTCCATAAATAAAATGTCTAAAATAGGATAGCGCCCACATAGCTGCTAACCCTTCAAGTTCTGTTATCGAATAATTCTTTTCAGCTTTACTAAGGCTTCTACTTGCATATGCTATTGGGTGTAACGCATTTTCATGATCTTCCTGCAATAATATTGCTCCGATTCCATCTTTACATGCATCTACCCTTAATTCACATCCTTTATTTGCTTGAAAATGTGCCAAAACTGGTTCACTAATCAATTTTTGTTTTAGTGTTTCAAACGCTTTGTCATGTATGTCCTGCCAATCAAATTTATTTTGTTTCTTTGTTAGATCATGTAAAGGACGTGCAATTTTTGCAAAATTTTCTATAAACTTGAAAAAATTAAAAAAAAAAAAATCAATTAAATTAATAAATTATTAAATCAATTTTTATTGACAAAACCCTTCTCAGGGTTCCAAATTGAACATTATCAGGTTTAATATTTATTAAGTTGTTGTTTTCTGTGTTCTGCCGTTGTGTTCTTTCTTTTTTAGATTCTCTGAAGACGGTGGTAGATTTTCCACCGAAACGTCAGCGTTTTTAGGTAACAAGACCGAGCCTAAGTCAGTGGTCTTGTGTTGGGACGACTAGGTTAATGTTATTTTCAACTTAGTGGAAAATAGTGCGAAATTCTATTTTCCCAACAAACCTTTTTTGTGTGAGACAGAAGACCCAATAAACAAAGAAAAAATGAGTAACTCGTCTCAACAAACATATTGTCACGAATGGAAAATCCGTTAATTGGAAAGTTGGACTGATTAACTTAAAAAACATAAGACTATTCGAGGATTGCGAAATATTAAGCGCACGAGGCAAGGTCGCATCACGATGCACCGAATGTGTCATGCACCGAGTGCACCGTATCGGTGATGACCACCACCACCACCACCTGTTTTACAGAAATGTGAAAAACAAGCGACAATAACAAACTGCGTCAGCCGATCAATCGGGTATAAAATACGCCGATTTTAGCAGTATAGGGGAAGTGTGAACCGATCAACGGTAGTGCGACCAGCTGACCCGAGAAGTCGAAATGTCGACTCTCCTCGGGAAAAGATCAAGTTAATTAGTCCGTTCTCCAAAGTTGTTCAAACGCGAAGTGACCAAGCCAGCCACCAGGAAATGCTGAGGTCCTTAGCTTATGAATCTATGTAAGTACAATTGTTAAATTGTCAACTTTTAGTGTGTTTATGACCGTATTGTGCAGACCCATTTGTGTATACCGTATTTAATAGATTTAAGTGTTTAATGGAAAACTCAGTGTTTGATTCCATCCTTAAAACTGAGATCCCGGCACGACGTTTAACGTCGTGAGTCAGTTTAATTAATGAATCCGAAAGGGCTCATAAATTGAACGTGACATTTGGTGGAGGTGCCGGGTATCACAGTAAACGATAAAGATAACGTCCCTGTTTTACTTGATACAGGAGCTTGTAAAAATGTAGTCGACATAGATTATATCAGTAACATGAGACGGTTACAAGACAATATACAACTGATAACCGCAGGAGGTTATCCAGTTCAACCTCTCGGCAATTCTGAGGTAATTATAAAAATTAATGGCACAATTATTTCCGTTGAGGCACTAGTGGTGCAAAATTTATCAAAAGCCTTAATTTTGGGACATAACTTTTTGGCTAGTAAAAAATCATTGATTGACTATAATACCAATACTGTGACATTATACCATGAACTTGACCCATTGATTTTACATTTTGGCAACAATGTCAACAACAACATAGGGAAAATAGAACAAATGGAAGATACTAATAAGGTATTTGCGAACGTCGAGATTGAGTCAACCGCGCGAAGTTTGAAGGTTACACTTGAAACCGACTACATGGTCGAGGTTGGTCGCGAGATAACGGTACGACTGAACTGTGCCTTATCTCCGCATGAGTTCACGAAGTACTGCTTTATCGAGAACGATAAATACCTACGACCAAGAGGGTTGATTTGTTCAAATATTTTTGTAAAAAATGGCAAATGGTACATCAAAATTAATAATATGAGGTTTAAAGAAGTGTTCATATTGAAAAATACCACAATCGGTTATTTAGAGGAAAATATAGAAATGGATATAACAAAAATTCCAGTTCATTGTATTAATGAAACTGAAGATGACGGAGAAATGATTACCATGAATGACCATAATCTAAGCAATATAACGAACCCAGAATTGTGTAACAAGTTGCAGACGTTACTTTCAGAATATAGTGACGTTTTTTCAAAAACACCAAAATATATGGGAAAAACCGATGTCATTGAACATGAAATCGATGTAGGGAATGCTAAGCCTATAAAACAGAAACCTTACAGAGTGGCACAAAAAGAAAGAGAGATAATAGATGAGCAGATAAGAGAAATGGAACAATACGACATAATAAGGCAAAGTAACTCGCCATGGGCAAGTCCCGTCGTATTAGTAAAGAAAAAGTCGGGAGAGACACGATTTTGCGTGGATTATCGCAAGTTAAACAATGTGACAGTAAAAAATTCATGGTCAGGATCTAATATTGAGGATATTTTGACGTACTTAGGAAACGCCAAATATTTCTCATCGTTAGACATATATTCAGGTTATTGGCAAGTCAAAGTAAAAGAAGAAAGTAAGCCACTTACTGCCTTTACAGCGCCAGGTCACGGATTATGGGAATTTAATGTAATGCCTTTTGGATTGTGCAATGCCCCGGCAACATTTCAACAGTTAGGAGATGTAGTGTTTAGAGATTTAAAATGGAAAGAAGTTTTAATTTACATGGACGACATTATAATTTTTTCTAAAACGATAGATGAACATTTGGAAAAATTACGTAAAGTTTTCAATAGACTCCGAAATGCAGGCTTAACACTAAAACCTAAAAAATGTGAATATTTAAAAGAAAAAATTAATATTCTTGGTTATACAATTTCGAAAGATGGAATTTTTCCTGATAAATCGAAATTAAGTTTCAATTGAAAATTTTCCAAAACCAAAGAATGTAAAGGGTGTACAAAGTTTTTTGGGACTTTGTAACTACTACCGGAAGTTTATAGAAAATTTTGCAAAAATTGCACGTCCTTTACATGATCTAACAAAGAAGCAAAATAAATTTGATTGGCAGGACATACATGACAAAGCGTTTGAAACACTAAAACAAAGATTGATTAGTGAACCAGTTTTGGCACATTTTCAACCAAATAAAGGATGCGAACTGAGGGTAGATGCATGTAAAGATGGAATCGGAGCAATATTATTGCAGGAAGATCATGAAAATGCGTTACACCCAATAGCATATGCAAGTAGAAGCCTCAGTAAAGCTGAAAAAAATTATTCGATAACAGAACTTGAAGGGTTAGCAGCTATATGGGCGCTATCCTATTTTAGACATTTTATTTATGGAAAACCTATAAAAATAGTGACTGATCATCATGCGCTATGTTGGTTAAAAACCTTGAAAGAGACTACTGGACGTTTAGCGCGTTGGGCGTTAAAGTTATCAGAATTTGACTACACAGTACATCATAAATCAGGAATTGCTCACAGAGATGCAGACTGCGTAAGCAGATATCCTGTTTTGCCAGCAAATACGAAAGTACAATAAATTGACGAAATACCAACCTTTTTATTAGATATACGTAACATTGCAGAATTACAAGCAAAAGATGAAAACATTTTGGAAATAATTCAGCAAGCGAAAAATTTTAGGCTTGAGTCAGAAATTTTGTACCGTATAAACCCGCATGGAGTGGGCCGGACTAAACTTTTAGTGATACCGCAACAGTTGATAGGGGAAATTTTGTACTCCCACCACTCAGAACCGCTGAGTGGCCATTTGGGATTGTCAAAAGCCCTAGCAAAAATAAAACAAAGATACTATTGGCAAGGGTTGCAAAAGGACGTGGAACGTTTTGTAAAAGGATGCCCGGATTGTCAGGCCAGGAAAGGCCAACAAAATCAAAAGCCTATCGGTCTGTTACATCCTATCCCAGTTGGCACCCCATTTGAAAAAGTTGGAATAGATTTGTTAGGTCCGTTTCGCAGAAGTAGCAGCGGCAAAACCATGATAGTGGTAGCGACAGATTACGCCACAAGGTGGGCAGAGACTGACGCATTACCGAGCGGCAAAGCCGGACCTGTAGCAAAGTTTATACTAGAAAAAATTATTACGAAACACGCTGCACCTAAGGAATTGTTAAGCGATAGAGGGAAAGTTTTTCAATCAGAATTGGTTACGGAATTGCTAAAAAAGATGGGGACAACGAGTCAGTTTACTACTGCGTATCATCCCGCAACTAATGGCTTAACAGAAAGATTTAATAAAACTTTAGCCAATATGTTATCTATGTATACTAATACTAATCAATCAAATTGGGATGAATATCTTCCACATGTGACTTTTGCGTATAATTCTGCAAAACAGGATAGTACTAAATTTTCACCATTCATGCTGGTGTACGGTCCTGAACCTATTTTACCAACGGAAGCAAACTTATTGCCACCCTTGGAAAGTAGTAATAGCGACCAAATTAGAGACATTGGTTTAGCAGTCAGAAATTTGGCAGTTGAAAATATAAAACGGCGACAAGACATAGATAAATTACGTTATGATTGTAAACACCGCCATGTTGAATTTGAAGTGGGTGACCAAGTAAAAGTTTTCACCCCTATTAGGAAAGTAGGAAAAAGTGAAAAATTACTGCTTAGATGGTTTGGTCCTTATTACATAAATCGAAAAATGTCTAATGTGGACTATGAAATACGAAAGGGCATTTCGCAAAAATCTAAAACTGAAGTAGTCCATGTAAGCAGAATTTTACATTACCATGACCCATGGACACCAGAAGGAACCCCGCAACTAAAATAATACAAGCATTTGGGTTAATATTTATTTATTTTTGTTTTTTTTTGTTACTCTAAAAAAAATAAAAATTAACCGTCTTGGCATTACTGCCAATGGCTTCAACAGCCAAACGCGGCGCCACCACTGTTGAGGCGTCGTTGACGCCGCCTTCCTCCTCTATTTTTTCTTCTGGGGAGTTTTGACCTCCAGGGGGAGCCTCCACCTCACCTGCCACTTGAGGGGGAGCCTCCACCTCGCTGGCCGCAGAAGGACCAGCATCAACTTCAGGCCCCAGTTTGAGGCTGGCCGCACCCACGGTTCGTCGGGCCCGCTGGGCAGCCAATAGGGCCATCAAACGAGCACCGCGGCCCCGGCCCTTTTCGATATCTCCTCCTCCATTTCCAGGTTCCATCTGAAAGGGAAAATATTGTTAACATTGGATAGCGAAACAAAGTGAATTTTTCTTTGGAAGGAAAACTATATGGAAATAATGAATAAAAAGGAAAAAAAAACACTTATACTTACTTTCAAATATGACACGACAAAAATGCACTACAAAAGTCTCGTATGGGTCAGAGGACGAACTGTGGAGAATGTGATAAGAAAACCGTATAAATACAATTCAGATCCCTCTCCACCGGAAAGCCAGGATGCTGATATTAGCAAATTACTTCCAGACGATGAACTTGTCAAATGTTAAGGTTATCAGAGAAATGTTTTCCCAACAGTTAAATGGTGCACCATGCTTAAACCCATGGGATTCGCTGATTTGGCCAGTTCGGAATAATATCTTAATGAGACCAGACATTGTTCAGTGCAGACCGATTAATGCATAAAATGCAAAAATGCAATTAAGCATAATGTTTAAACAAAGTAACAATTATAATGTACGGCTCCACATATTGAGCTGTGTACCTATTTTACAGGGCCCAAGGATTTTATTCTGTTATCTGCGTCTGAATTTTTATTGCGCAAATTCTTAAAATTCAAGAACAGATATCAGTTTAATTTTCCCTATAAGATAAAAAATGGTTACATGTAATGGAAATAAAAACATTGAATATTGTTATTGTAATGTAGGTACCTACAAACGAATAAAGATAAATATATGATGTTGTCGGTGTAATAATCACCTTGACCATATAGTTGTTTATGCATTTGGTGAAGAAAGCAACTAATTCGCGAGCGATAAGACAAATTTGATTCATCGCTACGCGCAGTTATGAATAATGACTAATTACTAGATTGGTTTAAATAAACCCGAATGGGACAACAATTTACAGTGTCATTTTAGAACTTGGGTAAAGTTAACCTATAAGTTTCGCGAAAGTGCCAAAAATGGAATGGATTGTGAATTTCTTGTTTTATATTAGGTGTGTTACCGAAATAAACACCAAACTGTATTTATACAAATTGGCACTGTACCACTTGTGGAAACTGCAAGGAGAGTTTGATCGAGTGGTACCAATACAATTATTAGGGATTACAAAATCTCTACTTGGCCTGTGGACTCAAATCATTCATACGGTGTATACCATACTTCTACTTGGCGAGAAAGTACGTCAAGGGGGTACTCCGTTTTCGACATGTGATTGTGCAATTTGCATATCACCCCAACAACCTCAATATCGACCTGAGGATTTTTGGCGAGCATGGGAAAATGTATGCAATGTGCAAGGATGTCCTTGTGCTACATGTGTGTACGGGAGAACTCAATTTTTGAGTCAACCAGGTCATCCGCCATATCCGCATGCTTATGTAACGGATATGACATATCAGTTTCGGGTACCAGTAGTGCCCCAAACACAAGAAAGGGATGAAACATCAGAAATCAGTTCTGCTGGCACATCTTCTGGAGGTGCATTTGGACCTCCTGAATCACACGCAAGTCAGGTCGACCGCAATCCGGCACTATGCCCGAATCCGGATAACCTGGCGCAGGTGCAAGAAGGGGGGCCCATTAATCAGCAACAAACTGAAGAAGTTCTTAGACACAGCCGTTTATCGCGCAATTAGAACCGTTTGACAACATGGGGCTATATGCTACTTATCAGCAGCTATGAGGTCTACAATTTAATTTATGTTACCTTATTATGGTTTTGTATTTTAATGGCTAATATATACATATGTTGATACAGGCATAATATACACACGTGGATGATATAAAAAAAAAAATGATAATAAAAAAAAATGGAATGTATGATGTCATATTATCCCCAAATAGCGAGTATAATCTAGTCATGAAATTAATCCAATTATTTTTTAGCGCCATGAACTAATAAGGTGTGATAAAAAATGTTTCGCTGAAGAGGCGAATATTCCTGACACGACGCTCCGACAATCTTGTTGGTTGATGACGAGCTACTAACATAAAAGTTCGGCGTTGTTTACATGACTAATTTTGATCACGCGGTGCATACACGGGATTCCTTGCTTAACAGCATTTGGAAAATGAATTTCACACGTTCCATTTTTTATTTTTTAATGGAAAATGGATCGTACATACTAACAATTAAATAACGGTTACAAATGATGCTAAAATTAATTTTGTTATAAGACATAATATTGTACATTAAGCCTTAAGTAGCACATACTCCCCTTTTGTCTTATATTTCATGTAACACTGAGGGCTATGTAAGAAAGAGGCAAACTATGATGAGCCATTATTGTTGTTGGAACTCCCGATGGGCCTGTACGTTTATACGGAGGTCCAAGCTAGCCGAATCATCGATTCAATAATCGACCCACACCACAAACATTTATGGAACAGTAATCACAATGGTGTTCAGTGATGTGAGATGCGCAGTTTGGCTCATAGGACTAAGCATCTATTGAACTTTTCTCAGTGTTGCAATATTTTTTGTTCTGCCATTGCCGGAACCGAATAGATTAAAAGTGCATGATATTGTTTATGTATAATTTCAGGAGAGGAAAGATTTTATTAGGTTTCTTGTTAGAATAAGTACTAACTTATTATTAAGAAATGATTGTAAACTTAACTGAGTACTATGAAATACTCGCATATGTAAACTTACTAACCATTAATCATAATACCTTGGTATGTACACATGTAATTTTTAAATTTATGTTAACGATATGTTTTTTCTATTGTTTAAAGTTTTTATTATTGTTCATATAAAACTGGGGACCAGTTTTTCTGGGGCGGAGGCATATGTCACGAATGGAAAATCCGTTAATTGGAAAGTTGGACTGATTAACTTAAAAAACATAAGAGTATTCGAGGATTGCGAAATATTAAGCGCACGAGGCAAGGTCGCATCACGATGCACCGAATGTGTCATGCACCGAGTGCACCGTATCGGTGATGAGTCACCACCACCTGCTTTGCAGAAATGTGAAAAACAAGCGACAATAACAAACTGCGTCAGCCGATTAATCGGGTATAAAATACGCCGATTTTAGCAGTATAGGGGAAGTGTGAACCGATCAACGGTAGTGCGACCAGCTAACCCGAGAAGTCGAAATGTCGACTCTCCTCGGGAAAAGATCAAGTTAATTAGTCCGTTCTCCAAAGTTGTTCAAACGCGAAGTGACCAAGCCAGCCACCAGGAAATGCTGAGGTCCTTAGCTTATGAATCTATGTAAGTACAATTGTTAAATTGTCAACTTTTAGTGTGTTTATGACCGTATTGTGCAGACCCATTTGTGTATACCGTATTTAATAGATTTAAGTGTTTAATGCAAAACTCAGTGTTTGATTCCATCCTTAAAACTGAGATCCCGGCACGACGTTTAACGTCGTGAGTCAGTTTAATTAATGAATCCGAAAGGGCTCATAAATTAAACGTGACAATATAGAACATATCTCCATCATAATACATATTTAAAAACGTTATATGATACGCCAATGGCTATAAACAGCGCGCGAAGCACAGCATCAGCTGTTTGCAGCAAAGGCGCCATTTTTTCCTCGCCTTTCCACCCGACCAACCCGCCGCGTCTAAGTTCACAAGAGGCGACATGTGGGCAATATAAACAATGGGTATTTATGAATGACTCGCGGAGTCTATCTTCAGTTTATAGTCAATGGTTCTTTCACTATCCACAGGACATTTTAGAACAACATATTAGCATACCTTTATTTCCAGCATTCTCCTTTTATATCTATAATTCCACATATATCTACTTAACGCTTAACATCTGCACAATCAACAACAAAACCAACAAACAGGCTTCTTACCTACCCTGTATGGTGTATATCAGGTTTTGCAGCGTTGCCACATCTACGATCTACATATAAGCGCGTTCAATAATAACTATTCCTAATAATAATAATAATGTGACAAAATTCCCTTTGGTACGTTTATAAGGCTCATAATGACGTATCTTTAGAGGGTAGTGAGAACTCCTTACACCCCTCAGAGGGCGGCAATTTTGAATTCACTAGTTTAGCAAGCCAGCGCATATGACATTCAGATTTAAATTAATCCAAAACTAATCATAGTATCACAACGCCCTTTGGTACGTTTATAGGGTTCATAATGATGTATCTTTAGAGGGTAGTGAGAACTCCTTACACCCCGTCAGAGGGCGGCAATTTTGAATTCACTAGTTTAGCAAGCCAGCGCATATGACATTCAGATTTAAATTAATTTAAAACTAATCATATTATCACAACGCCCTTTGGTACGTTTATAGGGGACATAATGATGTATCTTTAGAGGGTAGTGAGAACTCCTTATACTCCGTCAGAGGGCGGCAATTTTGAATTCACTAGTCTAGCAAGCCAGCGCATATGACATTCACATTTAAATTAATCCAAAACTAATCATAGTATCACAACGCCCATTGGTAGGTTTATAGGGTTCATAATGACGTATCTTTAGAGGGTAGTGAGAACTCCTTACACCCCGTCAGAAGGCGGCAATTTTGAATTCACTAGTCTAGCAAGCCAGCGCATATGACATTCAGATTTAAATTAATCCAAAACTAATCATAGTATCACAACGCCCTTTGGTTCGTTTATAGGACCAATAATTCAGTTCATATTTACATAAACCGAGTTAGTAGATAAATAGGGGTAGTGAATTATTAATCTCGTAATGTTTAATAATAATTGTAATATTGGACGACATTTTGAGCACTGCAGTAGCAATTTATCCAAATATTAAAGGTTTGGATTTATTAAGATTGAGTCCAAAATCAGATTTAATACAAGAAATAGCACGAAGTATTAAAACTCCGAAACTTAAGTATCCTAGCGTGGTTGCCTTATATCTTAGTAGTAATAAGGAGTGTTAAGATGATTCAATGGCAACATTGTGTGTTGTGCGCGGGACGGTGACGTAACAACAGACCGCGGTAGCTAGTGCCCGCAGCACGTAAAAAAAAAAAAAGAATGACAGAACTTGAGTTTTAAGAATGGAGGTTAGGATGGCATGAAGCATGCATGAGAAGAAAGCTCTGTTTTTCAATGTACGATTTTTAATATTTGTTTTTGGCATTAAATTACTAATTAAAATACCACGTTGTTTCTAAAAAAAATATACAGTCCACAAATTAAAAAACGAAGGCAACATACGAACAAAACATTGGTAAATTCGAACCTTATAAAAAAAAGCCAAGTGCCTGTTGGTTCCATTAAAAGAAATAACGTGGATGGATTTCGATTAAGCCATTACCGCCAAAACAATACGATTACTATTTACACAGAGTAAGTCAATTCCTTTCTTATCCTAGTTGAATCTGATGATTGTGCTATGATTAGTGTGGTTTGATTTGAGAAAGCCAGGTAAGGTAAATCATGTTTTATTAATTTGGTGTATTTCTATGACCTTGATTAACAGTTGATTACTTTATTACTGTATCTAGTTGCAACAATTTCATTTATAGTTACAATCAAGTCAAGTTGAGTCAGATTAGTGTCGACTAGGTGTGAAAAGCCATTTTATTTGATTCTAGCTATTGATTACTATTAGTAAGGATTAATGCTTGATTAATTTGATTATTCTAAGCCAGAGATTAACTACAGCATTACAAGATTTGAGTTTTACTTGAGAACCGCCTATTTGAAGTTAAAATGGCGACATTTGAAGCATTAATTAGAAAACGTGGTACAATTAAGCATAGATTAACTGCATTTACTAGGTATTTTGATGCTTTACAAGCCAAGTTGGTAAACCAGTCTTATTTAGATGAGAGAGAAGTCATTGAATTCCAAAATCGAGTTGATAAGTTGGATCAGTTGGAAAAAGAGTTTGGTGATATACAGCAGGAAGTTGAGTTGACTTGTCCTGATGATCAGCTTGATAGGCAACAAGATGAATGGGAAACTTTTATAGATTTATATAATAAATACTTAGCAAGTGCAAAACAGATTCTAAATAAGTGTAATAATGAAAGAACAGTTACAGTGAACCAAAATAGTGGTTCAAATGAAAGTTCATTTGACAATGATTATAACAATTTAGGTACAGTAAAGTTACTAGCAATTAATACTCCTACATTAACTGTGACTTCAACATTGTGAATTCAAAGATACATTTGAGGCACTATTTCACAACAATTCAACTTTGTCAAGTATACAAAAGTACCATTATCTGCGGTCATGTTTAGGTCCAGAAGCTTTAAAAATTATTGAAAGTTTAGAGTTTGCAGCTCACAATTATAATGATGCATGGAATTTATTATGTGACAGGTTTGATAATTCGCGTTTACTTGTCAATAACCATTTAAAATGTGGTGGACTGGAGTAAAGTGCAATCTTTGTAAGCAAAACTATTTGATTATTCTTGTGAAAAGTTTTTAAAGTCACTGAGAGATGGGATAAAGTCAAAGAACTGCATCTCTGTTCCAATTGTTTATGTTTTGTACATTTTAGTAAAAAATGTGAAGCAGGTGTTTGCAAGATGTGTTCTAAGAACCATAGTTCTTTGTTACACCATAAAAAGGAATTCCAAGAACAAGTTAGTAGTAAAGCAATGTCTAGGGACTCTGATAATTCAGGACATCAGAGTACTGATCAGTCATCATTTAGTGGTTCATCAGTGGTTTGTGCAAACAGTCATCAAGGTGGTAACCAGTATGTTCTTTTATCGACTGCAATTGTGGGAGTTAAAGATAAGTTTGGTCAAGTTCATAATGCTCAAGTTGTCTTGGATTCAGGAAGCCAATGTTCTTTTATTTCAAGTGAGTTTCAACAGAAATTAGGTTTAGATTTGTCTCCATTCAAAATTAACATTTCTGGCATCAACAATACAAATTCGTCATTAAAATGGAAATGTAATGTCACTATTGGTTCGAAAATAAATGGTTTTGATTCAGCCTTAGTATGTTTAGTAGTTCCAAGGATTACTGAGGATTTGCCTGCACATAAAATTCATATTAAAGATTGGGTCATTCCAAGCCATGTTCAACTGGCAAACCCCTTTTTCAATGTAACTAGAAAAGTCGATATACTTATTGGAGCAGATTTATTTTGGAATATCTTACTAGATGGAAAAATCAGTTTAGGAAGAAACAAGCCCCTTTTGATTAATACTGTGTTCGGGTACGTTGTAACAGGTTCTATTGGTCTTCCATTACAAAGTAAAGTGAGATGCAATTTAGCAATTAATGATGATCTTCAGAAGTTTTGGTCTATTGAAGAAATTCATAATGAGTTACCAAGATTAACAAAAGAAGAGCAATTTTGTGAAGAATATTTTGATAAAACAGTTTCACGCGACAATTTAGGACGTTTTGTAGTAAGGTTTCCAGCTATAAAGATTTAGGTGATTCGAAACAGTTGGCTATAAAAAGACCAATGCTTCAAGAAAACCGATTAAAAGAAAATGATTTATTAAAAACCAAATACACTTCTTTTATGAATGAATATCTTCAATTAGGTCATATGAACTTGGTGTCGGACTCTGAAATGGACACTTTTAGATGTTTTTGCCTCATTTTGCAGTGATTCGGGAAGACAGTCTTACAACTGATGTTAGAGTTGTGTTTGAAGCAACTGTTAAAACGCAATCAGGAAAATCTTTAAATGATATACAGCTATTTGGTCCCAGAGTGCAAAATGATATTTTTGGTATTCTGATGCGTTTTCGAGAACATCGTTTTGTAGTAATTGCTGATGTTGCAAAAATGTATCGGCAAATTCTCATACATCCGGAAGAAAGGTTTTTGCAAAGCATAGTTTGGAGAAACTCTCCAGATGATAATTTGTCTGTATATGAATTGCAAACAGTGACCTATGGCACTTCAAGTGCACCATATTTGGCAATTAAGTGTCTAAAGAAATTAGCAGTTGACAATAGACAATTGTATCCAGAGGCTAGTGAGTTAATAGATCGCGATATGTATGTTGATGATTTAATTACTGGATTTGATACTGAGCATCAAGCAATAGTTGTTTGTGAACAAATTTCTAATATTTTAAGATCAGCTAGTTTTTCTTTACGAAAATGGGCATCAAACAGCAATTCAGTTTTGAAGCACTTGCAGGATGAATCAGAAATGATGAGCATTCTCGAACTAGGTGAAAATGAAGGTGAAGACATTAGGAGTTCAATGGTTAAGTCATCACGATTTACTCTCCTATAAAGTGGATATTTTGAACTCGGTAACCCATTCTTCTGTGACAAAGAGAATTTTGCTGAGCAGTATTGCTAGAATATATGATCCAATGGGATTGGTGAGTCCATGTATTGTTCTAGTAAAAATTTTGATTCCAAAACTGTGGTTTCTTAAAATTCAATGGGACGACGTTGTGCCCGCTGATATTGCCAAACAATGGGAGTCCAATTTGAGGTCTTTGAACGAATTAAAAATTCCAAGATGTGTTTTCTGTGAGCATGTAAACGACGTTCAGGTTCACGGTTTGAGTGATGCAAGCTTAAGTGCATATAGTGCAGTGGTGTACGTTCACACTACTGATAGTTCTGGTGACGTATGTGTTAGATTATTATGTGCCAAAACAAAAGTTGCACCAGTAAAGAAATTGACCATTCCACGATTGGAACTGTGTGGCGCTTTGATGCTCACTCGATTAATGAAACAGGTTTCCGAAGTTTTAACATACAAGTTTGAAAGTTTTTACTGGTGTGATTCACAGGTGGTATTAAGTTGGTTGAAGAGTGGCGCAAACAGTTTACAGGTTTTCGTAGCAAACAGAATTAGTGAAATTCAACAGTTTAGCGACATTTCCAGGTGGAGTTATGTGAACACTAAAGAAAATCCAGCGGATGTTGCGTCCCGAAGAATGCAACCAAATGATCTATGTTGATGCGAAATATGGTGGAACGGTCCGACATTTTTGGCTGAAAAAGTAAGCTGGCCTAGAGATTTTCGTTCTATTGAAGTTAGTCGTATCCCAGAATTGCGTTCAATACTTGCCGGTGTTACGGTAACACCAATGTCTTTGTCAATTTTTGATAAATTTTCATCTCTGGATATACTTCAGCGAGTATCACTAAAGGAAAATGTGGTAAGTAAGCTAGAATCAAAACACCTGAAAAGTATCCTGACATATTGATTCCTGGTTATAGTAGCGTCGAACTTCGTAGCACCCGTAGTTCATCTTCAGTGCAGCCCTACTATACAGATGTTTTGAAGGTGAAAAGAGACATTTTTTGTGCCGTTGCACCGGAAAAAATCGATTTTTCTAGTTGTCTGGTGGACACCTCTACAGGCACTAGTTCTGAGATTTTACCAGTAGGTGCCAAAAATGTAGATTTACTTGAAAAGCCTACCTATAAAAAATGCAAATATTTTGAAGGAAGTTTTATAATTCCTGTTAACGAATGGAATTTAATATGTAAAAACAACAAACTAGATTCCAAAAATTACCCATTTTATTTAAGAAAGAAAATGTCTCAAAAACTGTGAATAATACTTGCCTTATTGCATTTAAAAGCAAAAAACAATGTATAGACGGTAGTTTAACATTATTTGGGGTATTTCGGCATAATAAATCGAATAATTGCAAAGCATTTGTCATTCATATTGATAAATTGCGCAAAGTTACCGTTTATAGTACCTCCAAAGATTTTTGCCATATAAGAGTCCTTACCGGCTACGTCAAGTGAATCGAGAGATCTGCTATGCAAAAAAAGTTACTGAGTAGAAAACCTTCTGATGTTAAAAAAAGTATACTTCTGAAAGCTGATGCCAACTTTGTAATATTAAATCTAACGCAACATTTCGAAAAATTAGATCAGAAGCTCTTTCTTCGTTTGACAGAAATAATGATGACCTAATTGATATGTTTCTTATGCAGCGTGATCATCCTGAATACGTTCAAGAAGTTTCTTCTCCTTTTTCAATTAAATTATTTAGCAAAGAACAAATTAGTCTTTGCGAAAAACAAATAATTGGGGATGAATTACCAATTCTGTACTTTGATGCTACAGGCAGCATAGTGCGAGCCCCAAAAGTATTGAAAAATTGCAAGCGTATATATTTATACTCCGGGGTTGTTCACATAGCAGAAACAAATAGAATAATTTATGTCTTGGATATGATTTCTGCGGCATTTCACAACTGCAATTTTTAAATTTTTGTATGATTTTAAATGTTTTTGCTTAACTTTGCGGAAGTGGCCGTTATTTGGTGCCGTAGTCACAGATTTTAGTTTCTCTAGTATGCATGCTGTGACCCGAGCATTTAATGATATGAGTTTGCAACATTATCTGAGCGAATGTTACAATAAATTGCACTCAACACGATGACGAGAAAGGTGTGGGTTCTTCTTTCGTTTTGTTACATTTATGTTGTGCCCATTTTATGAAAATGGTTTCTAAATATTTGAAAAAAATTGTAAATAATGATCATATAGAAAAAATTTATTTGCAAAATGTATTATGTTAACAACACTTAATGATTTTACTGTGTGGTTCGAATGTATTTGCATTCTGGTTTTATCCCAATACGAAAATCAACATGTACAAACTGCTTACGAAAAGCTATGCAAACTCGAAAGTTGTTCTACGGAAAATGACGTCATAAGTAATGAGGAATCGATAAGTAATGTAATTAAAAATTGTCGTCTTCTGATAACGCATTACACAAAGGTAGGTAGCCCATTTTATGTACTGTTTCATTCTAAATTAGAAGAAGCTGTCATACCGTCAGAGAGTGAAGGTAAGAAAAATGAGTTCTATTTTCCAGAGTGGGCAAATGTAATTACTTTAAAATATATGCCTTTTTTTCCTTTATGGTCAGGAATAATGATTTCCAAAAATTACTCATTAAATAGATTGAGTAATTGTTATGTTGAAACACATTTTGGCAATTTAAAAACGAATGTTCTCGCAGGTAACCGTAATCTAAAATGTAGTAGGTTTGTGAGAAAGTCTAGAGAACTAACTTTGGCCGCTTATAAAGAAATGATATGCGGAATATCTAAATCGAAGCTCGCTCGGCCACCTCTTATCAAAGACTTTTTAATCAACGAGTTAGTCAAGAAAGTTGGAAGCGAAAAAAGAGTACCGTTTTGACGCATTTTTTGGTAATTATTTAAAACACTTTCAAAACCACTCACTATCCAATGACAAAATAAAACGTCAATCAAATGGTCCAATTAATAGCGAAAATTGCCTATATTGTGGTCTTGGTGGATTGGATGTCACTGTGTCATGGCATCAATGTGATATGTGTAATGGATGGGTGCACGATCTATGTATAACAGAATACAAAAATATTTCAAATACCGAAAACTATTTTTGCAAACAGTGTTTTTCGTATGATGTGCGCTAGCTGACGTAATGTTATCTTTCAAAGATATGTCATGTCGACTCAGTTAGGCATGGCATCAAAGAAGAAGAAAATGCCCTTCGAGAGTATAGTATGAGGTCTGGCAATGTGGTGTTGAAAAGTGGTTTAATCATTCACAACAAATATCCATATCTAGCTGGTTCTCCAGATGGTTTGGTGGGCAATGACGGAATAGTTAAGGTAAAATGTCCCTACAGTATTCGAAATGAGAAAAAAATTGAAATACCTCAATTCGACTAATGGTCAACTAAATAAAACCAATTTATACTATTATCAGGTACAAGGATTAATTCAAGGTTTCGAATCGCAATTGGTGTGATTTTGTTATATTTACAAAATGCGACATGATAATAGAACGAATAAACCGAGATAAACGGTTTTTTGATACGCAAGTACTTATGGTACATCGAGATTTTTATTTCAAATATTATTTACCCGCCATGCTTACACCAAACGAACCGTATTCGGAAGATGAAAGCAACTGACTTCGTTCCTTATCATCAGATATTAGCGATGTTAGCGCCGCTAAAAAACATAATTTAGATCAAGATGATCTAACTAAAACTGAATCCCAAAGCTTCCAAATTTTGGAAAATGAATTAATAAATGATCCCAATTATTACAAGAAAATCGGAAAAACGACATATTACCATTGTTTTTAGATTTACTAGTTGTTCAAAGAACGATTAGTTCCGTTTCCCTTCGCCAGGGGGAGTCCTAACAAAATGTGTTCTACAGTGACTCTATACAGCAACAGTGGCGACAATTGTTGTCTCACTTTTGATTGGTCGTGTTGACATTAGCACAAACATGGCGGCAAACATCTGAAATAATAAAGGCATATTTTGGCGGCAGTATTAACCTAGTTTTAAGGTGTAGTAACATAGGCCATCTTGTTTTGTTACTAAACACTCTAGGAAACACCGACGCCAAAATACGTCTAAAATTCTTTAATGTTTATTTATTCTTGTTAATTGTTTAATCAATCAATTGTAGTTTTGTTGTGCAGCGAGAAAGAGTAAGAGCAACTTTTATTGTGTGATACTTATATCACTATAAGAAGTTATTTCAATCTCTGCTCTTTGTAGGTACATATAATTTAACTTGATTGGCTCCCAATACTGCATATACGTCCTGATGTTTATATAGTTTCAATAAAATATTGTCATTGTTAACCAACCTTCTATATGAGTCAAGCTCATTGAAATTAATATTATGTATCTGATAGTTTTTAAAGTAAAAAATCATAATATTTTTGTTTTAGATAATATTCTTGGTTTGGTTAAAGCCAGGTCTGAAATAGTAGTACCCTCAACATCAAATGAAGAGAACCCAGAACCAAGTTGGCAATCTGAGAGCAGCTCAAGTAAAAGCATTGAAAATATGCAGCAAATAATAGAGGAGGAACATGGGGAAGTTTTATCTTTAAGATTAAAAATAAAAGAGTATCAGAAAATTTATAAAAGGGAGAAAAATAGGGCTTTGCATTATAAAAAGCTTTATCAAAATGCAAAACATAAGATACAGCATCTAGAAAATACATCTAGTTTTTCTAGTGAAAATTTGTTATGCAAAGTGTTTAATCAGGACCAACTTTTAGCATTGAAAAAGAAGCAAGTTAGGAAGTCTAACTGAACTGATGAAATGGTCAAATAGCACATTAACCAAGTCATTAAAGTTAAAGTTTAGTTGTGGTATCAGTGGTTACAACGAATTGTTAAGGCAAGGGTATCCTTTTCCATCAATACGAACATTGCAGAGAAGACTTGAAAATTTGAAATTTGATTCTGGAATCTTGCATGAAATATTTTTATTTTTAGAACTAAAAGTAGCATCCTTTGGACCACATGAGAAAGACTGTGTTGGTTATGGATGAAATGGCAATCACGCCAGGTACATCCTATGACACATCTCTTAAGAAATATTTTGGCAATGTAACTTTGCCTGATCACTCTGGCCTGGCTACTCATGTATTAGTATTTATGCTGGGTGGTATTACAAGCCGCTGGAAACAAGTTGTAGCATATTATTTTACCAGGGACTCTGTAAATGGGGACATATTTAAAAATATCATACATCAAATTTTTGAAAAAACTAAAGATCTTGGTTTAAATATTCTAAGTATTACATCTGACATGGGCCCTTGTAACCAAGCCCTATGGAGATCTTGGAATATACATGCTGGCAGATATTCCCAAGTTAAAAGTTCAATTCAACACCCACTAAAACCAAATCAAAAAGTGTATACAGGGTGTCCGGAAAATACGTGTACAACGTTTGACGACAGACTCCTGACGTCAAAATATGTCGATCTAAGCCGACTTAGTTATATCCAAAATTGTCTCGTTTAGCCGGTAGAGGGCGTCAAAAATTTGTAAAAATAATACAACACCTGTAACAATAATTTTTTAAGTGACCTAGTTGCTATGGCATTTAATAATTTGACAATTATTGACAAATTGTCACCAGTCTATGAAATTTACTCAAGTATACGATCAACATTCTTGAATTACAAGTTCATTTTACCATTAAAAATGGACAATTATACAAACTCTGAGAAGGTTGACATGCTCCTGGTATACGGGTTTTGTCAAGGAAATGGGCGTCAGAGTGTTAGGGTTTACATGGAGAGGTTTCCTAACCGTCGAATACCAAACCACCAAACATTTGCCAATATCGAGCGTCATCTTCGAGAAACGGGCAGGTTTGAGAAAAACTTTGAAGGCAGGGGTCGTATGCGAACAACTCGAACTGTGGAAACAGAAGAGAACATTCTGGAAAGAGTCGAAGAAGAACCAAGTACCAGTACCCGTCGCTTAGAACGTGAGTTACATGTTTCTAAAACGATTATCAATGAGGTTTTAAAAGAACAGTTATTACATCCTTATCACGTGCAAAAAGTCCAGGAACTTTTACCGACTGATCCCCCCATGCGGCTTACATTTTGTCAAATTATTAGAAACAAAAGAATCCGTGATCCAAATTTTTGTAGAACAATTATGTTTACTGACGAGGCGTGCTTTACAAGATCTGGAGTAACCAATCTGCACAACGAACATATTTATTCCGATGAAAATCCACATGCCATTAAAGTTGCACATCATCAGCATCAATTTAAATTAAATATTTGGGCAGATATTATTGATCGCTACCTTATTGGTCCCATTGTTATTCCAGACAGGTTAGATGGAAATATTTATTTAAATTTTTTGCAAGACACATTACCAATTCTTTTGGAAAATTTGCCAATTTTACTTCGGAGGCAAATGTGGTATATGCATGATGGTGCCCCGCCCCATTTTTCCGTTGCCGTTCGGCAATACTTACATCATCAATATCCCAACCGATGGATTGGAAGGGGCAATGATGCACCAGTAAAATGGCCACCACGTTCTCCTGAGTTAAATATGTGTGACTTCTTTTTGTGGGGAGCTATTAAAACAGAAGTTTACAATACTCCTGTAAACACACGTGATGATTTATTGCAGCGGATTTTAAATGCAGGCAACCATTTTAATAACCCCGAGACATTAGATAGGGTACAATTTCATTTCTTAAAGAGTATTGATAAGTGTATTCAGCAAGATGGCGGTCATTTTACACATTTGCTTAAGTAATGTTTTTGGTTTACTTAGTTTCTTACAATAAATAATTTCAACTTTATTATACCTACTTTGATGTATGCAGGTAATTGTAAATTTTTTTTTTCTGGCGAAACAGCTCATCCACCGGGAAATATTAAACAGGTAAAATAGCTTCAAAATACTTCCGGTCACTCGACAAAAATATCTGGGCTGTTCATATAAAAAATGAGGAGAAATGTTGACGTATTATATCACTTTTATAACACTTCCACTTATTTACAGCCGGTGACTATACTACTAGAAAACGTCATTTTATAGTATTAGTCTACATACTAAAATTCATTAAAATCCATTAGCAGGTTTTCACGTAATTTAGTAAAAAAACAATATTTTTACAAATTTTTGACGCCCTCTACCGGCTAAACGAGACAATTTTGGATATAACTAAGTCGGCTTAGATCGACATATTTTGACGTCAGGAGTCTGTCGTCAAACGTTGTACACGTATTTTCCGGACACCCTGTATATTTGCAGATGTTCCTCATTTATTTAAAAATATAAAATCCATGTTAATAACAAATAAAGTTATTGAATTGCCTGTTGATATTGTCACAAGTAGATTTTCGTTAATTACTTAGTCAGCAAATAATCGGCCACTGACCGAAACAAGTCGTCGACCACTTGAATTGCAAAATAAGCAATCGAACCTTTTAGAACCGAAGCTAGCAAGGTATTGCAATCGCCAGTCAGCAATAAGTCATCAATTGTTCGGACAATGATCCAAGTGCTTAGACAAGCAATTAAGAAATTGAACTGACTAAGGGATCGCAATACCTTACAATAAATAGCCGACAAATTTGGAAAGAAGAGGTTAGTCAGAAATTATCCGCGAAACTAAACGGTTCGGTCGCGAAAGTGAAGGGAACTCTGCCCTGACACTTACCCTCGTCCAAAATGGTTTGTGAACTAATTATCATGTAAGTACGAACTTGTAATTTATAAATAAGCCAACTTGTGTCTGACAATGTGTATAACTTTACTAGTTTCTCTCTACGAATAAACGTTGTTGTTTTTGTTATCCAATCTTTGAGTTTAACTTGACTACGACCCCAGCCTACACGTCCCCGTGTTACGACTGAAAATTAGATCGTGACAATATTGTAGAACAATATCACTTACCAACTAACAAAGTTCTGGCAAGCCATTTCTCTGATCTGTCACAGCACCAGAGTAAAAATATTTTTAAACTTGCCCCTAAATTATCTGAAGAAGATTTACTGCCAACTCACTTCTCTAAGATGAAAGTGTCAACCTCTACCAATGTAGTTAGTCACTCAGTGAGTAGTGCACTTAAATTTCTAGCAGAAGAACTCAATAAACCAGAATTTTTAACAACAGCATGGTTTTTAGATCAGGTAGAGAAATGGTTTTACATTATGACGTCCAGGCATCCGTCATGTTCATTAAGCAAATTTAATATTGAAGTTTATAATGATACAATTAAATTTTTAGAAGATTTTATAATTTTGTTTACTAAGTTAGAGGTAGGACCTAAAAAAGTTTGGAAGCCTTCTCAAACAGGCGCTATAATTTCCACCAGTTCTATATAAAAAGTTGCTTCTCACTACAAGGGAGTGTCTTTTTTGCTAGTGCATGAACATGACTCCTTGTTGTAAAGCTACAAACGCTTATAATTTAAATTTTTCTTGTTATTGGGAGAAGAAAACCAAAATAATAACGACGGCGCCTTAGAAGACGAAATAGGAGAAGATGTCGTAAGTGAGACGTATAGCTGTTGCACTTATAATCCAAATATTGACGTGACATTAAGAATAAAGGAAGTGAATGATTTCTATGAAGCTCCAGTTGACAAGCGTGTCCAAAATATTACTGGAGTTGTTAATCAACACGATAAGGATTCGTGGTTATGGAATCGTGCTGTACGACACCATGAATCAATAGTGTTTTGTAATTTCCATTATGTTCTTCAGATAAGATCTATAAATTTAATTATGATAATTTGCATTGAATGTCATGAAGGTTTTGTTGATGAGTTTTACAAAAAAGTTGCTTATCACTACAAGGGAGTGTCTTTTTTGCTAGTGCATGAACATGACTTTTTTCATATGAATTGCGATGTGTGTTGTAAAGCTACAAACGCTTATAATTTAAATTTTTCTTGTTATTGGGAGAAGAAAACCAAAATAATAACGACAGCGCCTTAGAAGACGAAATAGGAGAAGATGTCGTAAGTGAGACGAATAGCTGTTGCACTTATAATCCAAATATTGACGTGACATTAAGAATAAAGGAAGTGAATGATTTCTATGAAGCTCCAGTTGACAAGCGTGTCCAAAATATTACTGGAGTTGTTAATCAACGCGATAAGGATTGGTGGTTATAGAATCGTGCTGTACGACACCATAAATCGATAGTGTTTTGTAATTTCCATTATGTTCTTCAGATAAGATCTATAAATTTAATTATGAATATTTGCATTGAATGTCATGAAGGTTTTGTTGATGAGTTTTACAAAAAAGTTGCTTATCACTACAAGGGAGTGTCTTTTTTGCTAGTGCATGAACATGACTTTTTTCATATGAATTGCGATGTGTGTTGTAAAACTACAAACGCTTATAGTTTAAATTTTTCTTGTTATTGGGAGAAGAAAACCAAAATAATAACGACAGCGCCTTAGAAGACGAAATAGAAGAATATGTCGTAAGTGAGACGTATAGCTGTTGCACTTATAATCCAAATATTGACGTGATATTGTCACAAGTAGATTTTCGTTAATTACTTATTCAGCAAATAATCGGCCACTGACCGAAACAAGTCGTCGACCACTTGAGTTGCAAAATAAGCAATCGAACCTTTTTAGAACGGAAGCTAGCTAAGGTGTTGCAATCGCGAGTCAGCAATAAGTCATCAATTGTTCGGACAATGATCCAAGTGCTTAGACAAGCAATTAAGAAATTGAACTGACTAAGGGATCGCAATACCTTACAATAAATAGCCAAGAAATTGGGAAAGGAAGGTTAGTTAGAAATTATCCGC
The DNA here is from genome assembly GCF_016097725.1 of Ips typographus. NCBI lineage: Eukaryota > Metazoa > Arthropoda > Insecta > Coleoptera > Curculionidae > Ips > Ips typographus. Next base: position 5,474,829 of record NC_138426.1, on the reverse strand, counting down.
GAAACTAAACGGTTCGGTCGCGAAAGTTAAGGGAACTCTACCCTGACACTTACCCTCGTCCAAAATGGTTTGTGCATTTATTATCATGTAAGTACGAACTTGTAATTTATAAATAAGCCAACTTGTGTCTGACAATGTGTATAAAATCAGTCTTCAACTTAGTTTCTCTCTATGAATAAACGTTGTTGTTTTTGTTATCCAATCTTTGAGTTTAACTTGACTACGACCCCAGCCTACACGTCCCCGCGTTACGACTAAAAATTAGATCGTGACAACTTGGTGGAGTTCCATATTACTAGCAGAAACAGGTACAATTAGTTGAAAAGATTTTTGAAGAGAAAAAGATGAACCTATTAGCAACAATAGTAGCTGTGTTATTTGCCACAAAAACCATAGCATTGACTTTGAAACACAACAATGAATGCCTGCTAGATTCAATAGAGTGTGACATAACTAAAACAACAGGCTTCAAAGTGATACATCCTGATCTAAGAGAGGAATCAAATCATAAAAGCCTGTGTGAAAAGTTAGAAGACCATGGAGATCCAAACACGTGGGAGTGTAGAATAAATGGAAGTATGGCTCCTTGCACACGATGTGTTTCGAGATATTTCATGTCTAGTTTTGCAGTTAAAAACAGAGAGAGAATTTGTGCAACAAGATTAATAAGTAAGGTAATGACTCCATTAAAGATAATTTCCGTTGCGACAATATTATTAATGATATTTATAAACATTTTCATGCTTCTCAGAGCCAAAATAATGAAGAAGAACCACATAAATTCCATTCCGATATGCACCATACATTTGGTTATTGGATTCATTTTATTAGGTGATCTGATAAAAATATTTTATGACTTGTCCCTGAGTTTCAAACAGATCTGATCTCTAAACACTAAATAGTGTCAGTAACAACCCTATTTTGTTTGTGTCAATTAAACAAACAGTGATCAGTCATTAAACATTAATACTGGGAAGGACCACTATAGTTATCATTTTCTCTAAACCAAATTGTTTATGTAATGTGCAATATGTGTTATACATCTAGATTAGTTTCATTTTCTTAAAAAAAAAAAAAAAAAAAAAAAAAAAATACACTACGAGCATATGCGGTAATTAAGTACCGTAGTCAAAATATGGGGCGTTAAATTCCACGGGTTTACAAATTCAAAAATTATATGAGTTGCTAAATGTAATAAATAAACGATTGCATGTAACTACTTGCAAATGTAACTTGAAGACTTTATAAAAGTCAAACGGGGCACGTAGTAAGATTACAAAGTTTCAATATTAGGACGTTAACTGTTTTCACATGAAATGATATGAGCAAGCAGAGCTTGATCAGCATATTGCAAGTTTTCGAAGAATTACAGTAAGGCTTTACAATGTATCAAAATAAAACCAGTGGTAGGCAAATGGACAATTTATAATATAGGTTTATATCATATTTAAGAAAAACAAAGGGATTTATATTTTTTTTTTAGTGCATAACTTAACTAAGGCTATTATCAATATGCCTATATATTTTACGAGGGATTTTATGATTATAACGGGAATGTTAGACATTAAGATTTTAATTAGCAGTAGGTAGTAATACGTTTTTTTTTATTGCGTTTAACACTGACGGGAGTTACTACGCGAAGAAGCCAGAAGGAAACCACTACAAAATGAAGAGCGATCAAGGCTTTGGATCAGACTCGGTAAAAACTAATACACGCCACTGGAAATGGAAACGGAAATCAGCAAAAGCTAAAAGCAACGGGCACAGGAGACTGGAAACGCTGACGATGAAAAACCAACCAGGGAACGTCAGACCGCGACCACAGTTGAGTCGGTTTGTGATCGTGGCCGCGGTAGGAATAGACACACTAGGCCGTGGTGACCTGCCGCGGGGGATGATCCCAAATCGGCTCCCGTCAAGTTATATTGACGCATTGTGTCAATTAAGTTCGTTTCGATTGGTCCGTCCGCGCACCCCGCGACTACGAGGACCACCAGCAGATACCTCTTCACCAGGTCTTGGTCGCCTACCATGCCCTACCGACAGCGAAGAAGTTGGAGTAGCCCGACTCGCCCAAACTTGTGGGTTACCGCCCGCTCTTCCTCGCGATGCTCTTCCGCTACCATGGTCACCCATCTTTTCCTTCCAGAAAGGATACGGCTTCAGAGGCACTCAGGCATGATAAATAAATAAATAAATAATATAATGAAATAATATACAAATAATAATATAATGAAATAATATACAAATATAATTCCTGAGGTGTATCCATGCGGTCACCTCAGCCCCATATAACTAGCAAATGGATACCCGCGGTGTACCCTTGTGGTCACCCCGATATAATTCAGTACCGTTCCGGCTCGTCACTAATTAGATCACGGACCACACACCATGGCAATCGTGAAAATACAGTTCTGGGAATTGTTCCACTTGCACGTCCAGAGCAGTAAACAGATATGTAGTTCCAGACTCCAGACACCGTCCAAATTGTCTTCAGAAGCCGTGTTTAGTGCAGTGAAGTGCCGCGAAAAGAAGATAGAATCCCCGAACAGACAATAGTGCGCGGAATATTAGTGAATCGCGAGTGAAAAGTCTCCCGCCTCAGTGTTAAAGCATAGAGACATTAAGTTTTTTTTTTACAAACTCTAGAGGTAAGAAAATAACAAAAACATTTATTTTTATTCTAATTGTTATATGTTTTCTTTTATAATTTTTTTTCTTTTTGGGGTATGAAACGGGATATTTTTAATTTTAATTCTGTGAAAAACTAGGGGCTATACTTTGTTGATTAGTTTTTACAGGTAACTATGATAAATCTTGTTTGTGTTGTAATAAGGGGGAAAATCCATTAAGGATATTTTTATATTACCTCTTTGTTCTATATTAAGATTTGAAGAAAGAAACTAGAATTTGTGGTGTCAAATTTCTGTTATATTGCCACCATGATTAAAAATTTAAAAGTATAATTAATTTAATGTTATTTTGTTTAGAAGATTTGCATAGTGAACTTTCTTAATATTGTGAAAAGCTAGGGACTACCTTTTGTCGGCCGGGGGAATGTGTCACAAGTAGATTTTCGTTAATTACTTATTCAGCAAATAATCGGCCACTGACCGAAACAAGTCGTCGACCACTTGAGTTGCAAAATAAGCAATCGAACCTTTTTAGAACGGAAGCTAGCTAAGGTGTTGCAATCGCGAGTCAGCAATAAGTCATCAATTGTTCGGACAATGATCCAAGTGCTTAGACAAGCAATTAAGAAATTGAACTGACTAAGGGATCGCAATACCTTACAATAAATAGCCAAGAAATTGGGAAAGGAACTCTACCCTGACACTTACCCTCGTCCAAAATGGTTTGTGCATTTATTATCATGTAAGTACGAACTTGTAATTTATAAATAAGCCAACTTGTGTCTGACAATGTGTATAAAATCAGTCTTCAACTTAGTTTCTCTCTATGAATAAACGTTGTTGTTTTTGTTATCCAATCTTTGAGTTTAACTTGACTACGACCCCAGCCTACACGTCCCCGCGTTACGACTAAAAATTAGATCGTGACAATATTAAGAATAAAGGAAGTGAATGATTTCTATGAAGCTCCAGTTGACAAGCGTGTCCAAAATAATACTGGAGATGTTAATCAACGCGATAAGGATTGGTGGTTATGGAATCGTGCTGTACGACACCATGTATCAATAGTGTTTCGTAATTTCCATTATGTTCTTCAGATAAGATCTATAAATGGTACAATAAAGAAATTATATCTGCATTGAAGAATAAACTTCACTATAAAAATCTATTTAAGAAATATGGCAAACTTAAGTACAAGATTAAATTTGACTCCATCAGAGATACAGTTGCAACCTTGGTTAAATCATCCTACGCTCAGTATATTTGTGAATGTGAAAAGAATATCAAAAGTAATCCCAAACTTTTTTGGAGTTTTATAAATTCCAAAAAAGGCAATTCATCAGTACCTAACATGATGTTTCTAGATAATCAGCCACTAAGAAACGGACAATCAATTTCTGACGCATTTGCCAGATACTTTGAGTCAGTATACTCTAATACAGATGTAGTCACTACCGAGTTTGATGATTTTTATCAGAATAAGTATTTTGTCAACCAAACCCTCAATATTACATCTTTTAATGAGAGTGATATTTTGGGAGTTGCTCGGAAGATTAGGTCAAACTCGAAGGGTCCTGATAATATTCCCGGATTTATATTTAGGGGTTGTATCTCTGAGTTGGTGAAGCCACTATTGGTTATCTTCAATCTTAGTTTGCAGTCTGGAATATTTCCTGCCATTTGGAAAAGATCAAGAGTGTGTCCAGTATTTAAGTCTGGTGATAGGGGTCTACTCAATAATTATAGGGCAATTTCAATTCTATGTTTTCCAGCAAAGATTTTTGAATCTCTACTATATGATTGTATTTTGAAACATGTAGAGGGCGCATTGTCTGTAAAACAACATGGTTTTCTTCCTAAACGATCAACTGTGACTAACTTGTGCTGTATGACTCAATATATATCTGATTGTATTTCTAATAGGTCCCAAGTTGATAGCATATACACAGATCTGACCAAGGCGTTTGATAGACTTAATCAGCACAAGTTATCAAGAAAACTTCAAATGTATGGCCTGTCAGATGGTTTGGTCAACCTGTTATCTAGTTATTTGTTAAATAGGGAATTGTCTGTTAGTGTAAATAATTTTCAATCTAAACCTTTTTTTAGTACATCCGGCGTACCTCAGGGTAGTAATTTGGGTCCTTTATTGTTTTTAATTTATTTTAATGACATTATTGCATCTGTACAAAACTCGGAAATCTTATTATACGCTGATGACCTTAAAATATATAGGAGGGTTGATTCTCTTTATGATTGCACTCTCTTGCAGAAGGACTTGGATTTGTTGTCGGATTGGTGTAGAATAAATGATTTAAACTTTAATATATCCAAGTGTGCTGTGCTTTCGTTCTCGAATGCTCGCTCTCCTATGGTATTTGACTACAGAATTGTAACCAACGATTTGAATAGAGTAACTGAAATTTGTGATCTGGGAGTTACGTTTGATTGTAAATTATCATTTTCTGTACACATTTTTAATGTAATTAATAGAGCTTCAAAACTGTTAGGTTTTGTTGTCAGAAATTCAAAAATGTTCGATACAACAGATGTTTTAGACTTTCTTTATATGACACTTGTTAGAAGCAAATTAGAATACGCTTGTGTTATTTGGAATCCCATATATGAAAAATACGTATACTCTCTTGAGTCGGTTCAAAGCAGGTATTTAAAATGTAAACACTTTAGAATTACGGGAGATTACATATGGCACCAACGGGAATTTCTGCAGAATGTTTATATGACTATAAGTTTACAAAATAGACGTTGGATTTCAACTACAATGCATTTATACGGTTTACTGAATAATGAAATTGATAATATTGAATTTTTAAAGTTAATTAGTATTCGAGTTCCCAGGTCAGTAAATATTCGAAATAAAGAGTTGTTTTATACGGTTTACGCTAGAACTAGTGTGGCTGTTCAATCTCCGCTATATAGTATGTGTAATGTTTACAATAGTTTTATCTTGGAAATTGATATTTTCAGTTTGTCAAAATCTGTTTTTCGCACGCTTTTGGAAAAAGCTATGCAACCTACGCATCTGTCTTTTTCCTTGTAGTGCACGTTATCACACGTGTACTATGATTGTTCTTTAATTGTGTATCGTTGAACAATAAAGCTATTATTATTATTATTATTAAATTTAATTATGAATATTTGCATTGAATGTCATGAAGGTTTTGTTGATGAGTTTTACAAAAAATTTGCTTATCACTACAAGGGAGTGTCTTTTTTGCTAGTGCATGAACATGACTTTTTTCATATGAATTGCGATGTGTGTTGTAAAACTACAAACGCTTATAATTTAAATTTTTTTTGTTAATGGGAGAAGAAAACCAAAATAATAACGACAGCGCCTTAGAAGACGAAATAGGAGAAGATGTCGTAAGTGAGACGTATAGCTGTTGCACTTATAATCCAAATATTGACGTGATATTAACACGTTAACTCCCGCGCGACACATATGTGTGACATGTATGTTCTACGCAAAATTGAGTCATGTCACACATATATGTGACATGTAAGTTTAGTGGTCGGAGGCTCGTAAAAGTTTCAGGGCACTATTTATCGACTTCGTTCATAGATGGCGTGAGTGTTCTTACATGTTTTTATTACCAGATCGCGTGGTCTGCACCGATTCGATTGTTTTCGATTGTTTTATAGGTATTCTGTTTTGGCATCACTTTGCAGCGGCACCTTTATTAATTTTCAATGAAAATAAGTGTATATACATTACGGGTGTATAGTGCTTTTTGGTATGTATAAGTTGATAAATGCAATATGAGCTTTACAAATAACGAAGGTTAACTTTTCCAAGAAAAATTTTTACTTTTCTTTTTGATGCCTATCAGACAAACGTTTAGTTTCTAGTTTAACCAGTCTTTTCGAGTACGTATTTATAAGCAAAAATAAAAACAGTGTTATTTCGAAAGCTTTTTTTAGGAACAACTACGTATTTTCATAAATGGACAGGAACCGTCCCTTGAGTGAAAAGGAGCTGCATGCGCTTCTTATGAACGACGATTAACCGAACATTTCTGAAGATAATATGCAAACAGATGAAGAAACCGATCAGCAAGAAAGTGATTCGGAAACATCAGACGTTGAACCCTATCAGGATTCGGGAAGCGAGTATGAGCCGTCAGAGTCTTCAAGCGAAGAGGAAGCGATGAAGCTGCAAACAACGTAGATTAAAGTAGTGCTACCAACAGAAATTCGGGAAATGAGAACGACGGTGACTGGACGGACACGGAGGATGACCCTTTCATTTTTCCTTTTGCTGGAGTAGCAGGTTTGAAAAAGAATTTTCCATCGGGTGAATTTCTTGATGTATTTTTGCAAATATTTGACGAAAATCTGATCGCAAAAATTGTGAATTGGACAAACGAAAGGGCCAATAAATTCAAACAAGCATGTCAACGTAGAAAATCTTCTCTGAGTAAATGAGAAGACACTGATATAGGAGAAATAAAGTGTTTTTTAGCTTTATGTATTTTGATGGGTAACGTCCATATGCCTAGTATAAAGTCTTACTGGCGACAGAATCCGCTTTATCTTCATCCCATATTTGGTAAACAAATGAGTAGGAATCGATTTGAGCTACTCATGAGGTGTGTCTGCTTTTATAGCGATGTTGACGATCAATCAAGCAAACTACATAAAATTGATCAGGTTCTTGACCACTTATTGAAAAATATAAAAAATATATACGCTCCATCAGAAAACTTATCTCTGGATGAAGCTCTTTTGCTTTGGCGTGGCAGATTGTCTTTTCGCCAATATATCCCCAATAAAGGTACGCGTCCACTAATCGGTATCGGAACGGACGGTACGCATCGTCGGGATCGGATTTTGATTTCGTCTTTGGAATCCCGATCAGAAATGCCAAAGTGCGATGACGATAGGTGAACGCAGTCGTATTTGATTCTATTTAGTTGATTGGAAATGCGATTCGTGCGATGCGTACCGTCCGTGCCGATACCGATTAGTGGACGCGTACCTTAAAGGTACGCGTCCACTAATCGGTATCGGCACGGACGGTACGCATCGTCGGAATCGGATCTTTTTGTGTACTGCGTTTACTATCACGGATTATCGGAATCGGTAATTCGCATCGGCATTTTCTATCTGTCATTTTTACTTTGTGGTGTTGAAGACAAGCGATGTCGTCCCTGAATGAAAAAGATTTTGTTATAATATGCTTACTGTCAGAAGAAGAACAAACGAAAAGAAAAGAAAGAAATGCTGGGTTCATAATATAAATATAAAAAGACTAAGATTCGGTGAATATAACAGTTTATTTTGTGATTTAATTCAGGATGACATAAAGTTCTTTCAATATTTTCGAATGTCGCATACTAGATTTCAAGAACTATTAGATATTTTAAAACCATGTTTATTGAAACAAAATACGTCATTCAGGGAATGCATAGGACCAGAAGAAAGATTATCAGTTTGTTTAAGGTACGTATATTTAAAAGTTTATAATGTATATTGTTAGTAAAAACATACTAAGAACGAAACCTTAAAAATGTGTTTAGAAGCTGGTCCGATCCCGTTTCTTCCATGTCAGTGCTGGGCAACTCGTAACTTGGGGGTGAAACGTAGTCTTGCTGTTCTTGAAAACTAGAAATCTTCGATTCAGTTGTAGTTTCATCTAATAACCTAAGTTCAACTTTATTAACGATCTGAAATAATTCATTTTTGATCAGAAGTTGATCACGTTTTGGAAATGTTTTTACAGTTTTGGACATATTTAAAAAAAAATCAGTTAATGTATCTTCCTGAGCTGATGATGGTTTTACTTCTTCTTTCTTTGACAGATAGGTTTCCAAAACTGAGGCAACACTTGAACTTTGAGGAACAACTTTTTTAGCTCTTTTTCTGCCACTGTAATTTGACGTTGCTGGTGTAGCTGAACTTGAAGCCTGTGTATCTGAGGTGACAGGAGAAGGAGAAGTGATAGGACTCATCATTGTTTGTAGGTGTTCTCGAGGGTTTTCCGATTCCTCAAGAATATCACTCTCATCAGAAAGGTTTGATCTTCTCTCTTGTTCATCATTTAAGTATGGGACTAGAAACGCTAATTCTTTTTCATATTTCGGTGGCTTTAGTTTTGATGCCCCTTGCCCACTTTTGGTTTTTCGTAAGTTAACAGCCTTGCGAAAATTATCCCTAGTTTTAGTCCATCGTTCTTTGCATAATTTACCTGCAAGTAATAAAAATGATCAGAACTATATTTTAGTTTTTGTTTTAGATTTTTGGCTACTGGAAACTCGTTCCGGTCACTGGCTTTTTCATTTCGGCTTGGTGAACGTACAGTAAGGGAAATTGTATATTCAACTTGTGAAGCGATGTGCACAATTTTGCAACCAATCGTTATGCCAACACCTGATGAAAAACTTTGGAATACATCAGAAAAATGTTTTCGTGAAAAATGGAACTTTCCAAATGTGGTAGGCGCAATTGATGGCAAACACGTGCTAATTCAGGCACCACCACATAGTGGATCTGATTTCTTTTGCTACAAAAAACATTTTAGCACCGTACTTTTAGCAATAGTTGATGCAAACTACAAATTTATAAGTGTAGATGTGGGTGCATTTGGTAAGAATTCAGATGCAGGTATATTTCGAAATTCTATTATGGGTAAAAGACTGATGGAAGGGAATTTAAATATGCCTCCCCCAAAGAGACTGCCAGAAAGTAATGTAATTTTGCCACATGTAATAATTGGGGATGAAGCGTTTCCATTGACTACATTTTTAATGAGACCGTATTCACGTGATGATGCTCAAGGAGACGAAGAAAAAAAAGTGTTTAACTATAGACTAAGCCGAGCAAGAAACACTGTGGAAAATTGTTTTGGAATATTGACGCGAAAGTTTAGACTTTTTGAACGAAAACTGAGTATGTCTCATGAACATGTAGTCTGTGTTGTAATGGCTACCTGCTGCCTTCACAACTTCTTAAGAAACGATGCATGCCAATGGACGGAAAATGATCAACGAGTTTTCCTTTCTGGTACGGCAGGTTTGCAGCGTTTAAGAGGAACAGGTGGTGTTGCTCGACATGATGCGCTAAATGTCCGCAATACATTTAAAACATATGTAAACTCTGAAGTAGGATCAGTAGAATGGCAATTGGCAAGAGTTAGAGCTGGACGACGATTACCATAAATTGTGTGATTACCATAACTGTTTTTTCGCAACAAATATTATAATAAATAACTAAAAATACTTACTGGGTTGATTCATTTTCATTCCAATTTCATCCCAAATATTATCCCTGCGAAGGATATTGGAATATTCTGGATGCCCAACATTATATAGTTCTTCATATTCCTGAACAATAATGATAAGCTTTGATATATCCATTGCATGCGTCGACTTGTCGGTATACGCACTAACAGCAATAATCTGCATCGGCACTATCGGCAGTCTCGGTACGGACGGATTTTGATTTCGTCTTCGGAATCCCGATCGGAAATGCCGAAATGCGGTAGGTCCGATGACGATAGGTGAACGCAGTCGTATTTGATTCTATGTAGTTGATTGGAAATGCGATTCGTGCGATGCGTACCGTCCGTGCCGATACCGATTAGTGGACGCGTACCTTAAAGCTGCAAAGTACGGGATAAAATTTTATGACCTGTGTACTACAGACGGTTTTGTATTGAATACAATGATATATTGTGGAAAACTCACAGTAGACAATTCAGTTGGCCATGCAAATGCAGTTGTCAGTAAATTCATGGAAGACTACTTGGGAAAAGGCCATACACTTTTTGTTGATAATTTTTATACCAGCATTCAATTATGCTCCTATTTAGTAGATAGAAAAACTCATCTAGTAGGGACGCTGAGAGCTAACAGGAAAAAGCTACCTACTAAAGTTATCAAAACAAAACTACAACGTGGAGGGTATATTTGGCAAAGACGTGGCAATATCTTAGTCTTGAAATGCAAGGATAAGAGGGATGTTTTAGCAATATCCACAAAACACAAAGCAAATATAAAGAAAATAACAAATAAACGCGGGGTCGAGAAGGAAAAGCCTGAGCTAATTCATGATTATAACCAGAATATGTCCGGAATTGACAGAACCGACCAAATGGTCTCCTATTATGTAACTGCCAGGAAATCTATTCGGTGGTATATGAAGGTGTTTTTTCATCTTCTTGATGTTTCAATATGGAACTCATGTTGGCTTTATAATAATTATGTAAAATCTCGCAACACAAGAAAATTAACGTATTTGGAGGCTAGAGAAAAAATAATTGAATCATTCTTGGTAAATAGGACTCCGAAAAAGAAGAAAACTGGACCAGAACAATTGCATTTTACGAAAAGGGTTTCGAAAAGAAAGCGCTGCAGAGAATCTTATAAAAACAATAAGAAACGGCAAATGACTTGGTATGTATGTTCCATTTGTATGGATGATAACCAAAATGAAGTTGGCCTTTGCGCTGATCAATGTTTCAAGAAATTCCACTGCAATTAGGTAGTAGTTAGTAAGTTTTATTTTTATTTTTGATTTTCCTTGTAGATACTTTTCCGTGTTTGCTTACTAATTTACTGACTGGAATAAAGCTCGTTTGTTTCGTATTTGAATTTAGATACTACATTGACACATTCAGAAGAAAATCAAACAAAAAAATCATGTCACAGTTGTGTGACATGCATTGTGGACATGTCACACCAGTGTGACTCTCCGACATGTGAATCAAAATCGTACTGTGGGCCCAGTGTCACAGGTGTAACACAGTGTTTTCTCGGTATTATCGTGTTCACCATGTGTGACTTGGTATACAGATTTTTAAAAAAATTTTTTGTTAAGAAATTAAGTGAGATACTGCATTGGGCTGTTAGTAACTCTTCTCGAAAATACAGTGGTAGTGAACGTGTTAAGAATAAAGGAAGTGAATGATTTCTATGAAGCTCCAGTTGACAAGCGAGTCCAAAATATTACTCGAGTTGTTAATCAACGCGATAAGGATTGGTGGTTATGGAATCGTGCTGTACGACACCATGAATCAATAGTGTTTTGTAATTTCCATTATGTTCTTCAGATAAGATCTATAAATTTAATTTTGAATATTTGCATTGAATGTCATGAAGGTTTTGTTGATGAGTTTTACAAAAAAGTTGCTTATCACTACAAGGGAGTGTCTTTTTTTCTAGTGCATGAACATGACTTTTTTCATATGAATTGCGATGTGTTGTAAAGGTACAAACGCTTATAATTTAAATTTTTCTTGTTATAGGGAGAAGAAAACCAAAATAATAACGACGGCGCCTTAGAAGACGAAATAGGAGAAGATGTCGTAAGTGAGACGTATAGCTGTTGCACTTATAATCCAAATATTGACGTGACATTAAGAATAAAGGAAGTGAATGATTTCTATGAAGCTCCAGTTGACAAGCGTGTCCAAAATATTACTGGAGTTGTTAATCAACGCGATAAGGATTGGTGGTTATGGAATCGTGCTGTACGACACCATGAATCAATAGTGTTTTGTAATCTTCATTATGTTCTTCAGATAAGATCTATAAATTTAATTATGAATATTTGCATTGAATGTCTTGAAGGTTTTGTTGATGAGTTTTACAAAAAAGTTGCTTATCACTACAAGGGAGTGTTATTTTTGCTAGTGCATGAACATGACTTTTTCATATGAATTGCGATGTGTGTTGTAAAGCTACAAACGCTTATAATTTAAATTTTTCTTGTTATTGGGAGAAGAAAACCAAAATAATAACGACAACGCCTTAGAAGACGAAGTAGGAGAAGATGTCGTAAGTGAGACGTATAGCTGTTGCACTTATAATCCAAATATTGACGTGACATTAAGAATAAAGGAAGTGAATGATTTCTATGAAGCTCCAGTTGACAAGCGTGTCCAAAATATTACTGGAGTTGTTAATCAACGCGATAAGGATTGGTGGTTATGGAATCGTGTTGTACGACACCATGAATCAATAGTGTTTTGTAATTTCCATTATGATCTTCAGATAAGATATATAAATTTAATTATGAATATTTGCATTGAATGTCATGAAGGTTTTGTTGATGAGTTTTACAAAAAAGTTGCTTATCACTACAAGGGAGTGTTATTTTTGCTAGTGCATGAACATGACTTTTTCATATGAATTGCGATGTGTGTTGTAAAGCTACAAACGCTTATAATTTAAATTTTTCTTGTTATTGGGAGAAGAAAACCAAAATAATAACGACAACGCCTTAGAAGACGAAGTAGGAGAAGATGTCGTAAGTGAGACGTATAGCTGTTGCACTTATAATCCAAATATTGACGTGACATTAAGAATAAAGGAAGTGAATGATTTCTATGAAGCTCCAGTTGACAAGCGTGTCCAAAATATTACTGGAGTTGTTAATCAACGCGATAAGGATTGGTGGTTATGGAATCGTGCTGTACGACACCATGAATCAATAGTGTTTTGTAATTTCCATTATGTTCTTCAGATAAGATCTATAAATTTAATTATGAATATTTGCATTGAATGTCATGAAGGTTTTGTTGATGAGTTTTACAAAAAAGTTGCTTATCACTACAAGGGAGTGTGTTGTAAAGCTACAAACGCTTATAATTTAAATTTTTCTTGTTATTGGGAGAAGAAAACCAAAATAATAACGAACAGTGCCTTAGGCCTCTTTCACACGGTCAGGGTGTTTGTCCGTCCGAGTTTTCCTCCGTCAGCCGGACAAGTAGCAGTACACAGTTTAGCATAGGTTCTTTCACATCTTCCGGACACGGGTAAATCGCCGTCCGAGCATACAAAATGCCCGGATGTACCCGCTAGAACTCACGGAGCTCGGACGGGCGATTGCCCGAACAGCGCTCTAGCCGACCACAGAGTACAATGAATACGTTTACATGATCCGGGTGTTTAATCGTTCCATTGGTCTATATTGTGTTGTTTGCAAGTAGTAGCGTGTAGTCTGTTGACGAGCGACGACGGTGTGTATACTCTGCAGTGTAGCTACGAGAATTTGAATATGTCAAAAGAAATAGAAGAAATAGATTCTGAAATTCTGATTAGTTTAGTTCAAGATAAACCAGAAATCTGGGACAAAGCTATCGAGGATTATAGAAATCGCAATAAAAAAACAGAAGCGTGGAGGAGTATTTGTGCCCAGTTGAAGGAAAATTTTGAAAATTTGAGTGACGAGGAAAGAAAAGAATTCGGTAAGTTTAAAATTATTTTATCATTTGCCTCTTTTATTTATTTTCAGACATAGTGTATGTAGTAAATGTATAACTTATAAATACTGAACTAAACATAATGTTACGATTTTCCCGTGGGTTCACACAAAGTCAGTTTAACTTAACAATTAATAAATTTATTTACACTTCAAAACACTCCGTACAATAATTAAACACAGCTACTAAAAACACTACTACAATTCCACAATTACTCCGCTATTTAAACTTAACCGCGTTCCCAAATTCACTAATCCCGCGGTTTACACCGCGTCTTTTATATTCGCAAACCACGTTCTAGAATGACCGCGAAACGCTTCGCGATTTGCGTCGAATATTAACGATTGTTCCAGGTCCGGCGCTTCCTAACTGTGGCCTACTTTAATACGCGCCCGGCCAGATATTACGGCGCATCGGTTTCATCCCGAAGCGAGCGCTTGTTAAGAAGTATCGAGCATAGTAGGCCCAGACCGTAACACTGCCCCCTCTTAAAGCTGATCGTCCCGATCCGCTTCATCTAACCCGTGGTATTTCTTGAGTCTGTCCAGATGGACAATTTTCATCTTGGCTTTGGGGCTGCGTTGGACTCTGTACACGACGTCGTTTAACCTTTTTACCACATTGTAAGGTCCCTCCCAAACAGGTGTTAATTTCGGTGATTTGCCTTTCTTTCTCTGAGGGTTAAACAACCAAACTTTATCATCCTTCTGGAACCCTCCCGAATTGGCCCTCAGATCATAACGAGCTTTCATCTTATCGCTAGCTAGATTCAAACTTTCCCTGACCAGATCATGGATGTTCAGTAATCTGTCTTGCAACTTGTCAACGTAGTTCTCAATGTTCGTGCTTTGGCCTGTTGGAGATCCGAACACCACATCACATGGAAGTCGCAGTTCTCGACCAAACAGAACTTTAGATGGTGACTGTCCCGTTGAGTTGTGGACTGCTGCTCTATAAGCCATCAAGAAGAGCGGAATATGCTGGTCCCAATCTTTCTGATGCTGATCAACCACCTTTGAGAGATGTTGCTCTATGGTCTTATTAAATCTCTCGACCATTCCATCCGACTGAGGATGAAGCGGCGTTGTTCGGGTCTTCCTAATGCCTAGCAGGTCACAGAGCCTCTGAAAGAGCTTGGACTCAAAGTTTCGTCCCTGATCAGAGTGTAACTCCAACGGCACACCAAATCTACTGAAGACATTTTCGACGAGAATATCAGCGACTGTGCTGGCTTCCTGATTTGGAATCGCAAACACCTCAGGCCATTTGCTAAAGTAATCCATGGCAACAAGAATGTACTTGTTGCCTCTGTTGGTCTCAGGAAAAGGCCCAGCGACGTCTATGGCTAAACGTTCGAACGGCAATCCTACGTTGTACTGCTTCATAGGTCCCCGGGATCTCGTCTGTGGTCCGTGGCTAGCTGCACAAATGGAACATTGTCGACACCATGATTTCACGTCTTGGCAGTAGTTCACCCAGTAAAAGCGTTGCCGGATTTTGTCCAAAGTCTTATTTACTCCCAAATGAGCACCAGTCTTTCCATTATGCATTTCCTCCAGTACGTGGTCGACCCTTCCTCTGGGAACTACCAGCTGCTTCCTTATCTCTTTTCCATCGGCACTCTCCCAAGCTCTTTTTAGCAAGCTGCCTTCAACCACAAGCGAGTCCCACTGAGCCCAAAGTGCTTTGAACGTCAGGCCTTTGCTAGAGATTTCTTGCCATGTTGGTCTTGGCTCGCTTTGTTCCTTTCTCAACAACAATGGGCCTATGTCGCTGTCTTCTAGTTGATCCTTCCTAATCTCATCGGGACTCCATTCGTCATCGGTCTTCAGCTGAACCATTCTGATGGACACAACGCCTTCACGTTGTTCCGCTTTCTGGCAATGTTTGCATCCTTCGGCGCAAGGTCTTCTTGATAGAGCATCTGCGTTATTATGCAGCTTTCCGGGTCGATGCTTGATGTTGAAATTATACTGCTGGAGTTTTTCAAGCCATCTTGCTACTTGTCCTTCCGGTTGTTTCATTCCGAGGAGCCACTTGAGTGCCGCATGGTCAGTCCTTATCAAAAATTCCTGTCCGTACAAGTACTTGTGAAAGTGATCGACTGATTTTACTATTGTCACGACTAGCGTGACGTGTTGAATTTAATTCAACTTATTTGCCTGGGATCTCGTTTCAGCGTGAAAATAAAACACAGTTAACTTTACCATCAAGTTCTATTGAATACGTACTTAAACCTAACAACTCCTAACTTACTAACTAGTAAAATAACAGGTTTCCTAACCCAACGAAAACGTTACTAACTCCCAATAAAATCATAATAAACCAGGCGTAAATTAATACACAACATAGAAGTACAATAAACATACTTACATCTCTATAGAAGACAGAATCTTGGAGAGAGGCTTGTCACTTGGAGCGCGGTTCGCGATTAACTTTACTTGAGCGTTACGGACATGTCTAATTGACATTTGCGGTTCGATCACCAACGTGGTGCACAGCAAAACTGGACTGACTGGACAGAACTGGACTGAACTGACTGAACCCCTCTCTAGGGTGCAACCTCTTTTTATAGTATTCCAGACACTGGTTCCACCAATCAAAACTCCCAGACCTGGCCTCGTCTAGCCGACAACTCGTGACGACCTTCGACCATCGGTACTTGGAAAACATTCCACATTATTTCGCAAATTCAGCAAATGCATCTTAATTGCAGTTGCACTCCGACCGCATTCCACAATTTTAATGTTTCCGCTCAAGTAATATAAACATTCCACATTTTTTAATGTTTCCTTTCAAGTGAAATAAATTTGATTTATTATCCTTCGTGACATTTGCTCCTTCTCCATGAAACTGGCCCTCCAGTTTAAACCAAGAGAGGTAATTCCTATATTTGACAATTCTAATTACTAACCTAAGTTACCGCTATCCTTATATAAAATTCATCTTATTATAATATCATTTGAAAAATGGAGTAAGCGAAAATTTTTATTTTACTTTTTATCATATATTTTCTAAAATGCTTACTTTCTCCATTTTCCGTCATCGCTTCGTCGTACCCAAAAATTATAGTAATCCTAATCATTAAAGTAACCCTTAAATTAACATAACACATTTGAAACCTTGGGTAGCCCTTAAATATGCACCATATATTTCAATATAAGTAGCTCTGATGTTGCGACTTTTATTGCGCCATTGTTCGCACAAAAATGTTTGTCACAATCATACATTGCCCTGACTATGACTTAACATATCGTCTTCCACTGGTCACCAAATAGTCCAGTAGCTGAAGTCTAGCAATGTCCATTCCATACTCCATAGTCTCTTCTGCTTAGGCTTCATTTTCATCATGTGGTTGACTCTGGTGATACTGTTAAATGTCATCTTCAATGGTCGTCCAATACTGGCTTTGCACAGCGCCATTTAGTACATTGGCTTCTTATGGCTCCCTCAAGCGGTTTTTACATGTAATGAAAATAAGAACAAAGGTTAATATGCGTTACTTAAGGCTTAATAATAACATATAATAATATATAATTTTACACGCATATTTCTTTTATATTTCAATCAAATTAATAACCTTCAACCGAGTGAATTTTATTCACACGCCCACCGATTGCAATAACTTCTGCATATGTTTAACTAATGTCCCAATTTCCATATCAACTAAGTTGTTTTAAAAACTGGAACATTGACCGTTCTAATTTCATTTCAAATCCGTGCGGAGAAATATTTTATTTATCCAAAACAAAAAATAAATTGACGATAACGTTTGATTGCTTCTTCCCTAGATTATCTGTAAACAAAAATAAGAAAGTAAATTATCAAAACGTAAACACAAAACAAAAATAAACAAAAATAAACAAAACAAAATTTACGGTTGTCTAATGACCCTATGGTTTGAAATGCACTCTACCTAAGTAGTGTAAACAACCTATACTCGGTTTATTTTGTCTTGTCAGCGGTTTTGAGGTAGGTCAGGGTAACGCTTGTGTCATCATTATCATATTAATAACAGTGACGTACTTGACGCCTTTTAAAACTTATTACGCCTGTATTAACTTTACCCATCTTACCTTTAATTAAACAAGAAAAATGGTTAAATATCATTTATTTTCTTCGTGCTACAATAGTCATTATTATATAGATAAACTTTAAATATATAGTATATAATATTGATATAAAATATTGAACAATAACTGTTTCACTTGTCTTGTTCGGTTTGGGTCTCTCCGGGTTTCGCCTGATCAGTGTTTAACTGGTCCTCATTTCTTTCCTCACGTATAGGCACTTGATATGGTGCCGTACCACGTACACGTGTACGATTTATTTGTCTTCTAAGAGGAGTGGCAATCACCTGCCGAGTCCAATTTGTCATGTTTGCTGTATTTAGTGGTGGCTCAACGGGGTTCCAATTCTGTCGCAAAGTCACCCTCGGCACTTCAACTAATGTAGGTTCACTTCTTGATGGCACCCTAAATGCATGTCCCATCATTCTTGGTGGCAAATGGGGTCGGGGAGGTTCATGTAGTTCACGCCGCCTGAATTGTGAATTCCTTCTGAACGAACGAACATTGCATGCGCAACCATCCACAAACAGACTTCCCCAAATTTCCCAAAATTGTCTTGGTTGATAGAACGGCACCCTCGGAGGTGCGCAGATTGCACAACCACATCTTTCCGTAGGGTTTCTTCCTTGTCTCACCAATAAATCAATATGAATCATCTGGTATTCCATGTGAATTATTTGGGTCCACAGTGCTAGTAACGCCTTTGTGACTCCCAAATACACTATTCCTGGTCGCTGTATTTCTTGATGTAACTCCCATAAATGGTATAAAGCCATGTCATATAAATGTAACTTGACATTTATGTCCGAAATACATCGGGCATAATATAAAAACATCACAATCCACTCCATTTTTTATAAACTCTCGATCAGTATTTTTTTCAAGGAAATGCACTCGCGGTACTATCACGGTACTTCGCTAACTAAAATGCAAATCACAGCGATGTAATTATTTATATTCTCTTAATTTCATGTCAGCACTTTTACGGGACAAGTGCGGTCGCATATTATTCATTTGATACATTTTTTTTCCCGACCGAATACATTATGCTGATATTCAAAAATATCCAACACTAAAATAAAACGAAAACTCGTTATTTTAATCTGTCTATCCCCCCATTATCACATACCCCTGACATTTATATTTATTCAAGTATTTACTTGTTCGGCACCTACGGCATTTTCCGATATATTTAACGTCCCTCGTATTTTTTTGTTTAAGTATGCCATTTTAATTATATCATTTTTTCCATTGTAGTCAAATAACTTGTAACACGCGCGCTTAGATAGTCATTTTACACACTTTTGGTGTAACTGCGGAAAATTAGACTAATATCCGTTCGTGAATCTTTCAATTGGCCATTAAATTCAGACGCGGATAAGAGAATAAAAATCCCTGAGCTCAGTAACTTCAAATTTAGGTACCACTCGGTATGTGAAGTTTGTACCCAACAAACGTAATATTTCCACTTCAACAAAATTATTACTTTGTATACAAAGTGTTACAATCTTTATGTCAGTTAGGGATAGACGGTGCCTTATTATCGTTTATTTATTTTACTTATACAGCACTGCATTCACAGCAGTTTTGTCATTTTATGGACGAAACGGTCCTTCACTTTTTTCCTCTCCAGTCACTTTCTTGTGTGCCTTTGCGAGTGCAGTTGTTTTTTCCTTCAACTCCATTTGAGTGTAGTAGCTTGTGTTTTTTTTTTAACTTGTTTAGTGTTTTTACCATGAACCGTAAGTAAATTTGTTGGCTTTGTTATTCACATTATAAAGTAATCCAATTTGTTGTTCTTTTGAAAACTAAAGATCCACAATCTTGCCCCCCAAGTGACAACCAAACTGGGTTTGGAAGGGGTTGCCGTCTCCGGCACTTCCGGAGACTTTTAACGATGCGCCGCCCTGGTGAAAGGCTCGCCGACGTTTGGTCTGGTAATGACAGGGACATCGGTGCCAGGTCCGCTTCACCGTCCATTGGGCGCCACCAGGGTGTTACCTATCCTACACCCTCATCCAACACTTCTGCGTGGGGGTCACCAGTACCATCGAGGCCATCGACGCCCCCGGTCCGCAAAGAGCGGCTCCCGAACGGGATTCCTGCTCCGACGGCGGACAACAATATTGAGGAGACAACCTCAGGAGACAGCAATTCTCCAACTTGGTGGTCTGGTGACCAGGTAACCATAAATGGTACTGGTCACCGCATCTACTTCCACCACCACCATTACTGAGTTTTTTTTTTTTTTTTTTTTTCACATTACTTTTTTTTTATCAATTTTATTGTATTTTTTGTAAATGTGTAATTTTAATTGTATTTTTTTTTTCTCTTATTATTGTTATTATCTTTTTTTTTTTTATTATTATTATTTTATCTTATTTCGTTTGTTTGTTTCTTTTTTTTTTCTTTAGTAGTTATATACTCTTTAGTTATTCAAAGTTGTCTTTTTTGTGTGTTTTTCCCATCTTGTCCTCTTATAAAGGCGTGCATTCTGGGGTCCAGGGATCATAAAATAGGGAATAGGGAATTTTTTATTACAAAAATTCTACGATGACCGACATTTTTAAGCTTAATATAAAAATGTCCATTCTGCAAAAACGGTAATCCTACGCAAATAAGACTTCTCGGTCGTAAAAAACTGTCTTTCTCAATAAAACAATATTCCGCCAAGTCAGACGGTCGTAGGTTCAAGTTCAATCGGGTAATTATATCATTCCCGGGCTTCAACACGTAATCGTTAGCGACGGTAATTTTCAGGGAATTTACTGTTGGCTCGTTTGTTATGTTTACAAACAAGTCTTGCTGTGGCTCGCATTCTTCAGTTGAATCATAATCTCCAAAATTTAGGATTAATTTGTCCGAACCATGCTGCAATGTTACTTTATTGTTATTATAGTCAATGACTGACTTTGTCGTCGTCAAAAAGTTATGTCCCAAAATTAAAGCTTTGGACAAATTTTTTACCACTAATGCTTCAACGCGTATCTCTTTATTATTAACTTCAATCGTCACTTGTGAATTTCCAATAGGTGTAAGAGGGTAACTGCCTGCAGTAATTAATTCAACATCATTTTCCAAAGGATACATGTTATTAATATAATTTAAATCCACAATATTTTTACACGCTCCGGTGTCCAGAACGACATTTACATTTTCTTGATTATTTACTTTTAAATGCACATACAATAACCCTCCTTTGACGCCCTTTGATGACAGGTGGACAATCTCGTTAGGGCTTCCTATTGACGAAATTGTCCTCTTTCGTTTGGGTTTTGATATACCCGATCATTTCGACGGTTATCTGAATTATTTCTGGAACTGTTTGCATTCCAGTTGCACGATGCATGCCCAATTCTTTTGCAATTAATGCATCTAATGCGTCCATCGTGTGTTCTTGTATTCGGTAAATAGCTATTACCTTGATTTCGGTAAGGTGCTCTGTTTCCATAGTTTGGACCTCTATACTCATTATTTCTATTCCTTTGCATATTCTGATTTTGGTAATAAGGCCGTTGACCGCCATTATTTGAATCATTATTAATGGCATTGTTCCTTGGTGGTATATTTCTTGTAAAATTTCCACGATAATTGACAAAATTCCTGTTCGGACCGTTACTGGCGACATTCCTGTTATCTCTGAAATTTCTTCTTGTGCTATTACTATTATAATAGACTCGATTTCTATTTGGATTGCCATCTCTGCGTGGAAAATTTGTTGTATTTCCCGGTCCGCTCCTGACTATTTGATTCTCGTTATTTAACGCATCGGACACGGAAAGCAGTGCCGTATCACGTGTCATCTGATTCACCAGGGTTCTCTCTTTAATGTCACTCAGCTTTAACACTAGCTGTTTTAAGTCATTAAAATTTTGATTACCTGAACTCAGCAAGTAATACATCTCATAGTAGGATGGGTGTAAACCATTTTCAAAATGGTCCCTAAACGTGTCAAAAGACATTGTCGGGTCAATTTCCGTTGCCAACGCAAGTAAATCAAAATAATATTTTTTAACATCCTCATTGTCTTGATGTTTTCGTGTATTTAATCGAAACTTTAGTTTTCTTAATGGCTGTTCACCAGAAAATTCTTTTAAAAAGTCCGTTTTTATATTTGTCCATGTTGTTGCCTGGTTTGCCGGTTCGTTAATATAACCATCAAACCAAGTCTGAGCCGGGCCTTCCAAGAAATTTGCTAAGTAGGAAATTTTGTGGTTTTCCGACCAGCTGTTTGCAATCGCTGCTTTTTCATATTTATTCACAAAAATAATGGGAGAGTCTATAGATGGGTTAAATGTAGGTGGGCATGTAAACTTTGGTGTGGCTGGAGTTTTTGGCTCAGCCAAAGCTACCTGTAACGTCATGTTAGCCATTGCTGCAGGATTGTTAGGACGTATATCACTGTTTCTCTCTCGAATTACAGGGGGTGGGCAAGGATTATTACAACCTTGTAATAAATCTGCGGGGCGGGATAAGGTAGGCTCTGGCACTACCACTTCTAAGGGACTTTCTTGCCAGAACTCTTCTGATTCTCGCGGTTTAGGCGGAGTCCTACTCAATGAAGCTCTTGGCTTAAAAAACTGTTCTGGGGATCGTGATCCTGCTTTGGAATCTTTAGCTTTCTGAACTCGGGAAGTCGAAGCTTTTGTTGTTCGAATTCGCGGGGTCTCAATTTGAGCACTTACGATAGTTTTTTCGAAAGGGCTATTCTCGTCCTCACTACTTGTTAAACTGACACTAGAAGTTGTTTTGTCAACTTCTGGGGCACCTGCAGAAGCAGAAGAACCGACAGTTGAGCTATGATGTGCGGGTTTAAACTCTCTCAACTCTTTTAGGACTTTTTCGGGGTTTTTCCCTTGGGCTAGTGCTTGTTGCAAAACAAATTTTTCTTTGTCTGATACACTTTGAGCTCTACTGCGAGTTCGTACTCGTGATTTGTCACTTGGTTCACTCATGTAAAATTAATACGAAATGTTTGGCAGTATTTTTAATTATTTCGATTTTTCAAGCTTTTGGACAAAATTTAAACGATTTGATTATTCCTAGCAATTTCTTTGCGAATTTGTTTATTCATCAAACTAATAATCTTTCTAATGCTAAAATACACCAGCATTAATACCCCCATGCACAAAAAAATAATAATCAAAATTTCCTTAGCCGACCATGAATTAACTTTTTCTTGAGACGCTGTATTAGAAATACCTCCGCTATTACCCGCTTGAGAAATAATAACTTCTTCTTCTTTTGATGAAGAACCCCCCATTTTAAATAGAACGATTAAAATTTAAAAAAATAAATAAAAATAAAAATTATGTTTTTTCCACCCTGAAACGTAGGCGCCTCCACCATATGTCACGACTAGCGTGACGTGTTGAATTTAATTCAACTTATTTGCCTGGGATCTCGTTTCAGCGTGAAAATAAAACACAGTTAACTTTACCATCAAGTTCTATTGAATACGTACTTAAACCTAACAACTCCTAACTTACTAACTAGTAAAATAACAGGTTTCCTAACCCAACGAAAACGTTACTAACTCCCAATAAAATCATAATAAACCAGGCGTAAATTAACACTCAACATAGCAGTACAATAAACATACTTACATCTCTATAGAAGACAGAATCTTGGAGAGAGGCTGGTCACTTTGACGCGCGTTCACGATTAACTTTACTTGAGCGTTACGGACATGTCTAATTGACATTTGCGGTTCGATCACCAACGTGGTGCACAGCAAAACTGGACTGACTGGACAGAACTGGACTGAACTGACTGAACCCCTCTCTAGGGTGCAACCTCTTTTTATAGTATTCCAGACACTGGTTCCACCAATCAAAACTCCCAGACCTGGCCTCGTCTAGCCGACAACTCGTGACGACCTTCGACCATCGGTACTTGGAAAACATTCCACATTATTTCGCAAATTCAGCAAATGCATCTTAATTGCAGTTGCACTCCGACCGCATTCCACAATTTTAATGTTTCCGCTCAAGTAATATAAACATTCCACATTTTTTAATGTTTCCTTTCAAGTGAAATAAATTTGATTTATTATCCTTCGTGACACTATTGCCAGTAGCTCTTTTCTCGTTACACAGTAGTTCCGTTCTGCTTTGGTAAGTTTCCTACTGAAGTATTCTATGACATGTTCTTCTCCGTTTTGGACTTGAGACAATACAGCTCCAATACCAGAATTACTGGCATCTGTGTCTAAAATGAACTTTCCTTTTGGTTGTGGATAACTGAGGATGGGACTGGAGCAAAGTTAAGGGTTAACCTTCTGAACGCCTGATCACATTGGGTATTCCAACAGTAGGGTGTTTTGTCCTCAGTAAGTTGATGTAGCGGAGCTGCGATGTTGGCAAATCCTTCCACAAACCGTCTGTAGTAGGTGGCAAGTCCTAGAAAGCTTCTGAGTTCGTGTTTATCCTTCGGTACTGGCCATTCTCTAATTGCTTGGATCTTCTTGTCGTCCGTCTGGATTCCGTCGACCGACACCACATGCCCAAGAAATTCAACTTGCTTTTGGAAGAACCAACACTTTTTGGCGTTCAATCGAAGATGGGCACCACCTATTCTAGCAAACACTTCTTGCAAGTTGTTCAGATGTTCTTCAAAAGTTTTTCCCATCACCATGATATCGTCCAGATAAACCAAGCAAGTCTTCCAGTTAAGGCCACGAAGCACAATTTCCATTAGTCTTTCAAACGTAGCAGGAGCATTACAAACTCCGAAGGGCATCACATTGAATTGGTACAGCCCATTTCCAGCAGAAAAAGCAGTCTTCTCCTTATCTTGCTCCTCAATGCCAACTTGCCAGTACCCACTCTTCAAATCTAAAGTAGAAAACCAACAGGATCCTGCCAAAGTTGTCAGTGTGTCGTCGATACGGGGAAGTGGAGTCCTTTTTGGTCACGTCATTCAGTTTTCGGTAATCTACACAAAATCTGCTTGATCCATCTTTCTTAGTGACCAGAACAACAGGTGATGACCAAGGGCTGCAGGATTCTTCTATAACTCCGTCGTCAAGCATCCTTTCCATTAATTCCTGCACTTCCTGTTGTTTGGCTATTGGTAGTCTCCTAGGTGGTTGTCGAATCGGTTGTGCATTGCCGGTGTTAATTCGGTGTTTTACAATGGTAGTTTTTCCCATATTGTTCGGTGTTCCAAATATGCTAACATGGTCCAAAATCAGTTTCCGAGCCTTCTTCAGTTGTGGTGTTGACAGATGTTTCCAGGTCTTTTCAAGTTCATTTAAGAGCTTGTTTTCCCCCAATTGCTCCTCCTGTTCTGGTAACCCATCGCAATTGGTTATTTTGACTACAGGCTCGAATACCGCAATAATTTCGCCTTTGTTGATTTTGACGTCGTCTGGAAAAATGTTTGCAACTCTAATTGGGACTTCACTTCCTCCATTTACAAGTGATTTCCCAATGAGGCATCTTCCTGGTCGGTCCGGGTTTCGTACAAGTCCAACACAGCTCCCAGAATTCTGCTCCAAATGTCCAATGATTATTTGCTCGGAATTGCCGCATATTTTTACTGTCTGAGATGCCAAAACATTAATGGGTGACTCATAGCGGTGATTGGTTGACAGGATGAACTCTTCACTTCCAAACCTTAGGATATTTTGCTCGGGATTAAAAGAAAATCCATGTTGACGAATCAGGTCCATTCCCAGAATAAATTCATCTTCAATGTCTGCTACTAGCACAGTGTGGTAAAACGTAATCCTTCCAAGGCAAATCTTGACTGTTATTTCTCCTAAAACTTTAGCCGATTCTCCAGTCACAGTGCGCAGGAGAATACTTCTTCGTAAAGGCTTAACTTGACTTTTATCCACAAGGTTTGACCGGATCAAAGATACTGCCGCACCGGTATCCAAAGTAAAAGTAACGTTCATCGCATCCACCTTTCCATCTACCCAGGCTTCTGATGGAGATAATTCTGGGGGCTTTGTTTTCGCTAGTCAACATTCGCCCCGCAATGTTGACTAGTGGGAGTTTTCCTGGTCCCTTCTGGATGGTTGTACGTCCCTCGTTGGAGAGCGGGACGGTATCCTTACTCGACAATCTCGTTTGATGTGTCCCGTACGTCCGCATCGATAACACTCCACTCTAGTGATCGGGCGTGACCGTTCTAACTGTGTGGACTGGCCATTTGCTAATGCTGCCATTTGTTGCACTATTTGGCCGAACATTGATTCAATTTTATTCATTGGTGTAGCAGCATGATCGGCTGGCGGTTCTCTCTCCTCTTGAATAGTCACGGCCCTGATCCTTGGCTTTAAGTCATTGCACGCAGCTTCAACTTCCAGCGCTCGAACTAGTAATTCGCTGCTGTTGCTTCCTTTGAACATCTTCAGCATTTTCTTTACTTCCAGATCTCGAATCCCATCTACAAAATACTGTGCCACAAGTTCTTCTTGGGTTTCATCCGGGACGGCTGGGTAAGCCAGATGCACAAGGCGACGAATTTCGGCCTCAAACTCTTGCAAATTTTCACCTGTTTTCTGCAGTCTTGCCTTTAATTGTGTTTGGTACACTCCTTTCCTATGCTGATCCCCATAACGTCGTTCTAATGCAGCTACTAATGCGTCATAGTTGCTTTGTTGGGCGATAGGCAGAGTCTGTAACAGCTCCAATGCAGGTCCTCGTAATGCCACCACCAGTGCTACAGCCATTTCCTCGTTACTCCATCGATTTGCATTTGCAGCGGCCTCAAATTGGAGTTGATACGTTGCCCATGAAGTTTGACCATCCTATGTGGGGGGCTTGATCTTGTTGAGCCCGTTTCCGGTGATCACTGTAGAGTTGGGTCCTCTGCTGTCAATTTTCTGCTCTAAGTCGCGTAGCTTTATCTCAACATCATTCTGAATTTTATTAATGTCGTCCCGAACATCATTAATGTCTTCCCGAACATCCTTTAATTTTTCCTCAACATCACACTCCATCTTTTTAAGACTATCGGATACATACTCTTGGATTTCTGTCTTGTTCCGTGCTAGAACGTTCAATATTTCTACGTTACGTTTTTCTTGCCGCTCTCTATCTTCTTGACGCATTTCTATATCTTGTTGTAGCATTCTTTCTTGTTGTTGTCGAATCCTTTCTTGTTCTTCCTTCTCTTGTTGTCGAATCCTTTCTTGTTCTTCCTTCTCTTGTTGTCGAATCCTTTCTTGTTCTTCCTTCTCTTGCTGTCGAATCCTTTCTTGTTCTTCCTTGTCTTGTTGTCGAATTCTTTCTTGTTCTTCCTTGTCTTGTTGTCGATTTTGTTTAAGCATTTCCATCATAGCTGCAAGTTGGGCCTCCATGTTTGCACTTTGACGTCTTGTTATTGGCATAAAATAAATTTAACACACCACTGTTTCGAAAATCTCTAGTCCGGTTCTGAACACTGTCTTTAACCCGAAGTTTAGTTCAAATTCACGTCGCACTAAAGTCTGATCCCACTTCTGACACCAATTGTTACGATTTTCCCGTGGGTTCACACAAAGTCAGTTTAACTTAACAATTAATAAATTTATTTACACTTCAAAACACTCCGTACAATAATTAAACACAGCTACTAAAAACACTACTACAATTCTACAATTACTCCGCTATTTAAACTTAACCGCGTTCCCAAATTCACTAATCCCGCGGTTTACACCGCGTCTTTTATATTCGCAAACCACGTTCTAGAATGACCGCGAAACGCTTCGCGATTTGCGTCGAATATTAACGATTGTTCCAGGTCCGGCGCTTCCTAACTGTGGCCTACTTTAATACGCGCCCGGCCAGATATTACGGCGCATCGGTTTCATCCCGAAGCGAGCGCTTGTTAAGAAGTATCGAGCATAGTAGGCCCAGACCGTAACAATAATTATGTTATGGTTGGGTAATAGTATTATTAATAAAACAAGACAGCTAAATTTTCGACAATTGCCATGAAATTGTGCCTACTTCAGTTAAAAAATAGTCACTTAGAACATTCCTGATACTATTAGCTGCTCTTCCACCTTGCATATTTGCTTCTTGTGGCAAATCATTCATACCCACAACTGTCATGGTATCCTCAAACTTATATCCATCTCTTTCTCTCACGAAATTGTGAAGCACTACACAAGCCTTCACAATATTAACGGCAAAGTCTGTATTGACATTCAAAGGTCGATGCAAAATTCTCCACTTGTTTGTCAGTATGCCAAAGGAACACTCAACATATCTCCTTGCTCGGCTGAGGCGATAGTTAAAAATGTTTTTCTTCTCAGAAAGTTCCTTTCCTCCAAAAGGCCGAAGTAAATTAGTATTTAATCCAAAAGCTTCGAATCCTATGAGAAAATAAGGTACATCTGGAGCTTCAGAACCAGGTAAAGGCTTTGCAGGTGGTAATTCCAAGCGTTTTTCTTGTATACTCTTCCACAAAGTACTTTCTTTGAAAATACTTGAATCACACTCACTCCCATATGCGCCTACATCAACATAAATGAATCGATAGTTTGAGTCTGCAACTGCCATCAGCACAACTGAGAAATAGGACTTATAATTATAATATAAGGATCCGCTAAACTCGGGTTTTATAATTCTAATGTGTTTCCCGTCCACAGCACCAATACAATGAAAAAAATTTGCTCGTTTTTCGAATCCACCAGCAACTGACTCGCAACGTTCTTTCGTAAGTTTAGGGATAAATTCTTCAACTAAGCACGACCAAACAGTGTGACAGACCTCTCGAACAATTTTTGTAATTGTAGAAATTCCCAATCGATAGCTATAATGCATATCTGTGAAGCTACATCCACTAGCCAGGTACCTGAAAGTAAAAAAAGACAATAAAATAAAAACCAAGAATTCAAAAAGTCTAGTATTGTTGAATAATAATAATTATTTTTTGTTGATGCAGGTCAACTGGTTGTTAAGAGATGGAATAATATCAGAGACCAGTGGCTCAAATGGAGGAACCGGGACAAACATTCCAAGAAATCAGGAGCTGCTGCGTCAAAGCTACGAAAATATTTGTATCACGAACAGCTAAATTTTCTAGAGAAAGGCTTGTATCGCAGGGCAACTGATTCCAGCATGGCAGATAATAAGCACACAGGTGAGGCAGAAAGTCAGCAGCAGATAGAAGAACGCCAGTCAGCAGCAGATCAAAGGGAGACTCCAGATGCAACTGAGCAGACCTCGCAAACTTTATCTGCGAAAACCCGTGCCGTGAAAACTACATCTGTGCAACAGTCAGCGCGGAAGAGAAGGCGAGGCCTCGACGAATTTGACCTAAGAATGCTTAAATCGATCGAGGCAGGGGACCAAGAGGACCGTAATATGCAATTTTTTAAAAGCATTCTTCCTTCTGTTCAAAAGTTCACTGACAACCAAATTGTAAATTTTCAGATGGGAGTTCTGCAGGTGATTAAAAACATTCAGAACACTGTCTCTATTCGAACAATCCAACCTCAACAGCAACAGATTTATGCTTCATATTCTCACCAACACACACAACAGTACCCCTATAACTTCCCATTGCAGAACTCTCAGCAACATCAACCGACTCCATCAAGTATCATCTCACATGTTGCAAACCTTCCGCCCATTTCATGTCCTACTGAAACCATATCTCCACCTTTCCTGTCTCCTGCATCTAATGATACACAATGTAGCAGTTATTCTAACAGTTTGTCATCTCCCTTAACACAGAATTCAAATATTGACTTTTGACTATTTGTATTATATACCTACTTATATTAAGAAATAATACATTAACCTAAATTTATATTTTGTTTTTTGTTTTGTGTCTGCACACGTTGCAGCAACTCATCAAAAGAAGAAACGCTCATTCGAAAATAATTAAAAAACTTAGCTTCATCTTCTTTCAGTTGTTGAAAAAGCACAAAGAAGGCTCCTTCCAGGTATCTGCTTTCTAGCAAAGGATGAACCCAAATTTGCCTATTACGTTGTTTTTTTCGCCGATGTTTTAATAAAGCTAACAAAATTTTAACGCGTCTACTGTCCATCGTAGTCATCGGCAAACTGAAGTATTTAGCACCAAGTGGTCCGGATTTTGGCAGGCACTCCTGTGAAGAGAGCTCCAGGGTCTCGTCCGACCGGGCAATCACCCGGACAGACAAACACCCTGACCGTGTGAAAGAGGCCTTAGAAGACGAAATAGGAGAAGATGTCGTAAGTGAGACGTATAGCTGTTGCACTTATAATCCAAATATTGACGTGACATTAAGAAAAAAAGGAAGTGAATGATTTCTATGAAGCTCCAGTTGACAAGCGTGTCCAAAATATTACTGGAGTTGTTAATCAACGCGATAAGGATTGGTGGTTATGGAATCGTGCTGTACGACACCATGAATCAATAGTGTTTTGTAATTTCCATTATGATCTTCAGATAAGATATATAAATTTAATTATGAATATTTGCATTGAATGTCATGAAGGTTTTGTTGATGAGTTTTACAAAAAAGTTGCTTATCACTACAAGGGAGTGTTATTTTTGCTAGTGCATGAACATGACTTTTTCATATGAATTGCGATGTGTGTTGTAAAGCTACAAACGCTTTTAGTTTAAATTTTTCTTGTTATTGGGAGAAGAAAACCAAAGCAATAACGACAGCGCCTTAGAAGACGAAATAGGAGATGTCGTAAGTGAGACGTATAGCTGTTGCACTTATAATCCAAATATTGACGTGACATTAAGAATAAAGGAAGTGAATGATTTCTATGAAGCTCCAGTTGACAAGCGTGTCCAAAATATTACTGGAGTTGTTAATCAACGCGATAAGGATTGGTGGTTATGGAATCGTGCTGTACGACACCATGAATCAATAGTGTTTTGTAATTTCCATTATGTTCTTCAGATAAGATCTATAAATTTAATTATGAATATTTGCATTGAATGTCATGAAGGTTTTGTTGATAAGTTTTACAAAAAAGTTGCTTATCACTACAAGGGAGTGTCTTTTTTGCTAGTGCATGAACATGACTTTTTTCATATGAATTGCGATGTGTGTTGTAAAGCTACAAACGCTTTTAAGTTAAATTTTTATTGTTATTGGGAGAAGAAAACCAAAATAATAACGACAGCGCCTTAGAAGACGAAATAGGAGAAGATGTCGTAAGTGAGACGTATAGCTGTTGCACTTATAATCCAAATATTGACGTGACATTAAGAATAAAGGAAGTGAATGATTTCTATGAAGCTAAAGTTGACAAGCGTGTCCAAAATATTACTGGAGTTGTTAATCAACGCGATAAGGATTGGTGGTTATGGAATCGTGCTGTACGACACCATGAACCAATAGTGTTTTGAAATTTCCATTATGTTCTTGAGATAAGATCTATAAATTTAATTATGAATATTTGCATTGAATGTCATGAAGGTTTTGTTGATGAGTTTTACAAAAAAAAGTTGCTTATCACTACAAGGGAGTGTCTTTTTTGCTAGTGCATGAACATGACTTTTTCATATGAATTGCGATGTGTGTTGTAGAGCTACAAACGCTTATAATTTAAATTTTTCTTGTTATTGGGGCAACAATATACATAAACGTTTAGAAATGATAAAATTATGGGGAGCACGAGAAAAATAAATGTGTTTTTTATACCTTTGGTTCTTTATTTTCCACAAAAACTCTCTCTGTTACAGCAGCAGCAGCAACATTGTTTTTTTATTTTATAGTGCCCCCCACGGAAGGGTATTGTAACAATCATTCATTAAAAACCTTTTATCGTCACATGAATTTAACGCTAATGTGTCTCTGAAATGTTTGATAAATATAGTGTATAAACATATAAATAGTGCGATGTTAATTACATTTCCCATTCGTTCTAGTAACATGGCTCTGTTACATCCAACTTTTTTAATTCTCACTGCTAATCAACAATGTTCTATACGTGTATCAACCTGAAAAGAATCCTGATGTATACGTGTGTTTCGATAAGATGTGTTTCGAAAATTGATAGTAAAAGAAGTAATAAAACTAAAGACTAAAGCAGTAATCTAAAATTCGCTTGTAAATAATTATTAGAACTTATAGAACATTATATTGATAAATTAAATGATAAATTCGATTCGATTTGCCACCTTACTGGTCACGATGACGTCAAAGGGTTTAGACGCGAATTATTCGACAGTGTTTCATATGCTATCAAATGGCTTTTTGGAACCGGAGACATGTTAGCAACTTTACTTACTTTACTTTTCGTGTCCGGTTCATACACTCATTTTCCAATAATTAGCGGCCGCTATGGCCTTGTCATTTCCAATAAGCAAGTCCTCCATACTGCAGGGCTGTTTAAGCATGGGGCAGACCAACAGGTGATTCGGGTCCTGGACTGCACCACAGTCGCATCTTGTGTCCTCATTGTCCGGGAGTAGTCCCCATTTAGCCATGTTCGTCCTACATCTCGGGACTCCGACTCTCATTCGGTTTAGGGTCCTCCACACCGGATAAGGGCATTGGCTTCCAGAAGCAATTTCCTCGTTTACATTTTGTTCCCGACCAAGCTCCTCCCTCCACTCATCAGTGCGATTTTTCTCCGCCGTACCCTCCAGTTCTTTAGTTCGAAAAAGGAAACTTTTTCTAGACCTGAGACGTTTATTTGGTGGTTGGTGACCATGCAGAGGGTGTCTTTGGTCGTTTTGTTGTTTTTTTCTTTCAATGTTGGCAGCAACCTCGCGTCGAATATGTGGTGGGGCGATTCCAATTAGGGGATAGAGTTTTTGAACAGGGGTGGGTTTTAGGCATCCAGTCACTATCCGTGCTGTCTCATTTACGGCTGTATCGACGTGTTTTGCATGTTTTGAAGCACTCCAGACCGGAGCTGCATATTCAGCAGCTGATACACATAAGGCCAAAGCGGATGTTCTTAAGGTTTGTGGGTCCGCTCCCCAAAATCTATTTGTCAATTTCCTAAGGATGTTGTTGCGCGCGCTTACTTTGGCCTTTGTATTTATGCAATGTTGCTTAAAACATAATGTACGGTCCAGAGTAACGCCTAGGTATTTAGGTGCTTGAAAATGTTGCAGTTGTATTCCACGCCAAACAATGTTTAGCTCTCGCTTTGCATATTTGTTGTTGAGGTGGAAAGCGCAGATCTGCGTTTTGCTGGGGTTTGATCTAAGGTGATTAGAGTCGTAGTAGGCAGACAATTCCTCCAAGGCCTCCGACAGTTTGGCTTCCACCTCCTCAAAACTTTTACCCTGAGCGGCCACGGCTGTGTCATCCGCGTAGATGAACTGTCTCGTATTCGCCGGCAGGGGCTGATCATTGGTATATATTATATAATGTTGGTGCCAGTACACTTCCCTGAGGCAGTCCGTTCTTCTGGTTTCTCCACCTGCTGCTCTTTCCCATCAAACTGACCTGAAACCGTCTGTTTTGGAGTAGAGTACCAATCATGCGGGTGAGGTGAAAGTCGCGTGTTATTTCATAGGTTTTTGTTAGGAGCTTTCTGTGATTTACAGTGTCATACGCCGCTGTAAGGTCAATAAACACAGTACCAGTGATCCGCCTCTCCTCGAAGCCATCCTCGATAAATTGAGTCAGGTTAAGTATCTGTCCGCAACAGGACTTGCCTGGTCGGAAACCGGCTTGTTGTGGGATAAGCCTCTCCTGTAGTATAGCATTTATCCTGTTAAGGATAAGCCTCTCGAATAACTTATATAGGTGGCACAACAACGAAACAGGCCTGTAGCTTCTTGGGTCCTTGGAGTCCTTACCTGGTTTGAGCAGCGCAATTACTCTTGCCTTCCTCCACATATTTGGTAACTTAAGGTCAGTGACGCAGGTATTAAATAATTTGAGCAGCCACTGCAACGTTATGTCGCCAAAATTTTTGATCTGTTCAGTCCTCAAATCATCGATACCAGGTGCTTTATTAATCTTCATGTCCTTTGTAAAACATTTTACAATTTAAATTGTTTTTAAGGGTTGAAAATGGACCGTTGCTGGGGGTTTTTTTCACTAAATCGACTAAGGGTAGATACAGGAATAATATCCTGTCAAAAACTCAGAAAGGCCGGGTACTTTAAGGGAGTGAGGGTTAATCAAATGGGAAATGGTAAGAAAAATAAACCAAGTATTTTGTTTAAACATTTTTTAAGGGTTGAAAATGGACCGTTGCTGGGGGTTTTTTTCACTAAATCGACTAAGGGTAGATATAGGAATAATATCCTGTCAAAAACTCAGAAAGGCCGGGTACTTTAAGGGATTGAGGGTTAATTAAATGCGAGGTGGTGGAAAAAGTAGAAACATTTTACAATTTAAATTGTTTTAAGGGTTAAAAATGGACCGTTGCTGGGGGTTTTTTTCACTAAATCGACTAAGGGTAGATATAGGAATAATATCCTGTCAAAAACTCAGAAAGGCCGGGTACTTTAAGGGAGTGAGGGTTAATTAAATGCGAGGTGGTGGAAAAAGTAGAAACATTTTACAATTTAAATTGTTTTTAAGGGTTGAAAATGGACCGTTGCTGTCGGTTTTTTTCACTAAATCGACTAAGGGTAGATATAGGAATAATATCCTGTCAAAAACTCAGAAAGGCCGTGTACTTTAAGGGAGTGAGGGTTAATCAAATGGGAAATGGTAAGAAAAATAAACCAAGTATTTTGTTTAAACATTTTTTAAGGGTTGAACATCGACCGTTGCTGGGGTTTTTTTTCACTAAATCGACTAAGGGTAGATATAGGAATATTATCCTATCAAAAACTCAGAAAGGCCGGGTACTTTAAGGAAGTGAGGGTTAATTAAATGCGAGGTGGTAAGAAAAATAAACCAAGTATTTTGTTTAAACATTTTTTAAGGGTTGAACATCGACCGTTGCTGGGGGTTTTTTTCATTAAATCGACTAAGGGTAGATATAGGAATAATATCCTGTCAAAAACTCAGAAAGGCCGGGTACTTTAAGGGATTGAGGGTTAATTAAATGCGAGGTGGTGGAAAAAGTAGAAACATTTTACAATTTAAATTGTTTTAAGGGTTGAAAATGGACCGTTGCTGGGGGTTTTTTTCACTAAATCGACTAAGGGTAGATATAGGAATAATATCCTGTCAAAAACTCAGAAAGGCCGGGTACCTTAAGGAAGTGAGGGTTAATTAAATGCGAGGTGGTGGGAAAAGTAGAAACATTTTACAATTTAAATTGTTTTTAAGGGTTGAAAATGGACCGTTGCTGGGGGTTTTTTTCACTAAATCGACTAAGGGTAGATATAGGAATATTATTCTGTCAAAAACTCAGAAAGGCCGGGTACTTTAAGGGAGTGAGGGTTAATCAAATGGTGTAACAGACCGACCGCCCCGTTGGGAAGAGGAGAAGAGTGACAGTGACAGTGACAGTGAGAGAGAGAGAGGGAACGAGAAGTGAGTGACTAGAATGTGGTTAGATTAGATGACTAAGCTTTTTTTGGATTCTGTGGAAAATAATATAATAATTTTCGAGTTAAGACCTGTGTGTGCTTTTCCTCGTCCAGAACTACTAATTGCTTCGTACCGAACCCCTTAAACCAGTCGAGGGTGATAAACCCCAGGCTACAAATGGCGCCCTAACTTGTGGCAAGAAGCATTCCCTGAGGTTTTGTGACTTGGAAATACTTTGAATGTGAAAGGACACTGTGCGCGGTTCCTACAACATTCCTGGATTAACCTGTCTGAGATTGACACTGTCTTTCAGTTCATCTTAGATCTGTACATTCGTTTATGTACCAATATTGTGAAAGGACACTGTGAGCAGTTCCTACAACATTCCTGGATTAACCTGTCTGAGATTGACACTGTCTTTTAGTTCATCTTAGATCTGTACATTTGTTGATGTACCAATATAGAATTTGCAAGTTTTTGGACTTCCTTGAAGCAGTGCAACAATTACAGGTTGTATTTAACTAGACTAGTGTGTAATATAACCTATTAAGTGACAAACAGGGCAAGTTGTGTTACTTTGCATGTTTATGGTTGCTGAAGACATTATATAAAGTACTTGCTAAGTTGTGGACCTTTCGCGTTCGCGTTTATTTTAGTCAATCAGGGCTGAACTGAGTAGGTTCTATTGGCTAAACGTTTCGTTTCGTTCATCATGTCCGATGAGGAG
Source organism: Ips typographus (assembly GCF_016097725.1). NCBI lineage: Eukaryota > Metazoa > Arthropoda > Insecta > Coleoptera > Curculionidae > Ips > Ips typographus. Next base: position 5,438,825 of record NC_138426.1, on the reverse strand, counting down.
GTTCCACCTATGGTCACCCAGGTCATAATGACCCCAGACATGTTGCATACCCTTCTACAAGAACTACGAGTTGATCATACACCTACCGCAGTCTCAAACCATGGCAATTTTTCCCAATGCACATCTAGATTTTCAGGAGGCAGGGATGATGTTAGTGCATTTATTGATGGTGTCTCTGTGTACAAAGAATGTTTAAATGTATCAGATGAGAATGCACTTAAGGGATTATCTATGCTTTTACAAGGTGATGCTGCTACATGGTGGCAAGGAATTAAAAGTAATGTGACATCTTTTGATGAAGCTTTAGAGGCATTAAGACACGCATATGGTAATGTCAAGCCAGCTTATCAAATTTACAGAGAACTGTTCTCCTGTGAGCAAAAAGCTGATGAAACCACAGACTTATTCATTAGTAAAGCAAGAGCATTGTTAGCTAAACTTCCAAAAAGCCATCCTCTACCAGAAGCTGCCCAATTGGACATGGTTTTTGGCTTGTTAAGTCCTCAAGTAAGAGAAAGGCTTAACCGTGACAGTTGTCGAACCTTCAAGGATTTAATAGAAGCTGCTCGAAAAGTGGAACTGGCCATCAATGAACGAAAAGGGTTTAGTACCACTAAGTCAGAGTCAGAAATGAGGAAACAGAAGCTGCAGTGCGCATATTGCAGAAACTACGGACACTCCAAAGCTGATTGTCGAAAACTGGCAAACTTAAGTGTTAATGAAGCTCCAAGAAGCCCAAATCAAACCGATTCCACATCAAAGCCACCTGAAACAAGGTCATCTTCGCTTGTCTGCTATGGATGTGGGAAAGTTGGACATGTTCGAACTATGTGTCCAACTCATAAAGGCCCTCGAACTTCTGCAAGTTCACTTGAAGCTGAGTTTTTCTGCCAAACGTTTAATCGTGAGCCATGCAGATGCCCAATGTTGGAAATTCAGATACTAAAAGCCAAAGGTTATGCATTAGTTGATACTGGAGCTAAGTCGAATATAGCAAGTGCATCACTGAGAGCCTTATTTATAAAACATGGTCTGCGTTACAACCGCCAAACTTTGTCTATGACACTAGCAGATGGTATTGAGCGTCTTATAGAAGCTTGTATATTTCCTGACGTGATTGTCAGGATTGGTCAAAGGGATATAGCCACTACTTTCATATCTGTTGAAGACCATCACAAAAGTAGAACACTTTTAGGCGTTGAGTTTATCCAACAAGCTGGAATAGTTTTGGATACGCCAGGAAATAAATGGTTCTTCAAGGATAAACCCTGGCAAGAAGAGGACATAATACTGGAACAGGAAATTGTCCTAACCACCCCTAGAGCAAGCAACTTGGACAGAACTGATATTGCGGAGATCAGTGCACCAGAAATTTTCCCGTGGGTTCACACAAAGTCAATTTAACTCAACAATTAATAACTTTATTTACACTTCAAAACACTCCGTACAATAATTAACTCAGCTATTAAAAAAAACACTACTACAATTCCACAACTATTTCACTATTTAAACTTTACCGCGTTCTCAAATTCACTACTACTCTACTACTTTACTAACTACTCTCTCTCGTCGACGCCGCTTCTTTTATATTCACAAACCACGTTCTAGAATGACCGCGAAACGCTTCGCGATTTGCTTCGAATCTTCCAGGTGTGGCGCTTCCTAACTGTGGCCTACTTTAATACGCGCCCGGCCAGATATTACGGCGCATCGGTTTCATCGAGTATCGAGCATAGTAGGCCCAAACCGTAACAATAATATAATAATTTTCGAGTTAAGACCTGTGTGTGCTTTTCCTCGTCCAGAACTACTAATTGCTTCTTACCGAACCCCTTAAACCAGTCGAGGGTGATAAACCCCAGGCTACAATGGGAAATATTAAGAAAATAAACCAAGTATTTTGTTTAAAACATTTTTTAAGGGTTGAAATGGACCGTTGCTGGGGGTTTTTTTTCACTAAATCGACTAAGGGTAGATATAGGAATAATATCCTGTCAAAAACTCAGAAAGGCCGGGTACTTTAAGGGAGTGAGGGTTAATTAAATGCGAGGTGGTAAGAAAAATAAACCAAGTATTTTGTTTAAACATTTTTTAAGGGTTGAACATCGGCCGTTGCTGGGGGTTTTTTTCAATAAATCGACTAAGGGTAGATATAGGAATAATATCCTGTCAAAAACTCAGAAAGGCCGGGTACTTTAAGGGATTGAGGGTTAATTAAATGCGAGGTGGTGGAAAAAGTAGAAACATTTTACAATTTAAATTGTTTTTAAGGGTTGAAAATGGACCGTTGCTGGCGGTTTTTTTTCACTAAATCGACTAAGGGTAGATATAGGAATAATATCCTGTCAAAAACTCAGAAAGGCCGTGTACTTTAAGGGAGTGAGGGTTAATCAAATGGGAAATGGTAAGAAAAATAAACCAAGTATTTTGGTTAAACATTTTTTAAGGGTTGAACATCGACCGTTGCTGGGGGTTTTTTTCACTAAATCGAGTAAGGGTAGATATAGGAATATTATCCTATCAAAAACTCAGAAAGGCCGGGTAATTTAAGGAAGTGAGGGTTAATTAAATGCAAGGTGGTGGAAAAGTAGAAACATTTTACAATTTAAATTGTTTTTAAGGGTTGAAAATGGACCCGTTGCTGGGGTTTTTTTCACTAATCGACTAAGGGTAGATATAGGAATATTATTCTGTCAAAAACTCAGAAAGGCCGGGTACTTTAAGGGAGGTGAGGGTTAATCAATGGGAAATATTAAGAAAAATAAACCAAGTATTTTGTTTAAACATTTTTTAAGGGTTGAAAATGGACCGTTGCTGGGGGTTTTTTTCAGTAAATCGACTAAGGGTAGATATAGGAATAATATCCTGTCAAAAACTCAGAAAGGCCGGGTACTTTAAGGGAGTGAGGGTTAATTAAATGCGAGGTGGTGGAAAAAGTAGAAACATTTTACAATTTAAATTGTTTTTAACGGTCGAAAATCGACCGTTACTGGATGTTTTTTTCGCTAAATCGACTTAGCAGTTCATTCAGACATTTCAGTAATTGTAGGTTATGGTTGTTGACTCATTTGCCATATCAATCATTATTGTATTTGTAATACCACTTATAAGGGTATCTAGATCCTTTATTTAATTTTGTTAACTATGACAACACTGCAGACATTTCGTATTTCAAGAAAATTTGACTTCTTTATATCAAAGGAGCGCCGACAATGATTATGGAACGCCGCGTGCCGGTGGGGACGCACTTCTTTTTATGGAGAGTAGGATTAAGATAATAAATTAGGCCAGTCAGCTTTTGTCTTCGCCTATTTTTATATTTTTTAACGGTCATTTTAACAAGTAAATATAGTCTCTTTCAAACAGAGAAATTACAGTCATGTAATTCTCTTTTGCCTTGGTGTTGTAATTCTAATTTCTTGGATATTTTACAAAGCTTTTACTTTGCTTGGAAAATCGTTATTATTGCAACCAACTTTATAAAATTTGCCAGTTACTTTGGCACGGTTAAATACTTCACAGTTCATTCGCTTCTTGTACGTTGTTGTGCTAACTGGGAATTGCCTACTCGTTTCCCAAGTGTCCCAAGGGAGTTATTTCCAAATTGTTCATCTAAGAAACTGTTTCTTATTCGCAATGTAAGTATGTTTGAGTAGAAATAAATTACAGTTCAGCATAAAGAAAGTTGAAAATATCACAAATTTGTAACTTATATCGGGTGTCCAGGAGAACACGGGGACATAACAGATTAACATTAAAAATCGTTTTTTTTTTTCTTGTGTCTGTTCAGTTGGGTAATTATTGTAAAACTTTTTACAATTGAAGTCGTAGAGCGTCTATAAAACTATAAACTGAACTGGTCATGTTGAGGGTTGTGATCATAATTTTGATTTTTTATTAATTTTGGATTTGTATGTACTTTCTACAAACTAATTGTAGTTTTATCATTCATTGAAAATTTTTTAAAAAGCTAAATAGACTGAAAACAATCAAGATGTCTGTTTCTTGTCGACGGTTAAAATTGCAAGATTGAAATTTAAACTAAAAGTTTTTAGTTTTCCAACTAAATCATCCTTACAGAGAATAAAAATAACCATATTAACCTCTCTTGCTTTTTCTGGACACCCGGTATGTGGTTTTACACAAAACTCAAGATAGATCGTTCTTATAGTGCGATGTTATTTTTTTTTATAAAATAACGAATGTAAGCATTTGAATTTTTAGGAATAGGATCAAGGAAGTCGAATTTCGACATTTTTGGGTTGCGTTCAATAGAGGAGAAATAAGTCCAGCGGCTGTACTTTCAGAGGTCGACAGGGATTTATTTTCTTTTCACCCCGAGTATGCTCTGGTACACTGCGTGTCTGCCGACCTTAAAAATGTCCAAGGGCATTGCACGAAAAATTAGGTAATTTTTGTGTTTGCTATCTCTTATTTTTTATAGATACATTATTGCAGTTTTAACAACAGTTTAGTACATTTTCGTGTAATTGCGGATGTGACCAGCAATTTTTATTTTGGTTTTTACTACAGGGTGAAATTGAAAAACTGTACTTATTTATAGACATTTACTTTAATAAAACTTGAAGTATTTTTTTATAATAAAAAAGGTGCGCACCTACACACTATACGTTTTCTGTTTATGCTCACTAACAGTAACAGCTTTTTTGTGGTAGTATGAGCGCTTTTTTTGGTTTTGAGTAAAAGGACAAAATGTATCAGAGACAATATGAAAGGTGGGTTTATAAAATCAATAAAATAAATAATTGTTGAAAGTTGCTGTTTGCTATGTCGTTGCGTTGCGTTTATAAAAAAAATAAATAATATATAAATAGAGATAAGATAAAATAAGATAAGCTTGCGAACTTATTTTAACTTCCTTTTTTGTTAACCTTAAACACTAATTTTGATTGGTTCTGTTTTGAATAAATTAAAATTTTAAATCGGGAAGTCCTTTAAAAGCAATTATTTAAAAACAAATTAGGATTAAAGCAATTTATTTGCTGGACTTAAATTATTATTTTGGAAATCACGCTAGAAGACATACAACTACCTGTACTTCTTTTAGGGATGGCATCAGCTGAGGTAATAATAAATATCTGGTAGTTTCTCTATAGTAATTTTATTTTGTTCTGTAAACCCTTTTCAACCACAGCAGATCATTTATATTATTAATTATTTTTATTTTATTGGTTTTATAACCCACCTGAAGCCGAGTTGTTTTCGGCTGAATAATACCTGAATGTTTTATGTTTTATTTTATATTTTTAGGTCAAAATTTGGGGTTGGTGGTTTTAACCCATTAGCCTCAGCAGGGCAAAGTGGGCTATGCACTTCTGCAGTTTTCCAAGGGTTTCAAAATAATTCATTTGATCACAAAGCCCAAATATTTCCACAAACCTAAATATTTGTACTTATGGAGGGCATTGGTAGATTAACGGCAGTTGTGCATCTCACGAAATTTAAAAAAAATTGTTTATGCCCAAAAATAGCGTGTGGATTAGATAAAAAAAATTATAAAATCGTGAGATGCATGATTGCTTTCATTTTCTACCAGTGCCCTATGGAAATTATAATTTGTAAATTTTAGTTTTATTTTTACTGTTTTCAAGATTCCCATGCTTTACACATGAACTTGTTTCACACTATAATGTATTATTTATTTTTGTTTTTTGGGCTTCGCGTCAAAGGTTATCTATTGTTTATTTTTACAACCATTCACTGCAACAATAGTCGAAACATTTATGTCAATTTAATTGACAAAAAATCTTTCTCAGAATTCAAATTACTAAGTATCAGGTTGTTTATTTATTATAAGTTATTGTTTGCTGTGTTCTGCTGTTTTTTATTTTTCAGATTTCTTGAAGTTTTTCAGGTTCAAGACCGAACCTAAGTCAGTGGTCTTGTGTTGGGACGACTAGGTTAATGTTATTTTCTACTTAGTTAAAAATAGTGCAAAATTCCATTTTCCCAACAACCTTTTTGATGCGGTGAGACGCAAAGCCCAAAAATCGAAAATAAATGATAACTCTCCTCAACCAACTTATAGAACATAGCTCCAACAATTTATTATGTTTATATTTCAATAATATACAGGTGTCTTAGAAATAAGTACCGTAAATTTAGGGATAAAGCTGAGCTGGCCCAAATATGAAAAAAGTTAAAATATACGTGGATCCGAAAACTCTTCGTTTTCGAGATATAGAGAGTCAAACACTCTAAAAAATACAAAACTATAAAACTTCTGCAAAACCGTCTCATCAATTTAACTCAAACTTTGTGGGTAGTGAAGGTTGTTTATTTTCAATAATTTTATATATTTTTAAATACATTTATTTGTTTTATTCTATTTATTCTTTATTTATAATTACATGTATTTCTGAGATACCCTGTATTTTATATTTATTAGGAAAATAGTGTGTTGTGTCATTTCATACAAACTTTTATTGAACAATTAGTTTTATAAAATGATGAGTCAATAGAGCCCGTTTATGTGCCTGATTTTATGTACAATTGTAACTGGATTATATACATTTAAAAATAAACAAAAACCTACGATGTTTTCAATTTGTCAATGACGTTGAGAATGGCCTGTCCCACAATTTTTTTTTATTTCATAACTACAAAGACGGATTGAAAATATTATACCCGTATTTTTTTGTTTTCAAAAATATTAAGTCTAAATAGAAAAAAAATCATGATAAAAACTACATTAATCTCATGTTTTAAACGCCCGCCGCCGGTGACGTACTACACTTTCAACCAATCAGCGACAAGAAGTGAAACAGTTGGCGTGCAACAGCCAATAAAATCGCCCAGAATTACGTACGTCACATGCGCGCCAAAACAGATCTTTTAAATTTAATGGACAAATTCAAACTAATGTAGGAACATTTACGACCATAATTTTTTCTTCAAGAATATGAAAAATTAGTTTTTTGATCCTATTCTTTCGATTTCAGTCATTAAAACGAAAATTTATGATATGTGGGATAGGCCCCATTACTTTATTTTACTAGTACTATTAGGTCTACTAGTTTTTATTAGGTTAAGTTAGGTATTATTGTAACTCGTATTGGGTGTTTCAACCACGGAGTATAGCACTCATAACAAAAATAATTGTAAAGTAGGCGTCGTGACATAAGATGACAATGTAATAGAAAAGTTTGACTCTTGCCATATACGCCCCACAAAAAAGACGCCAACAATGACAATTATACTTTCACTAAAACTGATGTTTGAAAATAATAATTAATGTTATAAAGATTTGTGTAAAAGTATAAACCTGTTTTCGTTTTAATTATGTTACTTTATTTGCAAATATCAAAAATTGAAATGCTAGAAAGTCGCTCTTATATTCGCTAACAAAACCAATTCAACCACTTTGTCAGATATATTCAGAGCAACTAAACTAAGCCTAAAAACGTTAAAACAAAAGCATACCTACAAGACGTGAGGAAAAGAAATAAATAATACGATATGACTCTTATTCTTTCTAGACAATTTTTATATAGGCTTTGCCAATTTTTCGGCGGTTTCCAACTACTTCGGCTTCTTATACGTCGGCTTACATCAAAGAACACCGTCCTGGCCGTGTCTGGATCTAATGTAAACAGACATCACGCGTGAAAATAGAAAACGCTGAGCCTTGCAACAAGCTCCTGTCAAAGAAGGCAATGTTGCCAATACGAACGTACTTAACCCCAACTGAATTATCTTTCAAAAATGTTTTTTTCTTACGATACATCCATAAAAAATAAGAATCGGGCTTTCCAAGGTCTTCCAAAAATGTGATAGCTACATGTATCCTACTTAGAGAAAAATCCTTACTATTTTCATCAGGGCTCATTTAATTCACCTTACGTCCCTTAAAAGGGTCGGTCTTAAAAGTCGGCCTTTCAAAGGTCTCTCCAGAATGTAATAGATATATGTACACTAAGTCCTTTTAGTGAAAAAAACCCCCAGCAACAGTCGATGTTCAACCCTTAAAAACTGTTTAAACAAATACTTTGTTTATTTTTCTTAATATTTTCCATTTGATTAACCCTCACTCCCTTAAAGTACCCGGCCTTTCTGAGTTTTTGACAGGATATTATTCCTATATCTACTTTTAGTCGATTTAGTGAAAAAAACCCCCAGCAACGGTCCATTTTCAACCCTTAAAAACAATTTAAATTGTAAAATGTTTCTACTTTTCCCACCAACTCGCATTTAATTAACCCTCACTTTCTTAAAGTACCCGGCCTTTCTGAGTTTTTGACAGGATAATATTCCTATATCTACCCTTAAGTCAATTTAGTGAAAAAAACCCCCAGCAACGGTCCATTTTCAACCCTTAAAAACAATTTAAATTGTAAAATGTTTCTACTTTTCCACCACCTCGCATTTAATTAACCCTCACTTCCTTAAAGTACCCGGCCTTTCTGAGTTTTTGACAGGATAATATTCCTATATCTACCCTTAGTCGATTTAGTGAAAAAAACCCCCAGCAACGGTCCATTTTCAAACCTTAAAAACAACTTAAATTGTAAATGGTTCTACTTTCTTCACCACCTTTGCATAATTAACCCTCACTTACTAAAGTACCGGGGCCTCTTTCTTGGTTTTTGACAGTATAATATTCCATACTCGACCCTTAGTCGATTTTAGCGAAAAAAACCCCCCAGCAACTGTCATTTAACCCTTAAAAAAATGTTAAACAAAATACTTGGTTTATTTTTATCTAACTATTTCCACATTTGATAACCCTCACTCCCTTAAATGTACCGGCCCTTTCTGAGTTGTTGACAGAATCAAATTCCCTATATTACCCTTAGTCGATTAGTGAAAAAAACGTCCCAGCAACGGTTCATTTAACCCCTTAAAAACAATAAATTGTAAAATGGGTTTTTTTCTACTTTTCCCACCACCTCGCATTAAGTAACCCTCACTTCCTTTAAAGTACTCGGCCTTTCTGAGGTTTTGACAGGATAATATTCCTATATCTACCCTTAGTCGATTTAGTGAAAAAAAACCCAGCAACGGTCCATTTTCAACCCTTAAAAATGTTTAAACAAAATACTTGGTTTATTTTTCTACCATTTCCCATTTGATTAACCCTCAATCCCTTAAAGTACCCGGCCTTTCTGAGTTTTTGACAGGATATTATTCCTGTATCTTACCCTTAGTCGATTTAGTGAAAAAACCCCCCAGCAACGGTCCATTTTCAACCCTTAAAACAATTTAAATTGTAAAATGTTTCTACTTTTTCCACCACCTTGCATTTAATTAACCCTCACTTCCTTAAAGTACCCGGCCTTTCTGAGTTTTTGACAGGATAATATTCCTATATCTACCCTTAGTCGATTTAGTGAAAAAACCCCAGCAACGGTCCATTTTCAACCCTTAAAAAAGTTTAAACAAAATACTTGGTTTATTTTTCTTAATATTTCCCATTTGATTAACCCTCACTCCCTTAAAGTACCCGGCCTTTCTGAGTTTTTGACAGAATAATATTCCTATATCTACTCTTAGTCGATTTAGTGAAAAAAACCCCCAGCAACGGTCCATTTTCAACCCTTAAAAACAATTTAAATTGTAAAATGTTTCTACTTTTCCCACCACCTCGCATTTAATTAACCCTCACTTCCTTAAAGTACCCGGCCTTTCTGAGTTTTTGACAGAATAATATTCCTATATCTACCCTTAGTCGATTTAGTGAAAAAAAACCCCCAGCAACGGTCCATTTTCAACCCTTAAAAACAATTTAAATTGTAAAATGTTTCTACTTTTTCCACCACCTTGCATTTAATTAACCCTCACTTCCTTAAAGTACCCGGCCTTCGAGTTTTTGACAGGATAATATTCCTATATCTACCCTTAGTCGATTTAGCGAAAAAAACCCCCAGCAACGGTCCATTTTCAACCCTTAAAAAATGTTTAAACAAAATACTTGGTTTATTTTTCTTAATATTTCCCATTTGATTAACCCTCACTCCCTTAAAGTACCCGGCCTTTCTGAGTTTTTGACAGAATAATTCCTATATTTACCCTTAGTCGATTTAGTGAAAAAAACTCCCAGCAACGGTCCATTTTCAACCCTTAAAAACAATTTAAATTGTAAAATGTTTCTACATTTCCCACCACCCTCGCATTTAATTAACCCTCACTTCCTTAAAGTACCCGGCCTTTCTGAGTTTTTGACAGGATAATATTCCTATATCTACCCTTAGTCGATTTAGTGAAAAAAAAACCCAGCAACGGTCCATTTTCAACCCTTAAAAAATGTTTAAACAAAATACTTGGTTTATTTTCTTACCATTTCCCATTTGATTAACCCTCACTCCCTTAAAGTACCCGGCCTTTCTGAGTTTTTGACAGGATATTATTCCTGTATCTACCCTTAGTCGATTTAGTGAAAAAAACCCCCAGCAACGGTCCATTTTCAACCCTTAAAAACAATTTAAATTGTAAAATGTTTCTACTTTTTCCACCACCTTGCATTTAATTAACCCTCACTTCCTTAAAGTACCCGGCCTTTCTGAGTTTTTGACAGGATAATATTCCTATATCTACCCTTAGTCGATTTAGTGAAAAAAACCCCCAGCAACGGTCCATTTTCAACCCTTAAAAACAATTTAAATTGTAAAATGTTTCTACTTTTTCCACCACCTTGCATTTAATTAACCCTCACTTCCTTAAAGTACCCGGCCTTTCTGAGTTTTTGATAGGATAATATTCCTATATCTACCCTTAGTCGATTTAGTGAAAAAAAAAACCCAGCAACGGTCCATTTTCAACCCTTAAAAAATGTTTAAACAAAATACTTGGTTTATTTTTCTTACCATTTCCCATTTGATTAACCCTCACTCCCTTAAAGTACCCGGCCTTTCTGAGTTTTTGACAGGATATTATTCCTGTATCTACCCTTAGTCGATTTAGTGAAAAAAACCCCCAGCAACGGTCCATTTTCAACCCTTAAAAACAATTTAAATTGTAAAATGTTTCTACTTTTTCCACCACCTTGCATTTAATTAACCCTCACTTCCTTAAAGTACCCGGCCTTTCTGAGTTTTTGACAGGATAATATTCCTATATCTACCCTTAGTCGATTTAGTGAAAAAAACCCCCAGCAACGGTCCATTTTCAACCCTTAAAAACAATTTAAATTGTAAAATGTTTCTACTTTTTCCACCACCTTGCATTTAATTAACCCTCACTTCCTTAAAGTACCCGGCCTTTCTGAGTTTTTGATAGGATAATATTCCTATATCTACCCTTACTCGATTTAGTGAAAAAAACCCCCAGCAACGGTCCATTTTCAACCCTTAAAAAATGTTTAAACAAATACTTGGTTTATTTTTCTTAATATTTCCCATTTGATTAACCCTCACTCCCTTAAAGTACCCGGCCTTTCTGAGTTTTTGACAGAATAATATTCCTATATCTACTCTTAGTCGATTTAGTGAAAAAAACCCCCAGCAACGGTCCATTTTCAACCCTTAAAAAATGTTTAAACAAAATACTTGGTTTATTTTCTTACCATTTCCCATTTGATTAACCCTCACTCCCTTAAAGTACCCGGCCTTTCTGAGTTTTTGACAGGATATTATTCCTGTATCTACCCTTAGTCGATTTAGTGAAAAAAACCCCCAGCAACGGTCCATTTTCAACCCTTAAAAACAATTTAAATTGTAAAATGTTTCTACTTTTTCCACCACCTTGCATTTAATTAACCCTCACTTCCTTAAAGTACCCGGCCTTTCTGAGTTTTTGCCAGGATAATATTCCTATATCTACCCTTAGTCGATTTAGTGAAAAAAAAACCCAGCAACGGTCCATTTTCAACCCTTAAAAACAATTTAAATTGTAAAATGTTTCTACTTTTTCCACCACCTTGCATTTAATTAACCCTCACTTCCTTAAAGTACCCGGCCTTTCTGAGTTTTTGACAGGACAATATTCCTATATCTACCCTTAGTCGATTTAGCGAAAAAAACCCCCAGCAACGGTCCATTTTCAACCCTTAAAAAATGTTTTAAACAAAATACTTGGTTATTTTTCTTAATATTTCCCATTTGATTAACCCTCACTCCCTTAAAGTACCCGGCCTTTCTGAGTTTTTGACAGAATAATATTCCTATATTTACCCTTAGTCGATTTAGTGAAAAAAACCCCCAGCAACGGTCCATTTTCAACCCTTAAAAACAATTTAAATTGTAAAATGTTTCTACTTTTCCCACCACCTCGCATTTAATTAACCCTCACTTCCTTAAAGTACCCGGCCTTTCTGAGTTTTTGACAGGATAATATTCCTATATCTACCCTTAGTCGATTTAGTGAAAAAAAACCCAGCAACGGTCCATTTTCAACCCTTAAAAATGTTTAAACAAAATACTTGGTTTATTTTTCTTACCATTTCCCATTTGATTAACCCTCACTCCCTTAAAGTACCCGGCCTTTCTGAGTTTTTGACAGGATATTATTCCTGTATCTACCCTTAGTCGATTTAGTGAAAAAAACCCCCAGCAACGGTCCATTTTCAACCCTTAAAAACAATTTAAATTGTAAAATGTTTCTACTTTTCCCACCACCTCGCATTTAATTAACCCTCACTTCCTTAAAGTACTCGGCCTTTCTGAGTTTTTGACAGGATAATATTCCTATATCTACCCTTAGTCGATTTAGTGAAAAAAAAACCCAGCAACGGTCCATTTTCAACCCTTAAAAAATGTTTAAACAAAATACTTGGTTTATTTTTCTTACCATTTCCCATTTGATTAACCCTCACTCCCTTAAAGTACCCGGCCTTTCTGAGTTTTTGACAGGATATATTCCTGTATCTACCCTTAGTCGATTTAGTGAAAAAAACCCCCAGCAACGGTCCATTTTCAACCCTTAAAAACAATTTAAATTGTAAAATGTTTCTACTTTTTCCACCACCTTGCATTTAATTAACCCTCACTTCCTTAAAGTACCCGGCCTTTCTGAGTTTTTGACAGGATAATATTCCTATATCTACCCTTAGTCGATTTAGTGAAAAAAAACCCCCAGCAACGGTCCATTTTCAACCCTTAAAAACAATTTAAATTGTAAAATGTTTCTACTTTTTCCACCACCTTGCATTTAATTAACCCTCACTTCCTTAAAGTACCCGGCCTTTCTGAGTTTTTGATAGGATAATATTCCTATATCTACCCTTACTCGATTTAGTGAAAAAAACCCCCAGCAACGGTCCATTTTCAAACCCTTAAAAAATGTTTAAACAAAATACTTGGTTTATTTTTCTTAATATTTCCCATTTGATTAACCCTCACTCCCTTAAAGTACCCGGCCTTTCTGAGTTTTTGACAGAATAATATTCCTATATCTACTCTTAGTCGATTTAGTGAAAAAAACCCCCAGCAACGGTCCATTTTCACCCCTTAAAAACAATTTAAATTGTAAAATGTTTCTACTTTTTCCACCACCTTGCATTTAATTAACCCTCACTTCCTTAAAGTACCCGGCCTTTCTGAGTTTTTGATAGGATAATATTCCTATATCTACCCTTACTCGATTTAGTGAAAAAAACCCCCAGCAACGGTCCATTTTCAACCCTTAAAAAATGTTTAAACAAAATACTTGGTTTATTTTTCTTAATATTTCCCATTTGATTAACCCTCACTCCCTTAAAGTACCCGGTCTTTCTGAGTTTTTGACAGAATAATATTCCTATATTTACCCTTAGTCGATTTAGTGAAAAAAACCCCCAGCAACGGTCCATTTTCAACCCTTAAAAACAATTTAAATTGTAAAATGTTTCTACTTTTCCCACCACCTCGCATTTAATTAACCCTCACTTCCTTAAAGTACCCGGCCTTTCTGAGTTTTTGACAGGATAATATTCCTATATCTACCCTTAGTCGATTTAGTGAAAAAAAAAACCCAGCAACGGTCCATTTTCAACCCTTAAAAAATGTTTAAACAAAATACTTGGTTTATTTTTCTTACCATTTCCCATTTGATTAACCCTCACTCCCTTAAAGTACCCGGCCTTTCTGAGTTTTTGACAGGATATTATTCCTGTATCTACCCTTAGTCGATTTAGTGAAAAAAACCCCCAGCAACGGTCCATTTTCAACCCTTAAAAACAATTTAAATTGTAAAATGTTTCTACTTTTCCCACCACCTCGCATTTAATTAACCCTCACTTCCTTAAAGTACTCGGCCTTTCTGAGTTTTTGACAGGATAATATTCCTATATCTACCCTTAGTTGATTTAGTGAAAAAAAAACCCAGCAACGGTCCATTTTCAACCCTTAAAAAATGTTTAAACAAAATACTTGGTTTATTTTTCTTACCATTTCCCATTTGATTAACCCTCACTCCCTTAAAGTACCCGGCCTTTCTGAGTTTTTGACAGGATATTATTCCTGTATCTACCCTTAGTCGATTTAGTGAAAAAAACCCCCAGCAACGGTCCATTTTCAACCCTTAAAAACAATTTAAATTGTAAAATGTTTCTACTTTTCCCACCACCTCGCATTTAATTAACCCTCACTTCCTTAAAGTACTCGGCCTTTCTGAGTTTTTGACAGGATAATATTCCTATATCTACCCTTAGTCGATTTAGTGAAAAAAAAACCCAGCAACGGTCCATTTTCAACCCTTAAAAAATGTTTAAACAAAATACTTGGTTTATTTTTCTTACCATTTCCCATTTGATTAACCCTCACTCCCTTAAAGTACCCGGCCTTTCTGAGTTTTTGACAGGATATTATTCCTGTATCTACCCTTAGTCGATTTAGTGAAAAAAACCCCCAGCAACGGTCCATTTTCAACCCTTAAAAAATGTTTAAACAAAATACTTGGTTTATTTTTCTTACCATTTCCCATTTGATTAACCCTCACTCCCTTAAAGTACCCGGCCTTTCTGAGTTTTTGACAGGACAATATTCCTATATCTACCCTTAGTCGATTTAGCGAAAAAAACCCCCAGCAACGGTCCATTTTCAACCCTTAAAAAATGTTTAAACAAAATACTTGGTTTATTTTTC
The DNA here is from genome assembly GCF_016097725.1 of Ips typographus. Taxonomy (NCBI): domain Eukaryota; kingdom Metazoa; phylum Arthropoda; class Insecta; order Coleoptera; family Curculionidae; genus Ips; species Ips typographus. Next base: position 5,423,808 of record NC_138426.1, on the reverse strand, counting down.
TTAATATTTCCCATTTGATTAACCCTCACTCCCTTAAAGTACCCGGCCTTTCTGAGTTTTGACAGGATATTATTCCTGTATCTACCCTTAGTCGATTTAGTGAAAAAAACCCCCAGCAACGGTCCATTTTCAACCCTTAAAAACAATTTAAATTGTAAAATGTTTCTACTTTTCCCACCACCTCGCATTTAATTAACCCTCACTTCCTTAAAGTACTCGGCCTTTCTGAGTTTTTGACAGGATAATATTCCTATATCTACCCTTAGTCGATTTAGTGAAAAAAAAACCCAGCAACGGTCCATTTTCAACCCTTAAAAAATGTTTAAACAAAATACTTGGTTTATTTTTCTTACCATTTCCCATTTGATTAACCCTCACTCCCTTAAAGTACCCGGCCTTTCTGAGTTTTTGACAGGATATTATTCCTGTATCTACCCTTAGTCGATTTAGTGAAAAAAACCCCCAGCAACGGTCCATTTTCAACCCTTAAAAACAATTTAAATTGTAAAATGTTTCTACTTTTTCCACCACCTTGCATTTAATTAACCCTCACTTCCTTAAAGTACCCGGCCTTTCTGAGTTTTTGACAGGATAATATTCCTATATCTACCCTTAGTCGATTTAGTGAAAAAAACCCCCAGCAACGGTCCATTTTCAACCCTTAAAAAATGTTTAAACAAAATACTTGGTTTATTTTTCTTAATATTTCCCATTTGATTAACCCTCACTCCCTTAAAGTACCCGGCCTTTCTGAGTTTTTGACAGAATAATATTCCTATATCTACTCTTAGTCGATTTAGTGAAAAAAACCCCCAGCAACGGTCCATTTTCAACCCTTAAAAACAATTTAAATTGTAAAATGTTTCTACTTTTTCCACCACCTTGCATTTAATTAACCCTCACTTCCTTAAAGTACCCGGCCTTTCTGAGTTTTTGATAGGATAATATTCCTATATCTACCCTTACTCGATTTAGTGAAAAAAACCCCCAGCAACGGTCGATGTTCAACCCTTAAAAAATGTTTAAACAAAATACTTGGTTTATTTTTCTTACCATTTCCCATTTGATTAACCCTCACTCCCTTAAAGTACACGGCCTTTCTGAGTTTTTGACAGGATATTATTCCTATATCTACCCTTAGTCGATTTAGTGAAAAAAACCCCCAGCAACGGTCCATTTTCAACCCTTAAAAAATGTTTAAACAAAATACTTGGTTTATTTTTCTTACCATTTCCCATTTGATTAACCCTCACTCCCTTAAAGTACCCGGCCTTTCTGAGTTTTTGACAGGATATTATTCCTGTATCTACCCTTAGTCGATTTAGTGAAAAAAAACCCCAGCAACGGTCCATTTTCAACCCTTAAAAACAATTTAAATTGTAAAATGTTTCTACTTTTTCCACCACCTTGCATTTAATTAACCCTCACTTCCTTAAAGTACCCGGCCTTTCTGAGTTTCTGACAGGATAATATTCCTATATCTACCCTTAGTCGATTTAGTGAAAAAAACCCCCAGCAACGGTCCATTTTCAACCCTTAAAAAATGTTTAAACAAAATTCTTGGTTTATTTTTCTTAATATTTCCCATTTGATTAACCCTCACTCCCTTAAAGTACCCGGCCTTTCTGAGTTTTTGACAGGATAATATTCCTATATCTACCCTTAGTCGATTTAGTGAAAAAAACCCCCAGCAACGGTCCATTTTCAACCCTTAAAAAATGTTTAAACAAAATACTTGGTTTATTTTTCTTAATATTTCCCATTTGATTAACCCTCACTCCCTTAAAGTACCCGGCCTTTCTGAGTTTTTGACAGAATAATATTCCTATATCTACCCTTAGTCGATTTAGTGAAAAAAACCCCCAGCAACGGTCCATTTTCAACCCTTAAAAACAATTTAAATTGTAAAATGTTTCTACTTTTCCCACCACCTCGCATTTAATTAACCCTCACTTCCTTAAAGTACCCGGCCTTTCTGAGTTTTTGACAGTATAATATTCCTATATCTACCCTTAGTCGATTTAGTGAAAAAAACCCCCAGCAACGGTCGATGTTCAACCCTTAAAAAATGTTTAAACAAAATACTTGGTTTATTTTTCTTACCATTTCCCATTTCATTAACACTTAATCCTAGAATGATGCACAATAATTACTTAGTAATTACTATAATACATTTTTAATTATTTAACTGTATTTTATATTTCTACAGTAGTTATAGCAAGAGCAGGCTAGACGGGAGAACAAACGGTAGAAAGCGTAAAGTGAATACGCGCGACCACTGGTGGAAAAACGAACTGCCGATTTCGTTGCCGAGAATCGTTGCTAACATGTGTCCGGTGCTAATGCTTTAGTCAAGATATCAGCTTGTTGATATTCTGTTGGTACATAAAACAATTTAACCTTATTTTGTTCTACGCAATCACGCACAAAGTGATACTTTGTATCAATATGTTTAGATCTTTTGGTTTCCATCGTTGAAGCCATTTTCATACATGATTGGTTGTCCTCATACACTTTAATTAGTAAATTATTACATTTCAGTATTTCTGATAATAACTGTGAGAAAAACAGAGACTCACTTACACACAGTGACAATGCAACATATTCAGATTCTGAGCTTGATAATGCAACAATATTTTGCTTTTTAGATCTCCACCAAATTGCATTATCATTTTATTTTATTACAAAACCACTAATGCTTTTACGATCAAAATCATACTGTTTAAAGAAATTTGTGCATTAGAAGCCTGACTCTTGGTATATTTTAAAGAAAAATCCTTAGTTAGTTTCAAATATCTCAATACAAACTTCAAGTAATTCCAATGTTCTGAAGAGTAATTGGTTTGAAATTGACTGAAATACGTAATTGAGAAACAAAGATCTGGCCTAGAGCCTAACATTATGTACATTAAACAACCTAACAACTCGCGATAGGGATATTTTTCATACATTTCTGTGTCAACACCACGTAATCTTAATTTCGGTTGCATAGGCACATTTGATGTTTTACAATCTAGCATATTAAATTTCTGTAAAACCTTTTTAACTAAGCTTCTTTGTGAAATATATAATTCATTCTTTAACCTTACAATTTCCAATCCAAGAAAGACCATATTTTTATTTGATAATTCATTCATTTTAAAATGTTTACAGAGGTAGAATTTAATTGAATTTAACTCTTTTTCCCTTTTTGATAAAATTAACAAATCATCAACATGAATTAAAATGAAGCTTAAGTCAGTAAAATACAAACAAGGATCCTTCATTGAACGTTGAAATCCGTAGCTCATTAAAACATTATTAAAAACTGTGTTCCAACACTTGGGTGACTGTTTTAGTCCATACAGAGCCTTTTTCAACTTACAAACCAAGTTTTTGTTTTCATTTTTTAAACCTTTAGGCTGCAACATATAAACTGGATTATTCAACGTTCCATTCAGGAAAGCTGTTGTAATATCCATCTGACAAATCATCAAATCATATTCTACAAGCAATGAGAGTAACAATCTTATTGTAGGCATTCTTACCACAGGTGAATAGACGTCTTTAAAAATTGAACTTTGTTTAAACCCACGAGCCACTAACCTTGCCTTTTTCACAATACTCCCATCCACTTCTTTTTCACGAAACACCCACGTGGAATCGATGATTTCTGCATCCTTTGGTGGCACTACTAGCTCCCACGTCTCATTTTCTTCAAGTGATCGTATCTCGTTTTGTATAGCGATTTTCCACTCCTTGTCTTGCTCGATTGCTTCCTTGTAACTTTGAGGCACTTCAGATATTAAATGTCCTACTGACAATGCGGTAAACAGGTTGTATTCTTCTTGATTGTCATCTGGTATGTCATCATCCAGTATGTAATTTTCCAAATATCCTGGCAGTTTTGTTTTTCTATTGCTTTTTCGTGTAGTTGGTATCTGTTGAACTTCATTAGTAACTTCTTTCTCTTTTTCTTGATTTATGTTTTCTTTCTCTTCTATGTCATTGTTATTGTCCAATTCTGTATTATTTTCATCTTCCACTTTTATTACCTTCTCAATCCCATAGTTTTCCTCAAACACTACATTTCTTCCTGTTATTATTTTTTTATTTTCTTTGTCATAAAGACGATAGCCATTATCAGCATAGCCTATCATAATTAATTTTTGAGTGTGCTGGTCCAGTTTTGATTTTCTGATTTCTTTGGGAACAAAATTATATGCAGGGCATCCAAACAACTTGATTTTCTCAAAGTTTGGCTTACCAAAGTTCAGGTGGTGTGGTTGTAACGTCAAGAGCTCTTGTTTGAAGTCTGTTAATTAAATATACTGAAGTTCTAACTGCCTCTCCCCACATTTCATTATCTAGTTTAGCATCATAAATAAGACAACGTGCCTTTTCCATGATGGTACGATTGTATCGTTCAGCGACACCATTTTGCTGGGGGTTGTAAGGTACAGTATATTGGATTCTGATACCTCCACCAAAATTTCTTAAAACTCTGTGATGAATATTCTCCACCATTGTCACAGCGTAATGCCTGAATTTTTCGGTTAAATTTGGCTTCAGCCATTGCCAAGTAATTTTTAAAACATTGTTCAACTTCACTTTTGTGTGAGAGTAAGTATACAACAGAAAAATGTGAAAACTGATCTATGAAGGTAACAAAATATGACTTACCATCAAAAGTCATTGGCGTAATTGGGCCACATACGTCACTTGATATTATTTCCAAAAAATTCTTGGCCTTCCGGTCTGCAGGCAGCTCTCTGTAGGGTGAATGAGTCTGTTTTCCCATTTGGCAAATTTCACATAAACCAACAGCTGGGTATTTGGAAGAATGACCCATTCTTCTATGCATTAAAGAGTCAGTCTCACTAACTGTTACATAATGTCTTTCTGGTACTAAGAAAGTAATCACATACAAATTTCCTTTTAGAGTTCCAGACAAAATAATATTTCCATTTTTGAGCACCAAAACTTTTCCATTACTAAAAGTTATCTGTCTCCAAATCTGTGGTCCAAATTCTAGCATTTTCTTGACTGACAACAAGTTATAGTTTAGGTTTTCACACACCCATACATTATTGAGAGTGACCACTTTTCCTGTTGATGTGTTCAGGTTCAGATTTCCTTCCTTTATTGCATTCATTGTTTGACCAGCTTTAGCAACATGTATTTTATTGTCTATAACTTTTCCATTGAATAAAAATTCCTCAAAATGTCTTCCTAGTAAATGATTGGTAGCCCCACTATCATCGTTGGTAATTAAAGCATTATTTTCTTCCAATGTTATAAATGATATATTCTGGGAGATATCTTCTTCAACATTGCTTTGTTGCACTGAGTGAGCACCCTCTTGAGAGAATTCGGACCTGTCATAACCTCTCCAGTTGCCTCTTCGTCTACCTTGATGTAAATTTCCTCTAGAATGTTGATTTTTTGGGCATTGTGATCTTTTATGTCCAGCTTGGTTACAGAAATGACAGTTAAATGGAAACTGTCTTGGAAATTGTGCATTTGAGTTATAATTTCCTCTAAAGTTTCCAGAAATACCTCTTCTAGAACCTCTCCAAAAACCCCGTTGCATTTGTGACCCCATAAAAGCTACATTTCTTTCCACTTCTGGTTTGGATTTTGATTGTCGAGCCTCTTCCAATAATAACTTGTTTTTAACAAAGTCCATGTCAATTGCATTTTGATTTTGGCTAAACATTATATCAATTGCAGTGGTTACAGTTTGATAGGATTCTGGCATTGATGACAACAACTGCAGCACAAGTTCATTATCCTCAATCTTACTTCCAGCTGATTTTAGTTCACACACAGTTTGTTCAAACTCAGTCAAATATTCTGTTAAAGATTTGTTTTCATTATACTTCATTCCTCTCAACTTTCTTTGTAATATTACTTGATTGGCAATTCCCTTATTAGCATAAGTGTTCTTCAGAGATTCCATGATTTCTTTTGCAGAAGTTTTAGTTTTTAAGGTTTCCAGTATATTATCAGCAACACATTGTATAATTACTGTGCGAGCTTTAATTTCATTTTTCCTGTACTTTTCCAGTTCATCGACTTCAGTGCTTGAAGGCGGATCTTCAGTAATAACATTCTTAACACCTTGTTGTTCTAACAATAGTGTTACGCGAAATTCCCAATTTGAAAAAGATGTACCATCAAACGGTTTTACATAAAACAAATTTTGTTTGTCTGCCATTTTCCGCGTTCCTCCAGTTAGTGTTAGATATGCAAATTTCCAGCAGAATTTCTTCACTACTTCCAGGGTATTTAGGTTATGTCTAACTGTTTCAAATTTGTCCAAATTTTCAGTCAAATTTCACAAAGCATTGTCTGGGCCCATAACCTGTAGTTTTAGCTTGGCATGAGCACTCAAATAATACAACTTATTGAGTCAATGAACTAACTAACTGAACTTTATTCAACAATATTTAAATTAATAAAACCACATGTACAGTACAGTTTTTAGTGACAAGTTTTTGTTGACAAGACAGAACTTATGTCAAGTCACGCACTGACTGAATAAAGGAATAGGTTATGCTAAAGCAAAGCGCTCCCTATACTACAACTAGTACAAGCGTACAACACACTCAGATGTGTATTCCTACACTACTGAGAATAAATAAATCCATATCTATTGTGCAAAGAAAAAGAAATTCTTTAATTTGCTGTGTTTGTAATCTTATTTATTCCTATTCCTAGGAAAACCTTGAATTCAGGTTTGTTTAAATTTGGGCAGCATAACCAGACAAAACCAGAAAGCTAGTGTTTCTACTAAGGAACTGATAGCAGAATTGATGTCGGCTGCTCACATTAGAGAATTACATCAAACTGCAACAATAATAGGAATTGATTACTAACATACATACATTAAAGTAATAATCAAATCAAAATCAGGCGCCAAACCCCCAAGATAAAAATGTTGAAAACTTCAGAAAACTGTCATCGTCAGCTGTTTTGTTTTATAGGCGACGTACCAAATTAGGTTAGAATCTAACCTGAGATAAGTAACTTAACATCTTTTTTCATCAGAATGGGTTAAAATGAGACAGGCATTGTAATCACTCCAGTAAACACTGACGCCAAAATACGTCTAAAGTTATCAGTTCTAATTTAAGTGAGATCTTCAAAGCTATTTCTATGTATCAGTTGATTGTTGTAATCCTAAAATGCAGTATAAAAACGGGTTGTCCTACGTAAACATCAAACGTAACATAAATAACAGATCACATGACCTATTAACGATTTACGGAAAAGCCGAAGACAGCACACATTATATTCTTAGTTGGTTGGATATTGTAGATACTGATCAAAAACAAAAAAGTATATACTTACTTCGGATTTTCCTTGTTTATATTTTGTATTTAAGGTACCATGAGATCCTCAGTAGGTATCACGTTGCTTCATTAGACATTTATCAATTAATAAATGTATCCTTATGCTGGACCCTGGTATACTTACATATGAAACACGTGTAGATGTACCACAAACTGTTAAAGAAGATGACTCTGAGAAAGATATATTACTGGGTGCCTTTCCTGCTTATGCTGGCTGCATCACATAAATAGAAAATATAAAATTATAGGAAAACGTACTTTTAAATTCGTATTCAATAGCAGACAAAACATGACTGGAAAGCATTTCCCTAACTGCAGCAAATTAGTCAACTCAAAGAAAGGAGTTCTTATGTGGCTATCAACTCGATTGAAAGACTGTGCTGAAAGTATCAAGTTGTTCCATTTGTTTCTTTGCTTCATTCCGTTGTAATGGAAGCTGTAACATATTAATGAATGAATTAAAATCGCAACGCTTTTATTATTATATGTAAATTTTTTCACAATTGCACTAAATTTACATATGATGCAAAAAGCTATACAACATAATAATAGTTACCTACACACAATAGTAATATAAACTCACTTGTGATGCAGTATTCTTCAACACACTCTGTGTGCAAATAGGAAACAAGGTCGCTAATAAAAAAAAAACCTAGAAAAAATTGATTGCGCAATTTTTATGTATTTTTATATTATCTTTATTGTTTCAATAATGGGCATTTTTGATTTTGTGAATGTTAGATATAGAAGAGCATAAAGCCCTTAAAACACCATTGTAACTATTTGAACAATTTTGTTTATTGGACAAATTATTGTTATTAGGGGGTCCCTGTTAAAATGGTCATTAAGCCTTTATAACGCCATTGTAACTTTTATTTTTGACACGATTATTGATTGCGCACATCTTATAGGACCCCTCTGTTAAAATGGTGGTTTTTTGTACCTAATTGTTATGGAAGCACGGTGGTGTAGCTATGTCAATGAAGAACATTGGCCCGCCATGCATTTCAAGGAAATAATTGAGAATTTTTTAAAATTAGTAAAAATATTTCTCTTTGTTCGTTGTTTATAGTAAATAATAATAAAGGTAAATTAATTTGAATGAAGCAATTATCATAAATTGTCTTTTCCTTTTATATAACAGTTAAAACAATGAGAAAAGAGAGAATGTGGGGGCCAAAATTTCTTTACTGAACACATTTATTAGGTACATTTGAATGCTACGCCACCGTATGGATGATTGACGGACACAACTAAGATACTATAAAATCATTGACTATATTTAATTTTTTATTTGTATAAATTTATAATTAAAAAGGAAATAAATATATTTTCATTACGGATTTAAGATAATTACTTTCAATGATGATTAAATTGAAATCAATGATTTTAATGTATAAGGCTCTGAATGTCTAAAATGCCATTATAACATTTGCGCTTTTTTTCTGTTAAGGAAGTATCCTTTTGTATATATAGCTATGGAAATAGCATAATGTTCTTATAATGTCTTACTGAATTGTATATTGCACCTTTTCATTTTACAATGAGTGCAATAGACTATATCCAACATTTGTATTTCGATCAGTATCATTTTTGCATTTATTTTATTTCTTTAAGGTAAATTTTGCAAAAATAACAACAATTCTGAAACGACATTTTGTTTCTTTCTAAACAAGAAATACAAAATGCTCTTTTGCAATAATTACATTTATTGTATTCGTGGTTTTCTTTGACGCAACGACAACACAATGGACAATTATGTTGCATATTTTCTGATTCAGACAGAAACATGTATTTGATGTCATCTCGAAAATCATTAATATTTGTTTCGAGTGCTAACGTTTTTCTTTGCGAAAATTGTTTAAAGAAATAGATTACGTATACACCGCAATTATAAGAATCTGTCTGAACGGCGTGGTCATAAGTAACTATTTTCAAATTTAAATCAAACGAAGTGTTAAATTTGTTATTGTAAAAGTTAAAAAATTGTTTAAACTTTTTGAAATAACGTTCACTTTGATTTAAAGCCATATTACGCCTTTGTGTTTGTGGATCTTAAAACCGAACGTAGCTTTTTCAAAATCTGCGATAGCGAGACACCAATGATTTTGATTTACATTCACTGGGAACACCAATATAGGGGCAGTTATTCGAAAATCGTTCAAAAAGTCATGATCGAAGAATCCACCTAAAACGACTTCCACTAAGGTTATATCCATTGTTTGAATTTTTTCATTCTTGTTGCACCCAATATTAATTATGTTATCATATAACCAACCCTCTCCAAAAAGGCTTTCAAATGGGCCTATCCCACATATCATAAATTTTTGTTTTAATGACTGGAATCGAAAGAATAGGATCAAAAAACTAATTTTTCATATTCTTGAAGAAAAAATTATGGTCGTAAATGTCCCTACATTAGTTTGAATTTGTCCATTAAATTTAAAAGATCTGTTTTGGCGCGCATGTGACGTACGTAATTCTGGGCGATTTTATTGGCTGTTGCACGCCATCTGTTTCACTTCTTGTCGCTGATTGGTTGATAGTGTAGTACGTCACCGGCGGCGGGCGTTTTAAACATGTGATTAACGTAGTTTTTATCATCATTTTTTTTCTATTTAGACTTAATATTTTTGAAAACAAAAAAATACGGTATAATATATTTAAAATACAAAAAATAAATTTATTTGATCAAATTTTATGCATCAAATAAATTCATGAATTTCTTGAAGCATAATGTGATTTCGTTTTACACCTATCAAACTTTTATGTCAAAGCTGTCAGTGAAAACAGTTTGGCCAACCAAGAAGATTATTCCTACTTTGTTTTCTTATTTTTCTGGTTTTTTGAATATTTTGAAATACAGTTCGTCTCCACTAGTCCACACCACACAACAAAACACACTGGAACTGAATACTAATAGTCAGTCTCTGATTTTAACCTCACTTTACTTTTCGTTTTTATCTGTTGGCAGTTGGCATTACGCAAAACGGCAAGTTTGATCAAATAAGTTGGATGAAAATAGAACCTGTCCTATTTGGTGAAAAATTTGAAGTAAAATTATTTGAAGGTAAATTTGACATAAAATTTTGTTTTACACTGGTAAAATTTGTCCTTGAAGCAGCTTCATGAATAAATTCATGAATTTCTTTGACATCAAAGCGCGGTGTAAAACCTGCTTTACTGTTCTTGTGCAAAGAAAGCAACTGTACGACTGATTTGGGTCCAACGATGGATCACAAATTTGGTGTACCCACCTGTCACATAGATCGCACTGAACCCAATAAGCGGTGGTGGTCAATGCTCCACAATTACAAATAATGCACACATCATATGAAAAACACTGTTTGCAAAAATAGTTTTCGGTATTTGAAATATTTTTGTATTCTGTTATACATAGGTCGTGCACCCATCCGTTACACATATCGCATTGATGCCATGACACAGTGACATCCAATCCACCAAGACCACAATATAGGCAATTTTCGGTATTAATTGGACCATTTGATTGACGTTTTATTTTGTCATTGGATAGTGAGTGGTTTTGAAAGTGTTTTAAATAATTACCAGAAAAATGCGTTGAAACGGTAGCCTTTTTTCGCTTCCAACTTTCTTGACTATTTAACTCGTTGATTAAAGGGTCTTTGATAAGAGGTGGCCGAGCGAGGTTCGATTTAGATATTCCGCATATCATTTCTTTATAAGCGGCCAAAGTTAGTTCTCTAGACTTAACTTACAAACCTACTACATTTTAGATTACGGTTACCTGCGAGAACGTTCGTTTTTAAATTGCCAAAATGTGTTTCAACATAACAATTACTCAATCTATTTAATGAGTATTTTTTGGAAATCATTATTCCTGACCATAAAGGAAGAAAAGGCATATATTTTAAAGTAATTACATTAGCCCACTCTGGAAAATAAAACTCATTTTTTTTACCTTCACTCTCTGACAGTATGACAGCTTCTTCTAATTTAGAATGAAACAGTACATAAAATGGGCTACCTTTGTGTAATGCGTTATCAGAAGACGACAATTCTTCTTCCACTTTAATTACATTACTTACCGATTCCTCATTACTTATTTCGTCATTTTCCGTAGCACAGCTTTCGAGTTTGCATAGCTTTTCGTAAGCAGTTTGTACATGTTGATTTTCGTATTGGGATAAAACTAGAATGCAAATACATTCGAACCACACAGTAACATCATTAAGTGTTGTTAACATAATACATTTTGCAAATAAATTTTTTTAAATTTTTTCTATATGATCATTATTTACAATTTTTTTCAAATCTTTAGAAACCATTTTCATAAAATGGGCACAACATAAATGTAACAAAACGAAAGATGAACCCACACCTTTCTCGTCATCGTGTTGAGTCAATATATTGTAACATTCGCTCAGATAATGTTGCAAACTCATATCATTAAATGCTCGGGTCACAGCATGCATACTAGCGAAACTAAAATCTGTGACTACGGCACCAAATAACGGCCATTTCCGCAAAGTTAAGCAAAAACATTTAAAATCATACAAAAATTTAAAAATTGCATTTTTCTAATTTTGGCATATAAAGTGACACTTTTCAAAACTGATTAGAGTGACAAAACGTTTTACTTTATGTAACTAGTTAGAAAATTAAAAATTAAGATTATCAAAATTAGAAAAAATTATGTATGCAACACGTTTCGAAAATGTCTTATTGTGTAACTCATTCAAATTGTAGGACCTCGCTGCGCTCGCCCTACAAACATTCATTCGTTACACAAAATCGATCTTTTCGTAACTGGTTACATAAATAGCTATTGTGAAATGCCTTGAAGAAATCATATCCAAGACAGAAATTATTCTATTTGTTTCTGCTATGTGAACAACCCCGGTGTATAAATATATACGCTTGCAATTTTTCAATACTTTTGGCGTTCGCCTGTAGCATCAAAGTACAGAATTGGTAATTCATCCCCAAATATTTGTTTTTCGCAAAGACTAATTTGTTCTTTGCTAAATAATTTAATTGAAAAAGGAGAAGAAACTTCTTGAACGTATTCAGGATGATCACGCTGCATAAGAAACATATCAATTAGGTCATCATTATTTCTGTCAAAAGAAGCAAGAGCTTCTGATCTAATTTTTCGAAATGTTGCGTCAGATTTAATATTTTCGAGATTTTTACTTGTGTTTACAAAGTTGGCATCAGCTTTCAGAAGTATACTTTTTTTAACATCAGAAGGTTTCCTACTCAGTAACTTTTGTTGCATAGCAGATCTCTCGATTCCCTTGACGTAGCCGGTAAGGACTCTTTTATGGCAAAAATCTTTTGAGGTACTATAAACGGTAACTTTCCGCAATTTATCAATATGAATTACAAATGCTTTGCAATTATTAAATTTATTATGCCGACATACCCCAAATAATGTTAAACTACCGTCTAACATTGTTTTTTGCTTTTAAATGCAATAAGGCAAGTATTATTCACAGATTGAGACATTTTCTTTCTTAAATAAAATGGGTAATTTTTGGAATCTAGTTTGTTGTTTTTACATATTAAATTCCATTCGTTCCTTCAAAATATTTGCATTTTTTATATGTAGGCTTTTCAAGTAAATCTACATTTTTGGCACCTACTGGTAAAATCTCAGAACTAGTGCCTGGAGAGGTGTCCACCAGACAACTGGGAAAATCGATTTTTTCCGGTGTAACGGCACAAAAAATGTCTCTTTTCACCTTCAAAACATTTGTATAGTAGGGCTGCACTGAAGATGAACTACGGGTGCTACGAAGTTCGACGCAACTATTATTAGAATTAACGCAGCTTTTTTGCGAACCAGGAATCAATATGTCAGGATACTTTTCAGGTGTTGATTCTAGCTTACTTACCACATTTTTCTTTAGTGATATATCAGGAATGATTTCGTCGTCATCCTCAACTTTTGCAGGTTTACGTTCAATATTTTCTTGCATTTCAACGTCATTTAAGATTTTCAAATAACTCTAACATGCTTTTCGAACATTCATTAAGTTTTTTCTATTAACCTTCCAGCCTAAATTTAAACAAATACTTTTAATAAAAAGTGGTGATTTCAATTGTACTAAAAGACTTTCCCTAGAAATATTTTTATTCTTTAGTACTTCGACAGCTAAATCAAATTTGACTATACGTTTTGATTTGGCTGCAATATCCATCTCTCCTTGTTTATCATTCCTGTTAAAATATTTCACAATGTACTCCTTATTTCTACTAAGATATAAGGCAACCACGCTAGGATACTTAAGTTTCGGAGTTTTAATACTTCGTGCTATTTCTTGTATTAAATCCGATTTTGGACTCAATCTTAATAAATCCAAACCTTGAATATTTGGGCAAATTGCTACTGCAGTGCTCAAAATGTCGTCAATATTACAATTATTATTAAACATTACGAGATTATTCACTACACCTATCTATCTACTAACTCGATTTATGTAAATATGAACTGAATTATTGGTCACTACTAATTGGTACGTGATATAATAACAAATATGAGCAATTTTCCAAAATAAAATATAACAGAAAATTCCTACCTTAACGAACGAATTTTCCACTTTCCACATTTATGTGAACCAGTTCAACCAGTCAACCATTCTCTAACTTCTACTCTAATACTAGTAAACTAACCAATAATAGCATGCCGTGATTTCACGACGGCAAGGTTTTGTTATGATTGGTTGAAACTATAGACTTGAAACACACAATACAAAATCCGACCACTCTAAATAGGTTTCTGTCTCCTTTTAACCTTAGAAAACGCACTGCTGGAAGTTGAAACGGCAACAAAATATTGAACATTGAACGCAAGCGCAACGCCAACCAACGAGTATACCCAAATATAGTAAAATATAGCTTATGAGCGGTGGGGGATAGATAACTCGACTATTTTGGTATCTTCGGCTCCGGCTTGTTAAGTTGTTTCCTTGTTTCGTTGTGGTTTGTTGATAACTGTTGTGTGTGGTGCAAGTTTTATTTATTGTAATAATTGTTATTTTGGGTTTTTTTATCCTCATATTGTAAGTATTGGGGTTTTGTGAAGAATAGCTAACCACGAATTTTGAGTCAATTTTTTTTTTTGGGTTAGGTTACATCCTATATAGTACAGATAAAAAAGAAAAAATGCGAACGATCCACAATTTTTGTCACAAAATTGTTCAAAAAATCGATGATTTTACAAGAATTTTGTGGAATTTGATCAGCTGATTTGGAAAGTTCGTCTGCGCTGTTGCCAAATCGCACGCGTAGTCTGAAATCAAATATTACATCATTCTTAAAAATTGTAGAAGTGTTTTGAATGAAATAATGAATATGAGAATATGTGAACCTATGCTAACCTAGTGGCCGATCACTTAGATGGCAACAGCGGACAAAGCATCTCGTCATAGTAAATTCGTGGTTAGTTATTGTTCACAAGACCCTAAGTATTGTTTGTTAACCAAACCCCGTTATAGTTTGTTAAGTAGTTTTTTCCTTTAAAAAACTTTCAGAATTAATTAACATGCAAAACTCTAAATTGCCCAAGTTAGCAAACTTTAAGCCTGAGAATAGAGTTTTATTATCCGAAGCTCAGGCAGCTCCAGCTTCCAACACAAATCAAAATGCAATTATGAGAGCCCCTTTAAGACGTTCGCGCTCTGTCACGGATTTAACGACTGTCACAGATCAGCAGCCATTAAACAATTTACCTAAGGTCAACAAACTTAATTTGAGAGCTAGGGCTGCACCCATCAAAACAGCCCCAGCCATCCCAACAGCCTCCCTTAAAACCACCAAGCCACCAGTGGGTACAAAACGACCTTTGGATAGTCAATCTGAAGATGGAGCCACTAAACCCAAGGTGTTTAAAAAAATCCCTGATTGGGACTATAAGGCGAGATTTAATCAGTTGAATGAAAAGTACCAAATTAGCCAAAATGCACTGAAAACTATGAAACAAGATGTTTTAGGTATGTTTAGGTAATCATTGCAACTCAAGTTTTAGGCTTTGTTTTCCAGAAATTGAAGAATTGAGAGCTCAAGTGAAAGGATTAGGTGCTGAAACCAGCACAAGTCAAACCACGGAAGAGAAAAACCTCATAAGCGACTTGAGAGCAAGCAATGCTGAATTGACTGCCCAAGTGACATGTTTGACTGAAGATAACCAAAAGCTATGTATGTTGCAGTATAGCTTTTGGTTATCTTCAGTCAAACATGCTATACTGCAACATACCAGGTGTCCAAGAGCACCCTGGACATAGGAGATTAACATGGGAAAATGGTTTTGATTTTTTTGCGCCTGTACGGTTCATTTAATGGAAAAACGCTTTAGATAAAAGTTGTAGAGCACATTTTCGGCTATCAACTTGTAATTTTTTCAATACCGTAGATTTGACCATTAAGACGAAAAACGGATCTAAAATTCGGAAATTTTAAATCTCCCGCCAAGCGGTCGTTAAGGAAAGTTTATATCCGGTCGTGCTACCAACCTTTCAAAATCATAACAAATCGTTGTCAGTCATTCTGTAATCAAAACATTCAAAACAAGTTTATTTAGTAATAATTTTGAGTTACTAGCCACATACTGCGAAGAAAATACAAATAAATCATGATAAAAAGACTTTATCAGGAGCCACAGTCCCAAAATCTGGTAAGTTGCGTTCATAACCTCATTCAATGTCTCTAC
The DNA here is from genome assembly GCF_016097725.1 of Ips typographus. NCBI lineage: Eukaryota > Metazoa > Arthropoda > Insecta > Coleoptera > Curculionidae > Ips > Ips typographus. The sequence continues at coordinate 5,407,779 of NC_138426.1, read as the reverse complement.
TCAACTTATTTACTTTGTAGCAAAATTCTTTAAGAAAACACTGGTTTTGCTTGCAAATATTTAATGAGGATAACCGAATCACCTATCTCAAGCCTCTTCATAACACTACCAAACGATTTAAAGTGATAAAAACAATGGACTAGGAAGGCCTGCAGATGTTTGAAGATAAGTTGCTTTACTAAACAGGGACCACAAAAGAGGGTAAATACTTCCCTCAAAAGTGGTGCAATTTAGTGACCTATGTGACTGATAGTTTTATTGTATCCTTCTGTTTTGTAGTGTTATCAACACACCATAGTGTTTAAGTGGTTTTACATTGTATGATGTTAATAGAAAGGCATTTTTTATAACTGATTGTCAATGTTTTTTCCCATCTCTACAGGGTAAGGTAAGTACTGATATTTAATTAGCTCCATTAGTTAACTTGAACATCATTCACCTACAAGGATACTTGTAAAATGTCTACTAACCAAAAATAGTTTATTTGCAAGTAATGTGTAACTCGAGTTAACATTTGATTAGTAAAAATATGTCCTGTGAAATGGTGTATTGAATTAGAAGCAAATTGTTTCTCTTTAGAGACTTTCAATCACTACATTTCACGTACCTTTGCTAATTTGGAACTCCACTATTAGGTTAGTAAGACAAAGTTGTTTTTAGCATAGCTTGTATGGTGACAGGTTCACCCACTCACACTCAATCTGTGGAACAATCACTGTTTATGTGGTAAGACCAGTTTTCTTTGCCTATGCCTTGTACCTAAGCTTTTCACTTGAAGAAAATGAATACTGTACCTTGAACTGTGAATAAATAATTAATACAAACGTTCAGTGTACAAAGTTTTATTTGGAACAATTGAGTGTGTGGAAAAAAGAACACAATTATAATGTTAATACCTAAACCTAGAATAAAATAGCTCATGTAGATAGCTCAATTGAAAAGTTGGTTTTTCAACAATACCTACCCATATACAAAAAGTTTTGTCACCTGACTGATAATTTGACTGTGTAAGTCCATATTCTCTTCTTAGAAGGGGTTTCTCAGAGGTTTTATAGCCAGTTTAAGATTATTCACATTTCACATGCACATCAAATTTTGAGATTTAAGTCAGATATCAACACTGAATCATTTTAAGTTTTAGTTGCAACACTGGTGAAGACCCTCGCTGATGATAGTCCATGAAGTTAAGCACATTGAAACTAAATCACATCACTTTTGAAGGAAGTATTTGGCCCCTTTGTTGTTGTCCCTGTACAGTAGGAAACTTATCTTCAAAGATCTTCATTGTCCACTGTTTTCATCACTTTAAATCGTTTGGTAGTGTTATGAAGAGGCTTGAGATAGGTGATTCGGTCATCCTCATTAAATATTTGCAAGCAAAACCAGTGTTTTCTTTAAGAATTTTGCTACAAAGTAAATAAGTTTAGTAGAGACATTGAATGAGGTTATGAATGCAACTTACCAGATTTTTGGGCTGTGGCTACTGATAAAGTGTTTTTATCACGATTTGATTGTATTTTCTTCGCATTATGTGGGTAGTAACTCAAAATTTAATTTTTAATTAAATTTATAATTAATAAGCTAAAAACTTTATAATTATGTTAATTGATTTTTCCGTAGGATGACCAAGTACAACATGCATGTTCATAGGCGTTTTGACGCCAACTTTCCTAAGCTCTTCATAGATATTAAAAGTAGGAACACAATGAATTGGACACTCAAAAAATATATGATCCAAGTGATCAACGGAGCCGCAATCGCATAAGGGGTCGTCTCTAAGATTTAATCTAAATAAATGCTCTCTCGTCAGACAGTGCCCAGATCGCATTCTGATTATTGTCGTAAAATGTTTTCTGCTTTGAAATGGAATTTTAGAAAACCACGGACATGACAAGAAGTCTTCCTGAACTCTACTATAACGAGAACTGTCATTTAACTCTCTCCATGTCTCTCTAAACTGCAAAGACAACTCATTTTTAATGATGTTAACTATGTCTCCAATAGGAACAAAAACTTCTTTAGGCACATTCAGAATTCTGCCAACGATTGCCAACTTATCTGCTTCTTCATTCCCTAAAATTCCCACATGACTAGGAATCCATCCTAATAGAATTTCACAGTTATTAAGTTTATTAATCTCTTGAATTAAATTCCGAGTTTGACAAGTTAGAAAATCATCATCCGTTGTAAGGAGTGCACGTTGAAGTCTTTTGATGGCGCTCTGCGAGTCTGTAAAAATAATTGCCTTATCCATATGTTTCTTGACAGTGACGATAATTGCTTCGTGTATGGCAGCTAACTCAGCATTACATATTGATAGTTCTTTGGGTAGTTTTGATGCAAAATTAAACTTTATTCTAGGTATTGCGATTCCCATACCGACGTTTTCCCTTTTAGAGGCATCAGTAAAAACAAAAACGTGAGTATCTTTAAGGTGTTCAGTTTTTAATAGAAATTGATGTCTAGCGTCCGAATCCCTTTTATCAATATTTAACGTAAGAACTTTAATGGGGGTTATTTGATTTTCAAAACCAAAAACAAAGCATGGAAGAGACGGACTTCTGAAAATTCTCCTATGATAAGGAAAAAATCTGAATAGCATCTGAACCAGCAACGGGACATTAAGGGTTCTGGTAGTGGTGTTAATCAAGTATTTTATTCTGAGTGATTTCAATAAGACAAGCAGGGGGTGGTCAGACAAGGAAAAGATTCTGGACAAGAATCTTACTGCCAAAACATTTCTTCTCACCGAAAGAGGCAAATCAGCTGCTTCACAGAGCAGTACCTTAATAGGGGTCGATTTCATGGAACCCAAACAAATACGTAACCCTTCATGATGCACTGTATCTAATTTTTTAAGAAGTGTTTTAGCAGCATTGCCAAAACAAAAAGAAGCAAAGTCCAAATGAGATTTAACCAAAGCATGGAAAATCGTAAGCATGGTACGAGGGTCCGCCCCCCACCACACTCTGCTTACTGCCCTCAGAACATTCAAACCTTTTGTGGCCTTATTTGAGATGTTTTCTACATGCATTTTCCATTTTAAATGCTTGTCCAAAATCACCCCTAAATATTTAACTTCGTTTTTATATGGTATAATTGTATTCTTGATAATCACGTTAGGTGGCATCTGTCTGCGTCTCCCTTTTGTAAAGTGAATTGCTTCACATTTTTGTAAAGATAGTTGGAAGTTTTTATTTTCCAACCATTCCAGTGTCATTTCCAACGCCGAGTTAATATCTTTTACCAATAGTTCTATATTCGAACCCTTAGTAATCAATACCAGATCATCTGCGTAACCCATCAGAATGACGTTTTTAAATTTAATGTTGAAAAGTTTCCTGATATATATATTGAATAAAATCGTACTAAGGGGCGAACCTTGTGGTAAACCAGCCGATGTTATTATTGGGCCAAAAAAGGAACCATCATTCTTTCTGGTAAATAAACGTCTATTCTGCAACAATTTAAGGATTGCGTTATTCATTTCAATTGGAATATCCAAACTGTTCAAGTCCTCATACAGTGCGTAAGGATCAACGCAGTCATATGCTGACTTTAAATCCAAGAAAACTGCAATGGCCATTTGGTTACTCTTGAAAGCCAAGTCAACAGAAGAACATAAATAAGATATATTATTCTGTATACCCATGCCCTTCCTAAAACCCGTTTGAAAAAAGGAAAATGTGATTTTGGGGCTGTATACTTCGGTAAATTTGTGGTGTCATAATTATTCTTAGCGGCACTAGAAGGCGATTGTGATATGTTATGGTATGATAGTGAATATTCTGAATCTGTATTGTAAGAGTTGCGTGATGTATAAGGCATGGAATTAGAGATTGAAGTAGAGCTGTTAGCGTTTTGGGTTCTACCATTAGGGAAATTTAAGTTATCGTTATGTGCTTTTTTGTCATAACCTGATTGGTGGTGGATTACTCTTTTTCGAGTGGGCTCATTTATAACTGTTTGGCTAAAAGTTCTTTTTTTTGAATTGTTATTAAAGTGTACAGTTCTCCTTTGGTTTGGGGTAATAACGTTTTCATTGTTAGGCTTATGCGAAGTATTAATTTGGGGAAATTCCGAAGGTTTAAAAAAGAAATCATCTCTAGTCTGATAAGTTTTTTTGCAAGCCGAAGATGCATCGTGAAAAGTCATATTTTCATGCCATCAATTTTTTAATGTCCATTTGTCTTAGATATTCGGGGCATTTTTTGTAAGAGCTTTTATGAGCCTCCTTGCAGAAATGGCATTTAGTTTCACAAGTGTATTCAATTTTATCATTCCCATTATCCATGGTTTTATGATTTTGAGCATTTTTCTCGCCGCAATTAAAGCATTTCTCTTGCCCTTTACAATTCTTCTTAGTATGTCCGTATAATAAACAAGAATAACATTGTGTCACTGGTGAAATGTAAACTGCAACTGGCAGAGAAAGACCAAAAAATTTAATTTCCTTAGGCATTATTGTTCCCTTGAAAGTAAATAGACAAGTCCCAGTTGGAACATATTCAATTGTATCATTTTTAAATACTTTGCGATTTAACCTTTTAATAGTAATTATATCATTTCTACAGCTACAAGCTTCCAGAAGCTCTGCTTCTGAAAGATCCAAGCCTATTTCCCTTACTAATCCTTTAGATGTGGTAAAATTTAAAGGAATAAAAATGTTATATCCTTTGTCTTTAAGATTTTTGTTCTCTATAAATGAGTTAGCTGCTTGGGCAGAAATGAATTCGATGCAAACACGGTTCAAACCTTTATTTTTTATGGTTTTAACATTTTTCAAGTGTAGATTAAATATATCTCTTGCTATTTTTAGATGCGAGAACCTGCCGATATTGTCCGTACTATTTTGCGATTCTATATAAACAAAAAAGGGACCAAAATCCGTATCATCGTAAAAAACTGTAGGTTTATTAACTTTAACTTTATCTTGCAATACAAGTTGGTTTGACTCCGTATTAACTCTTTGAGAGTCCAAGGATTTATTCAAATCGTTTTCATCCTGTTCCACTAAACTCGTCCAGGGGGGTGCCTTCCGGGCCCCTCCCCCACCTTGGTCATCCATTAGGACAACAACTCAACAAAAAGCCTATGCACTAAGCCAATAATTACAATTAAGAAAGCAAACGTGCGAAAAGCATCCAAAATAAAACAAAAACCAATGCAGAAATACTATAATTCCATCTACGCACAGTTTACAGAAGTTAATCTACTTTGCTACGAGTGAGTTTCAATGGTTTCTTTTATATCGCGGCATCGGTTTTTACACCACCATTTAGAAAATTAAAACGCCAGGTACCAGAGATACATTATGAGCCCTATAAAGGTACCAAAGGGCGTTGTGATACTATGATTAGTTTTGGATTAATTTGAATTTGAATGTCGTATGCGCTCGCTGGCTTGCTAGACTAGTGAATTCAAAATTGCCGCCCTCTGACGGGGTGTAAGGAGTTCTCACTACCCTCTAAAGATACTTCATGTACCAAAGGGAATTTTGTCACTTGTTTAACAAAACAATCAAATTAGGGGCAAAACATGAATCTTTGTTATCGACAATAATTGTCTAATGACTCGTAATAAAGTAATGAAAATTGGCCTAAAGGAAGTTAAAACTGTAAGTAAAAACTCAAATAGGCGTAGAAAACATTGCGCCATTCAAGGTGTTTTGTACAGAGCGTCCAAGTTAGGAAATTTGAAAATCGGTTAATTCGATTTTTTTAAATGGAACACCCTATATTTAAGGGTTGCATATTATTCTCCTGTCAATTCTCTTTAAGTTTCATTAAGATGTCTCTATACCTATCTTTGCTTGTTTTGGCGCTATTTTAATTTTTCTGAATTAACGCATAAGAATAAATAAATTAATGCAATTATTTTCGAAGTAGGCCATGGTCGTCGTAGCGATATTGCTTCAATTTTCTAGTTTGAATGAATTTTCTAGACATAATGAATGTCAAACTTATTATGTCTAACGAAGAAGCGTACAGCGCATTTTGAAAGATAATAAAATGCATCCTTATCACATACAACTACAACAAGAGTTACATGTTGACGACTACCAGAGTAGGCTGGAGTTTTGTGTGTGGGCTCAAAACACAATTCGAGTATTAAGAAATTTTGTTCATTTAATATTGTTTGGAGATGAAGCTACTTTTCACCGAAATGGCAGTGTTAATAGGCATAACTTTCACTATTATCCCACAGAAAATCCATATTTTGTTAGATATAGTACTCAAAACCGATGGTCTTTAAATGTTTGGGGTGGAGTTATCGGCGATAATGTAATCGGTCCTTACTTTTTTGAGCAAAGAGTAACCGGAGAAGTGTATCTGGATTTGACAAAAATGGACTTTTCTGTATGGGGATTTGTTAAAGATCAAGTATACAGAATATCACCGACAACAAGAGAAGATATGAAGATACGAATACAAAACTGTTTTCGCAGTATAACTGTTGAAATGTGTCGTAATTTAAATCGTTCTTTTGAGAAACGTCTTGAACTTTGCATTCGTGAAATTAAAAATTTTCAATAGACCTAGCATATTTTATTTTGCAATGTTGCACACAAGCCAAATGTAAAGGAAAGGAGTAATGACCCTTTACTTGTTAAATTGACCAAAATTAAATTCTCAACACTTTAGGATAGCTAAATGCATAGTGTCATATTCAAAAATTTTAAATACAATTTAATTTACCATATTTTTCAAAGATCAATAATTTAAATTAATTATTTGCAAATAATTTGTCATAATGAATAAATACGTAAGTATGTTAGCTCGTCTTTATGCCACATTTTGTAACGTGATAAATCATGTAACGTGATCATGGCCAACTTCGAAAGTAATATTTAAATTTATTAATTTATTTTTACGCGTTTTTTGGGCAATAATTTAGTAAAATTAAAAAAGCTCTCAAACAAGTGACGATAGGTATAGAGACATATTAATGAAAATTAAAGAGAATTGACAGGAGAATAATATGCAACCCTTAAATACAGGGTGTTCCATTTAAAAAAATCGAATTAACCGATTTTAAAATTTCCTAATTTGGACGCTCTGTACAAAACACCTTGTATGGCGCAATGTTTCCTATGCCTATTTGAGCTTTTGCTTACAGTTTTGACTTCCTTTAGGCCAATTTTCATTACTTTATTACGAATCATTAGACAATTATTGCCGATAACAAAGATTAATGTTTTGCCCCTAATTTGATTGTTTTGTTAAACAAGTTGGCAACGCCGCCATTTTATGCAATGATGAAAACTGATTCGGATGTAGAATTTTACGAAGAATCCAAATATGCAAAAATATACAGGGTGTTTGATTAAAAAAAACAAAAAACATTTGATCCTAACTTACGCAACACCCTGTATAGTCGAAAGTATTTTTATGTTGTAGACCAAATGATTCTGATCAACTTTTACATAAAGGTTTTTTTAGAAAAATCAAACCCAACAACAATATGGGACTTTGTCACACTATTGCGCCACCCTGTATGTGGAATTATAGATATAAAAGGAGAATGCTTGAAATTTTAAAGGTTTGCAAATATGTTGTTCTAAAATGTCCTGTGGATAGTGAAAAAACGAAGTAACTGCTCACAATGTTTATTTAACACATTTTAAGTGAAGAAAAAAATAAGTCCGACGCCACTACTTCGGCTCCGGCTTGCTGGAATCCGGCTTGTTAAGTTGTTTCCTTGTTTCGTTGTGGTTTGTTGATAACTGTTGTGTGTGGTGCAAGTTTTATTTATTGTAATAATTGTTATTTTGGGTTTTTTTATCCTCATATTGTAAGTATTGGGGTTTTGTGAAGAATAGCTAACCACGAATTTTGAGTCAATTTTTTTTTTGGGGGTTAGGTTACGTCTTATATAGTACAGATAAAAAAGAAAAAATGCGAACGATCCACAATTTTTGTCACAAAATCGTTCAAAAAATCGATGATTTTACAAGCATTTTGTGGAATTTGATCAGCTGATTGGGAAAGTTCGTCTGCGCTGTTGCCAAATCGCACGCGTAGTCTGAAATCAAATATTACATCCTTCTTAAAAATTGTAGAAGTGTTTTGAAAAAAGAATGAATATGAGAATATGTGAACCTATGCTAACCTAGTGGCCGATCACATAGAGTAATCAAAAACATGGTTATGCTGTAATGGTTATTTTTTAAATATTATTAAAAAAAAATGCTAGGTGAACGTGAACCTATGCTAACCAAGTGACTGATCACTTAGATGGCAACAGCGGACAAAGCATCTCGTCGTAGTAAATTCGTGGTTAGTTATTGTTCACAAGACCCTAAGTATTGTTTGTTAACCAAACCCCATTATAGTTTGTTAAGTAGTTTTTTTCCTTAAAAAACTTTCAGAATTAATTAACATGCAAAAGTCTAAATTGCCCAAGTTAGCAAACTTAAAGCCTGAGAATAGAGTTTTATTATCCGAAGCTCAGGCAGCTCCAGCTTCCAACACAAATCAAAATGCAATTATGAGAGCCCCTTTAAGACGTTCGCGCTCTGTCACGGATTTAACGACTGTCACAGAAAAGCAGCCATTAAATAATTTACCTAAGGTCAACAAACTTAATTTGAGAGCTAGGGCTGCACCCATCAAAACAGCCCCAGCCATCCCAACAGCCACCCTTAAAACCACCAAGCCACCAGTGGGTACAAAACGCCCTTTGGATAGTCAATCTGAAGATGGAGCCACTAAACCCAAGGTGTTTAAAAAAATCCCTGATTCGGACTATAAGGCGAGATTTAATCAGTTGAATGAAAAGTACCAAATTAGCCAAAATGCACTGAAAACTATGAAAGAAGATGTTTTAGGTATGTTTAGGTAATCATTGCAACTCAAGTTTTAGGCTTTGTTTTCCAGAAATTCAAGAATTGAGAGCAGGCAATACTGAATTGACAGCTGAAGTGAAACGTTTGACTCGAGACCACCAAAACCTTTACCAAAAATTAGAGACTCAAACCAGCACAATCCAAAGCATAGAAGAGAAAAACAGGCATTTAATAAGTACAAACCAGGGTTTGGAGGCAGACTTAACTGATGTTTTGCATTGGAAACAACAATTGCAAACTGAAAATGAAAAACTATTAAAAGACTCCAAAGAGTTCTGCGGAAAAATACACAGTTTGAATGGTAAGATTACACTTTTCTACTAAATATTTTATCATAATTTGTATGATTTAAGTATTGATTTTCTGTCTACTTTTTTTGTTATACCAGAGCACTAAACATTTTTTCAAGTTCAGGATTAATATAGTAGTCAGTACTTTGGCCAGGTCACACTGTTTTACAATAATATTGGCTGTTAGTGTAAAACCATCATACATACAGGGTGTCCCACGACGACATGCCCTGCAGTCTCCAATATCACCGTGTGTCAAAAGCATGGTCAACTAGAGTACCAGATAATCCCAACCGTGCAGCATAATATAAAAATGTTTTTTCTCAAATAAAACAAAATGGGTTGGATTTAGATATAGGCAAGTAAATTGAAACGTATGGTAATTTTTAATGCTCTAAATGATTCCGTCATAAAAAATGTGGGTTTCTATTTAAAAAACTTGAGATTTTTAATTTTTTTTAGTGGCAAGTTTATGATTTTTTTTGACGACCCTGTATACAAATGAGGGATTACGCACCCTCAGTTTAATAAAACGATGCTTTACTTACAATAACCCAAAGTTTCATTGCCAAATGAAATACGGTTTTGACAGAGTACAAAAATATGTTGAGCGTTGCAACTGTCACTTTTTTGGAAAAACATCAAATATTTCGAAAACGGCTAAAGATAGGCATAGGGCATTGTACACAAAAGTTGGTCAGAATTTTGTGAGGAATCCAAATATGTATTAATATATAGGGTGTTCTATTTAAAATAAGAAAGTTGTGATCGACTTCCGGTATAAACGGAAGTGCAACCATCTTGAAAATATTTTTAGATTGGGCATGCCCACATCAGTATCCTGCCAAATTTTCAAAACTCTCCTATTTATACTTTTTCCAATATCAATCGATGTCTTTCGTCGTGGGACACCCTGTATACCAGGTGTCCAAGAGCACCCTGGACATAGGAGATTAACATGGGACAACGGTTTTGATTTTTTTGCGCCTGTACGGTTGATTTAATGGAAAAACGCTTTAAATAAAAGTTGTAGAGCACATTTTCGGCTATCCACTGGTAATTTTTTCAATACCGTAGGTATGACCATTAAGACGCAAAAAGCCTTTAAAAGTCATAAATTTTAAATTTCGCGCCAAGCGGTCGTCAAGGAAAGTTTATATCCGGTCGTGTTACCAACCTTTCAAAATCATAACAAATCGCTGTCAGTCATTCTGTAATCAAAACTTTCAAAACAAGTTTATTTAGTAATAATTTTGAGTTACTACCCACATAATGCAAAGAAAATAAAATGAAATCGTGATAAAAATACTTTATCAGTAGCCACAGCCCAAAAATCTGGTAAGTATAAATACATAACCTCATTCAATGTCTTTACCCAACTTGTTTACTTTGTAGCTAAGTCCTTTAAGAAAACACTGGTTTCAACGTAGATTCTAACTTGAAAAAGTTTGATAAAAACCATCAATAAATCATCTTCAGCACGTAGGTAAAACTTTGAACACATTTGAAGTGTTGATAAGTGAAAAATCATGGAACATAAACCATAGTTGACCTGGCTATAAAACCATGTCCTACATGTTTTTTTCAGTAGAGTGACAACAAGTCTTCATAATTGGGTAGATATAAATACATAAACTAACTATTAACTCCAGCTCTTACACTTCTTACACTTTTTTCAAGTTCAGGATTAATATAGTAGTCAGTACTTTGGCCAGGTCACACTGTTTTACAATAATATTGGCTGTTAGTGTAAAACCATCATACATATACCTATTTTGCAAAAACCAACTAAAATTGTATTTTTGACATTTTCTTGTTTAGCCACAAAGTTGTTGTTTTCACATTGTCATTTTGTTTGATTGCTTAAAATTGTATAAACTTGTTTAGGTAAAAAATTTAGTTATAAGTCCCCTGGTATTGAGATAATGATAAATCTTGATGAAATACACCATTGAAATTAATTTTTTTCTGGTCACATGACAGTTTTTAGGTTGGATTAAGTAACATGCCTGCTTTTACAATTTGTACTTGACTTTTGACTATTGAAAATTGAAAATTGAAAATTGAAAATTAAAAATTAAAAATATATCATTTTAATTTTTAATTTGTTCTCAAAACTGTTTTAACCCCTTTTTTAATTTTTTGTTAAAGATTTTAACTAAATTTTAACAAACAGACAGTGCTGTATGTGTGTGTAGTATGTTTTCAAAGAACTTATAAACTTCTTTTTAATTTATAAGTAGTTAAGTACTACTGAGACTACTTAAGTAGTGATAAATTAAACTTATGTCTCAAAGTACTTCAAGTATAGTTTATTTATTACTTGTACTACAAATGTTTCAATTTAAGTACTTTACTTATTACTTAAAAGTATATTTGTTTAATACTTTTACTTAATACTTCAAGTAGATTTGAAATTATGGCTACTTACTACTTATTACTTAAAGTAGTTTCGGCGATTACTTATTTCAGCTCTGTGGGCAATAACTGTTTTTTTACATACAGACCAACTGAGTGAGCCTTTAAAGAAAAACAAAGCCTTAGAAGATCAGAATACTGGTTTGAAGCAAGAACTCATCTGGTTCGAGTCTGAAAGACGAATCTGGCATAATGTGATCCAGGATTTGAAAGGTTCTTTTTGTTTGATATTTCAAGTTTTTAATGCTACATTGAGTTCTATATTACAGGGAATATTAGAGTATTCTGTAGGGTGCGGCCCAGGCTGACAAACGAAGAAAATAAATTGGAATGTTCCATAAGCTTTCCCGAAGAAAACAGTTTGGTGCTTCGGAGAAAGAATAAAAGTCAGGACGGGCAAAGCAAGTTCCGTTTTGATAAGGTTTTTGGCCCGTCCAGTTCACAAGAAAATGTAAGTTTTGCTTTTTTATATCTTTATTATTTTATTCACGTTGTTTGCCAAACCGCATTAAAATCGGTTGACTTGTTTCGAAATGGTAAGGTTTTAAAAATGATGATGATGATGATGAAGGTTTTATAATGTACTAATATTCAATAACGTGTTGACAGAAGCTAAATGAGGGTTATATAACATCAGAATGAGGGGGAATAATGGCCACATTCATAAGAACAAATCGATTAGCAATAAAAAAATTGGAATTTTAAATTCGATGGTCACAAGATTTATTTCAGTGCATTCATAAGATAATTGTAGTAATAGCGATTGCTAATTGATGTGTTCTTATGAATGCGGCCATTAATTATTATTCACTGTCGACCTAAAGGCGGTCGCACACCAAAGATGCATTAAGCGATATCAAACATGCGATATGCGGTATTTCTTGAATGTGTACATCCAGTTACGTCTTCTTAATTACTGATATACCTATTATCTTCACAAATCTGCCGCAGTAACACCGTACCGGAGTTTGCCAAATCATTAAGTATAATTCCATGATATAGTCAAAATTTCGGAAAAAAATCTGAAATGACGTCAAGCAGGTTAAAAAACACGCATATCTTGAAGTAGATCAAAAACTTTGAATGTACGTACGTTCAGTCACCGTTCGTTCACAATCAAAGTGAAAATCGTTTGTCTCTGTCTCTAGTTTTAGAGCTAAAAAAACTTTATATATTATAATATGAATTAAATCAAGTTTTCGTCAACAAACCTGTTGGTTTCATATTATAGAAAAGGCTGTGTCTAAAGCTTCGTCACGTTTAAAATTTTGTGTTAAAATGTCTCACCTTGAGGTTTTTGCTGGCACTGTCAATTTTGATGTTTGTTTTGTTTTGGTTATGGCTCGCTTCGGATAGAGTTCTACTGCAGAAAATCAAAAGAACCAGAAAAATGTATTTCTGCCAGTACAAGGAAGTCGCAGTCTTGTTATATTATTGATTATATTCATGGAATTGTCTTATCAAATACCATTCGAGCTCAGATTTTGAACAGGATAATTTTTCCGCTTGTCTTCTCATACTTTCTTTATGGTACAAAACTCGACCTGTTTGGCAAAATCACTCGAGCTACGCTCTCGTGATTTAGTTACAACAGGTCTCGTGCAGTTACACCAAAAAGAAAGTGTTCTAAGACAAGCACAAAAATTATCCGGCTAAATCTGAGCTCTTGTGGTATTGCCCCCGACAATTCCACTCATGTACAAAAAATGCCATATACAGGGTGTCCCGCGAGGTAAGGGACAAAATTTCACTACGTGTTCTTTCGGTAAATTCGAGTCGAAAATGTTCTATGAACATGGGTCCGCAAATGCTTCCTTCCCAAGATACGATTTTTTTAAGTTTAATAGTTTTATTGTGTTGAAAAGTACAATAACCTCACAAAAATATTTTTTTACAAAAAAAATTAATACCTCTTGGAAAATAACTGTTTATAATAATTGTTCAAAGTGTCCATTTTCCCATTGTAAGCATAGTCTAGCCCTTTTAATGATGTGGATGAGAGCCATTGTAGTTTTCGGCACAAAATCACTATTAAATTTAAAAAATCATATCTCGGTAAGGAAGCATTTGCGGACCCATGTTCATAGAACATTTTTGACTCGAATTCACCTAAAGAACACGTAGTGAAGTTTTGTCCCTTTCCTCGCGGGACACCCTGTATACGTCATCAAAACACGGTTTGCTATCGGCTAATAAGGAAGGAAGAGAGTTTGCTAGCGGATAAAAAAATCGGATAAATTTTGCTGTTGATTTCATCGTTTCCACGGATTTTCACTACACTTCTATTGTTGCAATGTCTCACGTTGAGATTTTTGCTGGCTCTGCCAATTTTGATTTTTGTTCGTATCGTTTTGGTTATGGCTCGCTTCGGATAGAGTTCTACTGCAGAAAATCAAAAGAACCAGAAAAATATATTTCTGCCATTACAAGGAAGTCACAGTCTTATTATATTATTGATTATATTCATGGAATTGTCTTATCAAATACCATTCGAGCTCAGATTTTGAACAGGATAATTTTTCCGCTAGTCTTCTCATACTTTCTTTATGGTACAAAACTCGACCTGTTTGGCAAAATCACTCGAGCTACGCTCTCGTAATTTAGTTACAACAGGTCTCGTGCAGTTACACTAAAAAAAAGTGTTCTAAGACAAGCACAAAAATTATCCGGCTAAATCTGAGCTCTTATGGTATTGCCCCCGACAAGTCTCCGTTTGGATCATAGAAATTCATCTAAATTTGAAACCTAATTTATTTACCAAAATTCGCAGAGATGTATCACCAATATGTAGTATTTCTTTAACTTTAAGCTCTTGATTTAGGTTCTGGATGGTTACATGTTTCTCTAAAATAAATACAACAAATTAAAAATTCAATAAGACATTCTGAGTGATGCTGTAGTATCTCATAACTCATTTTCAGGTTGCAATCCACTTATTTTATTTTAAACCCGCTGGAAAACATTTTACACGCTTATTTTATTTTTTCTATGACTTTATTATTAATATGTATGAAGAAATTTTTATGAAAAATCTATAATGCAACCCAAAAATCTCAGTCTCTGGAAACAATGAAATGTTAATAGATGTTTCTTACAAAATTAGATATATTTTACTATTATTAACATACTATTGTTGTACATATCATATAATGTATTTCGAACATCCATTTTAATGCTTTCAGATAAATCAGTGGTCTTGGCCCGTCGATAACGTCTCGATTTACGTTTTCTAGGTGAGGAAATCATAAGATTACTTGCTTGCTTTTTCCGAATCGAATAAACAGTTTTGCGGGAAATTTTCAAAGCAGCTGCAACCTTCTAGTATCAAAAAAATACATCAGTAAGAATATGTAAGGTCTTAAAATTTCTTATTTTCTTCCTGAATAGATGATAAAGCTTCTAAAGGTCCTCCATTGGTTTTTTCCAATTCAAAATATTCACACAGGTTAAGAATTAACTGCTGGGCTGGTCTGTGGAGAATTTTTCCAGGCCTTTTCTAAAAAAATACTGTAATAGTAAGTAATTCCGAATTTATGCCTGCTTTATACCTCTCAATTAACAATTAAACTAAACTTTCATTTAAACTAAAATTAATTTATCAAAGCTGAAAGTGAACTTACAAGCGAGCCCATTTATACTTTCAATTTACACTAAACTAAAATTAATTTTAAATTAAAGTTAAACCAACTTTATTAAAGTTCGGCTTAATTCGTTGATTTTCGGAACTATCACTGTCATACTTGTCATCACTCATGATGTAAATTGCTGTCTTCTGTCAGTCTGTGAAGCATCATAATCCTAACAAATGTTGGTTCCTGGTGTGTATATTTTTTTGATTCATTAAATTCTTGCAAAAATTTAAAAAATTGATGAAGAGGTGTATTTTGGATTGATTCTCCTTGCTGCAGTAGTAGGCATATCTATTACTAAAAAACGAAGAAGGCAACGTAGATACGGAGTGCGGCCTATAAACAGATGTAGGAAAGAGTTGGGATGGTACAACAAGTTTGTAAAAGCCATGATTAATCAAGATCGTGAATACTTCTATAACTATTCCCGCATGTCTCCTGAAATGTTTGCATATTTACTAAAGTTGGTGAAGCCTAGGCTTACAAAATTAAAAACTACAAAAACACCAATATCTGCAGGTCAGAGACTAATAATAACTTTGCAGTAAGTTGAATACTAGTATGCTAAACTTCTACAACTAATTTAATTACAAATTAATGTTGTGTTTGTAGCTATCTAGCTGAAGGCTCCTCGCAACAAGAAGTAGCCTTTAAATATCGAATTGGTCGGGCAACCATGTCACAGATAGTCAAGGAAACTGTTGTAGTAATTTATGAGGTACTTCAGCCTATTGTATTGCCTATGCCTTCTAAAAGTGATTGGGAGGCCATAGAAAAAGGACTTTGGAACAGGTGGAATATTCCTAACTGTGTGGGTGCCATTGATGGTAAACATGTTGCAATAAAATGCCCAGCAGGAACATCGTCAAAATATTATAATTATAAGAAACATTTCAGTTTAGTTTTAATGCCATTTTGCCAAACAGGTCGAGTTTTGTACCATAAAGAAAGTATGAGAAGACAAGCGGAAAAATTATCCTGTTCAAAATCTGAGCTCGAATGGTATTTGATAAGACAATTCCATGAATATAATCAATAATATAATAAGACTGCGACTTCCTTGTACTTGCAGAAATAAATGTTTTTTGGTATGCATGTGATAGCTTTTACAAGTTTACTGTAGTTGATGTTGGTGGTGAAGGAAGTAACTCGGATGGTGCAATTTTCAAAAATTCAGGTTTTGGGCATCGTCTTATTAATAATAATTTAAATCTACCTAATCCAAAGCCCATGCCAAATTTAAATGAAGTACTTCCACATTTCTTTGTGGCTGATGCTGCCTTTCCCCTACATACTCATATAATGCCTGAGTAATCCCTGGGAACTTTTTAAGTATTGAAAAGTTAATTTTTAATTACCGATTATCCCGAGCCAGACGGGTAATCGAAAATACCTTTGGGATACTTACTCAGAGATGGAGAATATTCTATAGACCAATTGATGCTCTTATAGAAACATCTGAAAATATTGTGCTTTGCACGGTTGTGCTTCATAATTATATCCAAAAATGTGAAGAAGATATACCCATAAATGAGAGAAAGTATTGCCCAACGGGATATGTAGATACTGAAAATAAGTATGGTGAAGTTATTCCTGGCAACTGGAGAAATAATAATTCTGTAAGAGCAGTTGGTCGTGTAGGATCCAATAATTCAGCAGGAGCAGCTCAAGACAATAGAGAAGTGTTAAAACACTATTTTGTGACTCCTGAAGGAGCTGTTCCATGGCAATTGGATTACATCACCAGAGGCACTATTCCTGAATACTTCCGTCAAACCTGTACATTTTAAATTGTCTAGTAAAAAGTTTCAAGTGTGATTTAATTTGTCTCAAGGTATTAAAATATGTTTTTCTAATTTTGGCATATAAAGTGACACTTTTCAAAACTGATTAGAGTGACAAAACGTTTTACTTTATGTAACTAGTTACATAAAGTATCACTTTAGTATCACTAGTTATGAAAAGTTCATTTCATCACTCCCTGTTTTTATGCATTTCCGTAGAAACATATGGGCGACATCCATCATAACATGTCGTTGTCACTGTTTATACAAGGTGCTATGAAAGTGAATATTTGTGTTAAATCACTTTAAAAAGATGGTTTTTACCGCTTTTTGGTCAAAATTAGAAAAAATTATGTATGCAACACGTTTCGAAAATGTCTTCTTGTCTCATTCAAATTGTAGGACCTCGCTGCGCTCGCCCTACAAACATTCATTCGTTACACAAAATCGATCTTTTCGTAACTGGTTACATAAATAGCTATTATGATTAAAATAATTTTTTAACTCATTTCATTTATTAAATTTTATTTCCTTTTAAAACATAGAAGTATTTTAGAAATATATAGAAATAATTAAACACAAATGAAACCTTTTCAATTTTCATTGCTGTCAAATTCGCTTATCAAATCTAAAATTTTGGCCATCAGGGCATGCTTTTTTCTGGGGGTAGTAATTTTTGCTAAGGCATCGGCCACTAACAGTCCAAAATTGAGATCTTGATTGCCTTGGACATTTTTCTTTTCATCAAAATAACTTTTTGCACTGCTTAAAGTTCTGGATAACTCAGCCAAATATATGCTGTCTGTACTTTTCCTTTTTTTTTGACTTAAAAACATTATTTGTCCTTAGTTCTGACAGGTTTTTTAATTGGGTATTGCTTGGTCCTGCTGCAGTTAAGACAGTATTAGTTACAACTGGAACCTCTTTCTTTCTTGTTTCTTTCCCATCTAAAACATTTGTTGAGTAAAAGAACAAGCCGGTGTGTTTTTTGATCAGAGGTAAACAAATACTCCATAGGTATTCAGAAATTACTTTCTTCAGTTTTTTCCTCACTATCTTGTCGACTCTCGCTATCTGATGGATATTCAACACTTGATTTTTCTGTAAGAATAGACATTGTGTTCCAAGGACAGTCATCAGGGGAACTTAAAGGGGGACTCACAGTTTCATATGTCCCTTTTGTTCTACAATTTTAAGAATTAGTACCTAATTGTTAGACATATTGTATAATAATATGCCTTACTTTCTACTCCTTCTAAATGGTTGTAAAAACTTCATGGACTGAAAGTAGGGCCAGGGAGATGGAGTAGAGCCGGACCCTGAGGGCACACATCTTATTGTTCTCAGTTCGGTGCAAAAACGGTTCCGCAGAACGTTCCACCGTTTTTCAGCCAATGTGCCACATTCACTTAAATATTTACCCTTTCTGAAAGTGAACAATAGACAAGGATGAAGTCAATAATGCATGTCTACTTCTAAATCACAGGGGGACTTACTTTACTGAGATTAAAATAAACCTAAATATTTCTTAATTGAAATTTTTATTAAAACATTACGTTCGCAGAAGCATTTTATTTTTTACAATTTAAGTACGAAGAACACAATTTGACAACGCCGATGAAGAAAATAAATACATGAGGCGCATGCGTATTTTTTCTTAGCTGTTACTTTTGTTCGTGCATAAATTGAATCTAGCTAGAAACCTTACTTTGATTTAGTATAATAAGGCGTATATTAACTGGCTTTAATTTAACGTCGTACATAAATCCACCTTAACTTAAGTTACTTCAGATGTAGCTGTATGTCTAATTGATTTGGCGTTTTATACAAATGCCAAAAAGGTACAGCTACTTATTTCAAAAAGTAATTAGAATACAACTACAAACTACCCAAATTGTAGCTAAGTTAGTAGCTTAACCATGTTAGAGATAAACGCGGTAAAAGAAAACAACCACCTCCGTTGAGTTTCAGGAACAGACTGTTTTATTAACTAACGGCAAAATGATGAAAGAGTTGACAGTGACAAAAGTGGTCATACGTCAAAAAACTTAACTAAGACGACAGAAGACAGAATATCAAATTACAGTGAAATCAAATACTCTAACACCCCCACTATTTCACGTAATTTATGATAATCCTAGCTTAGATACTAAGAACTTATGCTTAGAGAGTTAGGTAGCCCTTTGGTGAGCACATCTGCAAGCATCTCATCAGTTGAGACATGTTTTACAGAAATTAAACCTTGTCCAACTGTATCTCTAATAAAATGGTGTCGAACGTCTATGTGCTTCGACCTTTTATGATGCACCGGGTTTGCTGATAGCTTTTAAGTACCTTGGTTATCATTAAAAATAGTTATGACTTCATTAAAACCGATTAACTCATTCAGGAGATTTTTTAAATAAATTCCCTCATTGGCTGCCTCAGCAAGAGCCATGTACTCTGCCTCAGTACTTGATAGAGCCACAGTAACTTGTTTAGAACTTGCCCATGTGACAGCTCCCCCACTTAGCATAAACACAAATCCCGTATACGACCTTCTGTCACACTTATCTGAGGCCCAATCAGCATCAGCAAAACCGTGCAGCAACGAACCTTCTTGACAATATCTTAATGACAAAGACTTAGTACCTTTCAAGTATCTAAGAACCCGTTTAACACATTTCCAATGTAACTCATTATAGCAATTGTTAAACTGGCTTAACAAACTGATACTATAAGCTATGTCCGGTCGCGTCAATACCGCTAAATACATTAGACTTCCAATAAGTTTTTGATATGGTATGTTCTTATCACAAATATTAGAACCTACATTAGACGGTAATATTATTTTCGAACACCTAAACATTGCTTGGCCTCTCCCATATCTTTAATTTTAAATTCATGATTTAAATGCTTTTTTAAAAGTTTAACGCACTCACTGTTGTTTGAGAAAATGAAAAAATCATCAACATACAGTGCCACAATAGTAAGTAAACCATCTACCTGAAAAGTGTACAAACAATGTTCATAGCTCGATTTTTTATATCCTAGTCCAGTTAAAACCTCATCAACTCTCATGTACCAGGCTCTTGAGGACTGCTTTAAGCCATAAATCGCCCTTTTTAATTTACAAACTTGGTTTTCAGAGCCTGCCACACAAAAACCTTCAGGTTGTACCATATACACTTCCTCTTCCAAAAAACCATTAAGGAATGCAGTCTTTACGTCTAGATGCAAAATTTTTAAGTCAAGTTTAACAGCCAGTGCTATTAATAATCTTAAAGTAGAATACCTAACAACAGGTGAGAAAGTTTCCTTATAATCTATACCCTGTTTTTGTGAAAAACCCTTAGCCACTAATCTAGCTCTATAAGTAACTCTCCCCCACTGTCTTTCTTTACTTTAAACACCCAGTTGTTACTCACTGCACTTTTATTTGCTGGTAAAACAACTAAGTCCCAAGCATCGTTTTCTGAAAAACTTTCCATCTCTTCCTGCATTGCTCTTCGCCACTGATCAGCATCTGGTCTTGAAAGAGCCTCTTGAACACCCTCTGGTTCGTCTCCTGAAGAAAAATCAGAGCACATATATGTCACATAATCATCAAGCTTTGTTGCCCTTCTTTGACGTTCTGATCTTCTAGGTTCTTCAAAAGGTTCATTCACTTGGTTCAAATTCGGTGGGATGTATTCATCATCATCATCATTTTCAATGGATCTAAAATCTGTCTCACTATCTGAAAACTCCACATTATTTTCAGTATTCTGGGACATATCCCCCACTGGATCGTCATCTGATTGATCATCAAGCAATAAATTTAATGATGGTGATGTTTTTTCAACTATGACAACATCTCGACTAGTTGATATGTTATTAGTTACAGGATCATAGACTCTATAACCTTTGACTGTCTCACTAAATCCTACCAATATCATCTGTGATGATTTTTTGTCCCACTTCAACCTCTTTTCTTTTGGAATGTTGGAAAAATTCGAATATTACTTACATCTGGTTTTCTGTTGTGCCACATCTCAAATGGTGTCATCTTGTTGAGCCCCGCAACAACTGATCTATTGCGTAAGTACACAGCTGTATTTGCAGCCTCTGCCCAGAAATGTTTCTCCAAATGAGCATCAAATAGTAAACATCGAGCCTTCTCGACGATGGTTCGATTCATTCGCTCTGATACTCCATTTTGCTGTGGTGTGTAGAGGTTGGACTTCTGATGTACAATCCCGTTATCCTTCAAAAAAGTTTCAAAAGCATTACTACAAAATTCACCACCATTATCGCTCCTAAAAGTTTTAATCTTTTCACCTCTTTAATGTTTTAGAGCTTCACTTTTCTCTTTTAGGAAGTAAATAAACACCATTTTTGTATAATCATCCTCCAAAAGTAGAAAAAATCTAGATCCACCCAAAGATGTCACTTCCATAGGCCCACATAAGTCGGCATGAATAAGTTCAAGCACTTTGTTTGCCCTGCTACCCTGATGCTTAAACTGAAGCCTAGCTTGTTTTCCTTCACAGCATACGATACACACTTCATTGGGGTTAAATTTGTTTTTACACTCAAAACCATTTATTACAATCCCTTCTGACATAACCTTCAAGTCCTTATAATTTAAATGTCCAAAGCGTCTATGCCATACATCTGGTGTTACAGATACATTTAAAGCGCAAACAGTTTTTTAAACACTAGTTTGTAAACATTATCTGTTAAAACCGCTTTCGCAACTAGAGTACCTACTCTATTATAAATTTTACAACAACTTTCATTAAACACAACCTTGTTACCCTGCTTAATTAATTGACTAACAGATAACAGATTTGTTGTCAATTCAGGCACATGCAAAACATTTTTGACTACTACATCATGTTCAATATCATTAACAAGGGTTGTTAAATGTACATTACCCACTGATACAACAGGAGCTCTGGATTTGTTGGCTACTACCACCTTACTAAGCTCTGGTTCCATTAGAACTTCCTCCAGCCAGTCTCCTCGAGCAGTTAAGTGAACACTCGCCCCTGAGTCAATGTACCAATCACTGTTGTTAAATTTTCCATTTAGAAAACAGACACTAAAAGCATTTGGTTGCTTTTTATTTTCCTGCGATTTCCCTTTGAACGACTGTGCCAATTGTGGACATTTGTTTTGAAAATGTCCCATTTGTTTACATCGGAAACACTTGACATTTCGAAATTGGAATCCTTTTGACTTTTCCCAGCTGCCAGCGTTGCCATCAGCGCCTCCACTCTGGTGTTTCTTGTGGGAACCGTTCGTTGTAGTTCGTCCCGCAAAAGCGCCACCTGTCAAGACGCAAGACGCAAAGCGCGGTTATGAGAATTTAGCTTTAAATGGCGTTGGGGACAGCGCCAACGCCGAATTTTAACGATTGGTTAAAGAACATACGTTAATGACGTCAAAATTCCGTCTCGATCAGTTCACAACTAATAGACAAGGAACGACAATTATGACGCCACTGCCGCTAGCCCTGGGATAGACCTTATCTGTTTATTGTAAATAAAATAGACTGAACGCATCCTGACCTTATTAGGAATTCTTACCTTTAGTTTAAAAAGTAAGCCTGAAAACCCAAATAGGTATACTATATCCATATCCCACATTTTTTCTTCATTCTCTAAACAATATCGCAAAAAAAAAAACAGTTTAAAAGTTTACGCAAAATTCCAGATTTGGTGCTCAAAACTTACAAGTTTTTGTAGATGGTTCCAAAATATGTGTAATTTTAGATATACAGGATGTTTCAGGATTTAATATAGTTGAGTAGTGTGTTTGATTTGGTGGAACCCTTTAGTGCCCAGATTATTTTATTTTATTTTATTTAGTTCTATTTAATATTTTATGGTTAAAAATAGTCAGAATGGCAGAGCTCGCCAAAATGCAGTCAGTTTCAAGTTTTAGGTTACTTAGAATCAGATGTTACTTATATGTAACGCTAGGATCTAAAAGGATACAAATAAAAATAAAAGATACTCTTTAAATAATTTTATTTCAGTCTGCAACAAATTGGAATCTTATAATGATTTATAAAGTTAGTTGTGTGGTACTTAAAAAAACAATCAATACAGAGACCTATATTACATTTTCTGCACTGAGTGCGAGTCGAGCTGAGGCAAGTCTCTCCAGCACAACATCTTCGTTTATTGTCAGGTATCTTTTCTATAAGATGATCTAGCCTGTCAAACCTAACTTGATTGGCCACGTTCGTAGGTGAAGATGAAGATGATGGACTGACAACTGAGTTGTCAACCCATTTAGCTACTAATACACCATCAGTTCTACTGATAATGTTTTCAAAATAGCCTCTTTCTTTTTTCTGTAAAACCTTTTTGCCCAGTAAAGGACAGCCTCTGGGTAAGCGGTTTTCCCGTATCGAGCCGGTGCCTCCGTATCCTTTCAGACGTAAATATGATAACAAACTGAACGATGTAAATAAGTTAATAAGTCGAAATAAAATGAAAACGGAAAATGTTTTACATCATCAGGTAGTTCTTCAACCATTTTTACCAAAGGTGCTGCAGCCTTTTCAAAATTCAATATCAGGGGTAACAGATCTTCCTTGGTATATCTCAAAATCGATCAGATACCCCATTACGGTATTTAGACACCAGACCTTATATCCAAATCGTATGGGTTTCGCTCTTAGAAATTGTTTACATCTGTGTTTTCCATAATACTTGATCATGCTTTCATCAAATGCTAAATCTTGTTCAGGAACAAAATATTTTCTGAACCTTTCTTTTACTTTGTTTACAAATGGTCTTATTTTCCAAAGCTTATCAGTCTGACAATTTTTTCATTAGAAGCTAAGTGCAGAAACCTCAAAATTTGTTCAAATCTGTTTCGCCTAATTGCATTATATACAAGTTCCTTCCTGGTATCTAGATTTTGTTCCCAATACATGCGCTTGCTTGGAAGTTCATTGTAACCACTAAGAATCAATATTGCAAGGAAACAATTCATTTCTTCTAGTGACACTTTAGGGTCAGGTAGGTTTTTGAAAAGAGCATATTGGTTTGTCTCTTCTACCAAGAAAAGTATTATTTCATCATCTATGAACAATTCAAATATGTCAACGACCGACTTCTTTTCAAAAACCGAGTAGTCCGCACTAGGAAACTCTTTCTCGATATACGTGAAATCCCCGGAAATCCAATCTCGATGGTCAGACACTTTGGGATATAACATATGAGCAGGTTCAATTGGACGAATACCATCTGTCGTTGAGACACCACCATTGTCCACTTCAGTCTGTTCTGTAGGTTCAACTTCTCCCAATACATCTCCTCCAGTTGTTCTAACTTCTGCATCAGCAAGTAGCTGACGTCTGCTCAAATGGTCAAAGTCTCCGCCCTCGTCCTCGTCCCCGGAGTCTTCATCTGTTTGTACAGCTGGATCCGGTGGCGCTATATAAACTGCTTCTACAGAGCTATTAATCGCCTCATCTTCTCCAAAAGCGATATTAATGGCCTCCTGAACGGTTAGCCCCCTTTCAAGAATTTTAGCAAGACCTCTGTAAGAAAAAACTATACATTCCATTGCAACAGAAACAAAAAAAAATATAAAGAAACAAAAAGTGAACAATTGCATTCATTACATCCTAGTGTTACATATATGTAACACTAAAGTTTATAACATTACACCCGTTTCATAAAAAAAATGGCATTTTTGTAAGCCGAATATATGTATTTGTCTATACTACTAATTCCTTCTAATTCCTACTCCCATTATTTTTCAAAATACTGTATGTATACTTACTCTTTGTCAACAAAGTCCATATTTTGCAGCGGTTTTCTCCGTTTCAAACTTTGACGAACCACAATTTTGATGAAATTTGCAATAATGTCGCACAAACAAAATACATCTGATTGGTAACGCTTCCCGACATAAACTGACCCTAAAAACGCTGAAAAATTACCTCACCACCTAAACTATGTGCACCACGAGGGCGCCACTTTTTTGTTACATAAATGTAACGCTAGGAGCTAATGGGCTATTAGTAATAAAAGTTGGTTTTTAGTTGCGTTTTACCAAATTATTTAGCAATAAAATGTGCAACTTTGCCTCCATTTAACACATCTCTATCAACTATAGTTTCTGAGATAGCAATGCTAATGCATCGAATGTGTAACACCCTGTATAAACTATATTCCAAAAATTCTTTGTTAATGAAATACAGGGTGTTAAAGTTTTAATTTACTTTCAGTGATTAATGGCTAGCAAAAAGCTTGTTGAATAGTATACATACTATTATGCAATAAAACTTATTTTAATATTTTTTTTGTTAACGCACAGATCTTCGATGATCTGGAACAACTAGTCCAGTCAGCCTTAGATGGTTACAATGTTTGCGTGTTCGCCTACGGTCAGACCGGCTCTGGCAAAACATATACCATGCAAGGAGGTGAAGGGCCACATCAAGGCGTCATACCCCGAACAATTTTACGAATCTTCGAAAGGATCGAAAAACTAAAAAGAACCGGCTGGGACTACTTTGTACAAGTACGTATTCAATTTTCCAGCAAGGGACAAAATCTAGCTGATTTTTTTTTGTTAGGTCAGCTTTGTACACATTTATAATGAAAACGCGCGAGATTTACTGAATTTAAGCAGTAGTCAAACGTTAGACATATGCTTTAATGAGGGCAGAGGGACCACAGTGAATAATTTAACCCAACAAACGGTTGAAACCGCTTCGGAGCTGGAGTCTTACATGAAAAAAGCGCATCTGTGCCGTGCTACCGTGGCTAGAATATTCAGTGAGCATAGTAGTCAGTCGCATGCGATAACCAAAATATGTTTAAAAGGTTTAATTGTTTGGTCGCTAAGTTAACAGTGGTGTGGAGATTTTTTAATTTATTTTTAGGAGTGAATCAGGAACAAAATTTGACGTACGAGGGCAGTATTAATTTAGTGGATTTGGCCGGGTCTGAAAGTCCGAATCCGAAAAATGCTATTTCAGAGAAAAAACTTTACGAAACTAAAAATATCAAGAAAAGTTTGGCCTTATTGGGGGATGTTATATGCGCACTGTTTAATAAGTCACGGAATATTCCTTACAGGTAAGTTTATTTAATATTTTTCTTGAAGGTAAACTCAATTTTATTAAAAGTTGTGACTCAGAAATCTGTCCATACGTTTTGTTATCGTTTAATATAAAAAAAATAGGTTTGAAATCAGTATCACTTCAGAATCAGAATACAGATTTGATGATACCCATCACGTTTTAAAATTAGGATTTCAGTGTTCAAAACGGGGTATGCAAATAACTACAGGGCGGTCCACCACCCAACCGTATACCGAAGTCCATGGGAGCAGTTCATTTAATAAAACTTGATTTAAAATATCTTAAAAATGGCCGGTTATACCGGAAGTAGATACCAACTCGCTGATTTTAAAAGAAACATCCTATATATTGTCTCTTTATAACGTTATATATCTATCTTTATTCGTTTCTGAGATGTTTACATAGTTATGCGAAATTTGAAATTTTTGCAATAGCTGAAACAAGAATTTTAATTTATGGCATATTTGTAAACGTTCAAATATAATTTGTCAATAACATTTAGGGGTTTCTGGCAAATTGAAAATAGTTCTATAGGCCTCTGGTAATTTAAAACAGTTCTGGAAAGATTTAAAACACTTGTAGAGCCCTCTTTTACTTTTTAAACGGGTCTCATTAGCATTTAGCGGTTTATGAAATTTTAAAAATACTCCTAAAGACCTCTAGCAATTTGAAACAATTCTGGAAAAGTTTAAGACAGTTGTAGAGACCTGTGTCACTATTTAAAAGGTTCTCAATTGCATTTAGAGATGTCTGTCTATTATAGGACTTTAAAAATTCTGCTAGAGGCCTCTAGCAATTTTAAACAGTTCTGGAAGAGTTCAAGACAGTTGTAGAGGCTTCTGGCACTTGTTAGAAGCTTGTCAAGAACATTTATAATTCTCTGGCAGATTCAAAATGGTCCTAAAGGCCTCTGGCAATTTAAAACCCTTATTCCTTTAAAAGGAAGAAGATTAAGTTTGTATTATGTTTTGTAAAAAATTGATACTTTCTGAAATAATCACAAATAAACGATTTTTTATCCCACTAACATGTCATGAGTATTAATGGTAAAGTAGGCTGTGCATGCCTATCGGTGCAGTATCTCTAAGTTACTTTAACCCAAGGATATTAAACAGTACAGGATTGCTCGATCGGCCGATTTTGTTTCCCGGCGGCGAATGAATTCTGACGTCACAGTGGGCCTTCGGGTGCACAATACGCTAAATATTCGCCCGAGATGCTATGTACGAGATCATGTTCGTGAATGATCGACTGCAATCGCGCATCGCGCAAAACAATCGCGCAAACGCGAGAGACCCATGGTGACGTAAAAATCGTCACCGGCCCGAGCCGATACCGGCAAGATTGCGCTTATGGGATTAAGCACTCCTGTACTGTTTACCGTCCTTGACTTTAACCCTCCCCATCGTTCAGGGTGTTTTTGACATCACGATAACGTAATTTGACAGTTGGTCAATGTTTTTCTTTCTCAAATTACGTCATCGCGACGTGAAATGTGCAGTCTTTAAAATGTAAAACACATGCACCACCTACTCTAGTGATGTTCAAGCCAAACTATCTTCTTCTAAAGTATCAGTTTTTTAAATAAGTAACATAACATATGAACTTGCTCTAAGTTTAGACGGGAAACAAGATGAAATTATAAAAATAAAGGTGTTTTATTAAAAAAACTCATCTTGTCTCACTTTTTAAATTTCGTTTTTTGAGGTGAATTTTTTTCTGCATTCAATCTTAGAACCAACTTTGTTTAACACGACAAAACACAAAAATCAAGATAAAACCGTTTGCAGATATGCCAAAAATTAATATGGTTTTCCTATGGCAAATTTTGAATAAAACAGTAAATATCTCAGAAACTCGATGTTTCATTTGAAATAAGCGATTTGGTATCTACACCTAGGGTATAACTGGAAGTGTCACCATTTTGAAAATATTCTAGATTAATTACCCCCATCGACTTCAGTACAATACTATCAATTTTTCAGAATTATGGTTTTTACGGTTTTTTCATTTTGTGCTGGACCACCGTGTAAACTCCATTCCAAACCTTAAGGGCATCGGTAAAGCAAAACGTCTTATGGGAGATTCAATGCATTTTATTACAATCTTTTAACCCAAATTAAAAAAAAACTAGGCTAGATATTGCTGTTTTTTAAACAGAATATGAAAGAAGACACTTGCTAGAATGTGCAAAAGTCAATATAATTTTAATAATACGCCAATTAAAATATTTAGAAGCATTTTAACAAAATGCTAAAATTACCATAATTTTTTAGTCACTATTTTTCCTACCTGCAAAACTTTTTTGGCGACAAAAATAACTTTCGCACATTCTCCAAACCTTTAGCTATTTAATAAAAAAAAAATCACGCAAATAAGTTAAAAATTAAAGTCGTAGTTTGGGTTAAAAGATAGGACTAAAAAATTGTTCGAATTACGGAGCGGAAATCTTGCATCTTTGTTCCATATCACTCTAGGAGCCTCGTCGCTTAAACAGTAATGTCTGCGTTAACACTGCCGTAGTTTTATCGACAGAAACAAAGAACGAACACTGTTTTTTATATATTTTTCTACACGTAGGCCAAGCATCGCGGTCGAAAAACGTAAAGTCTTTACCGATCCCCTTAAGAATGGTTTAATGGTGGTAAAAAAAGCTTTTTAAAGCTTTGGAATTTTGCAACAACTTGATGCACTCTGTTTAGACTTTTATACTTCTATGGATAGCTAATGGAGTAGGCTTTTCAACAACATGACAACTTTGCATGAAAGGTTGATCCGTTTGGCCGCTAGAGGGCGTCAAAGTTGAACGTTTCGATCAATCAAATTTAAGTAGGTTGCTGATTTGATACATTCTGTATACATTTTTCTACGTCTATGAATAGCTAACGAATTTCTAAGGTCGGATGGTACAATCGCAGCGCAAGGGTCAGTTTAGATAAATCGTGGTTTCCGGTTAAATTTATATAAAAATCTTTGTTGTCAAAGTGACGTTTCAAAGTTAAGCCGCTATAGTACCATAACTGAATTTTCTGTGTTGGTGTGTCTTAACTAACTGAGTCGTCGCTTTTTTTAATTTCAGAAACTCAAAATTGACATTGTTATTACAATCGAGCTTATCCGGAAACTCAAAAACCCTTATGATCGTAAACATAGCGCCGTTCGAAGAATGTTTCGGCGAATCTCTTAGCGCACTTCGATTTGCCGCCAAAGTGAAGGAAAAAAAAAACGCCTGATTCCCTGTGAGACATTATTGTTACACAGTTTTTTAATATTTTATTATTTGTTTGTTTATGCTACCAAGAATTATATGTAATATTATTATTTTGTTTAGTCAGTAGTGAAAAATTACACACTTTTTAAGAAACTTAATATAATCTGTCTAATCTAGTATCAAATAAATGTTTACTTTATTTTACCTTTTAAGTGTGTTACGGTCCTGTTCTCATATTGTTTGGTAAGATCAAACAGGGGTTTTAGTTTTAGGTTCAAATATAGTATTCAAAATTTTCCTGAAACCCATGTTCAAAGTTCTCCTAAAGTCTATCCCGGGGTTAGTGACAGTGACGTAATAATTACCGTTCCTTTTCTATTACATGTAAACTGAGCGAGATAATATAATATGTTACATTATTTTGGCAGCACATTTTTAGTTTCTGTGATGCACCTAGTCTGTTCTTGCTCTAAATGTTTTAGAGCGACATATTTTCCACCTTTTCGTTATCACAAGACACAAGTTACAAAAAGATATTTAATAAAATAAAACGCTCTCAAACCCAAAAATTAAAGTCCTTAATTAACACTCAAATTAAATTTAATTCTAGTGTAAAAACTACTGAAAAAGAAAAGTGGTTTGTTAACATTACAAATGAAATTATTCCGTCGAATGTCTAGGACATACTCTCACTAGGAGAAAAATTCAACTTACCTTACCAAAAAAAATCGCTACCTATCGATCAAATGATAATAGACGTTGAATACATTATAGAAAGTTGTACTGAGGAAATTCAAGTTCAAAAAAGAAACAAATTTGTCAACACACTTACGAACCATCTTAACAAGCTAAGTAATTCAAGATATCTTAATACTCAAAATTTTCTACTCAACAAATCAGTTAAAGATACCAAAACGTTTTTAAAGCAAAACTCAGAGATCATTATTGTCCGAGCTGATAAAGGCAATGCGACAGTGGGATGACAAGGTCCGATTATTTAAGGAAGAGCTACACACTTTTAGCAGACACAGAGACATACAAATTAATTACCAAAGATCCTACACAAACCATACAAAACAAACTTAATAAAACTATTGAATCTTACATTAAATTATCGATTTTCACAAAAGAAACACAAAAGGCTTAAAACTTAATGCTCTAATAGAGTATTTCCAAAAATGTACTTTCAACCAAAGATCCACAAAGACGATGTTCCATTAAGACCTATTGTCAGTTATGTCGGTTCGCCGCTCTATAACTTAAGCAAATATCTGGCTACATTATTCAAAACTTCAAAGTTCCCGACAACTACGTTCTACTTTCACTAGACGTCATCTCCCTATTTACCAATATTCCAACCGATCTTACCACTGATATAATCAAAGAAAAATGGCATCTGATACAAGATAACACAAAATTATCTAAAGAAAAATTTTTGGAACTACTGGACTTTACATTTAAAAATAGCTACTTCAACTTTGAAAACAAGTTTTACAACCAGATCTATGGTCTAGGTATGGGCAACTGCCTATCTCCTATCTGTTCAGACATAGTTATGGCAAAACTACAAGAAAATTGCATAAAAAAGTTACCATTTCAGTTGCCTTTTTTCAAAAGGTATGTTGATGACATCATTACTTGTGCGCCTTCAGACCAATTACAAACGTTGCTAAAAACCTTCAATGCCTTCCATCCAAAGCTCCAATTTACAATAGAAAAAGAGAAAAACAACTCCATTCCATTTTGAGACATTTTACTAATTAGAACAGATAACACTATTATTACAGATTGGTATCATAAACCAACCTTTTCAGAAAGGTTTTTAAATTTCCATTGACAACACCCTTTCCAACATAAAGCTAATATCATAAAAAACCTACAAAATAGAGCAATAAAACTTTCTCATCCAAACTTTCACACAAAGAATTTAGAGAGTATTAAAATCTACTTAACTAAAAATTCATATCCTCAAAAATTAATAAATAAATTACTTGAGAAACAAATTAACAATGACTCAAGTGATAATTCTAATTGTAAATATTATAAAATACTATACATTAAAGGTCTCTCAGAAACTGTTTCTAGGTTGCTCGGATCAGACACTGTGAAAATCGCGTACAAACCTGAAAATACATTGAAAAAATATTTTACACAGCTTAAAACTAAAACACCAATAGATTATCAAAGTAATGTTATTTATAAAATTCCGTGTCAAAATTGTAACTGTTGCTATATTGGCCAAACAGGCCGGTATTTGCGAACACGGTTATTGGAACATCAAAGTGTGCGACCTCAAAACCTCTTACAGTCAAAACAAAAGACCGCTTTGGCAGAACACTCAGAAACGCTTGCTCATACATTTGATTTTACAAACACAAAGATTATTGGAAAACAACAAAATTTAAAAAAGAGATTGATACATGAAATGATAGCTATAAAAAAGGAGGTACATCCTGTTAATTAAAAAGAAGATATTGAAGGTTTAAATTCTTGCTATTTTAATATATTTCTTAAACATAAAACAAGGATTTCCAATCAAGATCGACATCCACCTTAATCTAAGTTTACAGCTATGAAGGAGTAAATAAACACATTCCATTTTCATACCAAAATCCGGCATGCTGAAATGATAAATAGGCAGTTAGACTCGAAGAAAAATCGAAATAACCGAGTTAAATTGTGTTCAAAGCGTACAAGAAGTGTATCCCACTACACATTACAAGCACGCTGATTACTGTAAAACAAAATAAATAGTACAAAATTGAATCTAGAACAAATAATTCAATTTATAAATGTGTGCAACGATGGAGTTACATGTGTCTTACATTTTGAAGACCTTTACTAAGGCGTTTTAAACTACACGTAAGTTTTTGGTGTTGCCTGTCCTTTGTTTGTTCCTTTCTTTGTTTTTGTACTAAATCTACATGATTTAGGTCTGTCTTTTAATTATATTATAATTAAGTGTTTTTATTTATGTTTTTATTTATGTATATGTGTTATAATAATCATATATCTGGAGTCGGTTCATGTAATAAGCTAATTTTTTGTGAGCTAAATTGTGATATGTATTCTACACCCTCAGTGTAACCACTATGTAAACAGGGATAATAAATTTTAGAGTCCTGAGGATGACCACCAACAGTGGTCGAAACGTCGACTCGTGGTAGACAATAAACGTCTGCTTTTTTCTGGCCTAATCCAACCAATACCACTTAAGAAAAAATAATAATTTTTCTTGGAAAAATTGTTCGTTGAGAACAGACAATTACGTTCATCGTATTTCTGCTATACCATTCCATTTAAATTTTTAGAGATTTTGGACATTTTTCATTTTAGTGGTATAGAAACGGCCCCTCACGGTGAATTTAGAAAGCTGAAAATTATTTCCTGCATATTCTCGTGGCTACATTGACTAGACAGATTTTTTTCCCAAAGCGCTACTCTGTCTAGTTTCCGAGAAACAGCCGCTTGCACGAGTTATATGTTACATACCCCCTTTTATTAGAAATACTTAAACTATGTTAATGTATAGTCAGCAACTATGTAATGTGTAGTCAGCAACTAATTTTATATAAAATAACTAGAATTGTAGTGCTCGGGTTAAGTTCCATATTATTAAGTTCACTTTGTAACTCGTCCGAAATAAATTTGTGTTTTTTAAAAATCATTATTTTTGGTTTTCAAATTTAACTGGCGCAGTCGGTAGGATTCTGATTGAACGGGTTCGACAAAAATCGCGAAATCCGGTCGGTTTTAACGGTTTGTCAATCGGAACCTAAAACCTTAAAAACACGTTTTGGAGAGTGAACGAGTGAGTGGAGAAAGTCCAACTTCGACTCAACTCCGGGAACTGTAGGATTAAGTACCTGGGATTCCTCCAACAAGGTTCCTTTAGGATTAGAAGTTAAGTGCCTGGGATTCCTCCAACAAGGTTCCTTTAGGATTAGATGTTAAGTGCCTGGGATTCCTCCAACAAGGTTCCTTTAGGATTAGAAGTTAAGTGCCTGGGATTCCTCCAACAAGGTTCCTTTAGGATTAGAAGTTAAGTGCCTGGGATTCCTCCAACAAGGTTCCTTTAGGATTAGAAGTTAAGTGCCTGGGATTCCTCCAATAAGGTTCCTTTAGGATAGCAGTAAGCAACTACATATAGAAGACTAAGTATCCAGCATCCATTCGAGAATGATAAAGCTCATCATCGCCGAAATCTTATTGTAAGTGACTTCCTTTTTTCCATTTTCTTTTTTCTCCCTATGATACAGCTCGAATTTAATTAATCTTTATAGTTTATGTCTGATGTTGAAGATATTGCTTCTGAATTATCACAACTAAGTTTAACAAGTAGAAACGTTTTATCTTCCACTCGTATTGAACAAGAACAATCTGAATATTTAACTATTTTAAGTAAAACACTTTCAAACATTCAAGAAGTAAGTGAATCTAACAAAATGAATAGAGACATTAGTTTACTTAGATATCAAGCAGACAACATACCACCTTTTGACGGTAATACTAGGACTTTGCAAAGATTTATCAGTTCTTGCGAAAATTTGTTACGTAATTTTCAAAATGCTGAAAACCCAGCAGATCCAATAAATGTTATTTTGTTTGATACCATCTTAGGTAAATTACGTGGCAGGGCCGCTGATTTAATTGGTACTAGGTCCGAAATTAATTCATGGAATGCTTTAAAAAGAGGTTTAAATTTAACTTTTTCTGATCAACGTGGAATTGACTGTCTAATTCAAGATCTTATTTCACTAAAACCACAAAAGAACGAACATCCTCTTCAGTTTGGTATGCGTATACAAGATGCTCGCAGTCTCCTTTTTGCAAAATTAAGCACAGAAGTGCATGATGAAAATGAAAAAATTATTAAAATTGCACACTACGATGATTTTGCTTTAAAGACTTATCTAGCAGGATTACCGTATCATTTACAATTAGTTGTAAGGTTAAAAGACCCTGAAAATTTAGAGGAAGCATTAGCACATACATCTGAAGAAGAAAACTTTCTGCAGTTTAGTTTAGGAAGAAATAATGTTTCAAGTACTCTTCCAAATTTCAAACAACAAAGACCAGTAACAAGTAATTCTTTTCCAAATTTTCAAAGACCTCCTCAAATGCATCTTTCAAATTCCCCAATGCATTCATATAATCCATTTAATACTGCAAGATTACCATTTAACAATTTTTCAAAACCCTCTTTCCCTAACAGGCCTTTCCAACCAATGTCGTTCAATAACCCTTCATTCAGACCGCCACAACAAAACAATTTTCAATTCAGGCCTTCACAGCCAAACTTCCAATCTAATAACCAACAACGTAATATTCTTAGGCCGCCTATTTTTAATAGACCTCAAACATACAATCAGCCACAACCTAACACTCATTTCCAAAATCAAAATTCCAAAAATACGGTGATATCTAATAGGCCTAAACCTAAATACACATTTCAAGAACTTTATGCCCAAGAAATATGTCCAACCAGTTCATTAGGAAATCCGATTCCCAACACTCAAATTCCTGAAACGGCGTCAAGTGAACAATGTTATGGCTATTCCTATAATTCTAATGAATATGAAAATTATGATTATTTGCAAAATTACTATAATCCTGACTTTGAACAGAGTGCATTATCCGGTCAAGATTATACTGACCCCTTTTCACAGAATCAAGACTCAACAAACGACCTTAACACTGAAAACGATCTGAGCGAATTACAGGAAAATTTTATACAAGCTCAGCAAGGCAACGAACTAACATAGTATTATGTAACATAAATTCCGATTTACCTTATATTTACATCCCAGAAATTAAAGCTTATTTCTTAATTGATACAGGTAGTTCAAAGAGTTTAATCAATCCTAATATTGCATATAAATTTTACAGAAATTTCATAGAATCAGAAGACTTCAATATTGAAACTGCTCATGGGATGACTTGTCATAACGAAATTATTAATATACCTATTTTCAAAATTTTCAATATATTAGGTTTTCACAAATTTTACTTATTTAAATTTTCAAATAAATTTGATGGTCTAATCGGAGCCGACATGATACAACAATTAGACGCAGAAATTAAACTGAAACAAAAAATTCTAACTACCCCTCATGCAACAATACCTATATTTTACGGAACCGAAAAAAATACGATTACTTCTCAAAATCTATATAATTACCATTCAGTAACTATTCCTGCACGAACACAACAAGTAGTTAAAATACCCGTCACTATAAATAACGGTATAGGAATTCTTGATTATCAGAAATTTAACGAAAATGTCGAAATGCCTAAAGCCTTAGTAAACATTGTTAATAATTACGCAATTACTACTATAATAAATTCTCGAGAAAATCCAGTTCAAATAAATTTTGAAAATAATTTTGAAGTAGAACCAATCGATATTTGTGAAGTAAATTTTTGCGAAAAAATGGAAATAGATGACGACATTTCACCAAATTACGACAATATCTTAAAAGCCAACTTAAAAAATCTTAGACTAAATCATTGTAACCAAGAAGAACGTGATGCAATCCAAAATTTATGTTTAGAATTCAGAGATATTTTCTACTGCGAAAATATACCACTTACTTTCACTAACCAAATTCGTCATAAGATTAATTTAACAAATGAAAATCCAATTTTTACAAAAAGCTATAGATATCCTGAAATACATAAAGCAGAAGTGAAAGAACAAATCTCAAAAATGTTAAAACAGGGAATTATTCAAAATTCAACATCTCCATGGTCCAGTCCCATCTGGATTGTCCCTAAAAAACTCGATGCATCAGGTAAACGTAAATGGCGAATGGTCGTGGATTACAAAAAATTAAATGAAAAGACAATTGACGATAAATATCCGCTACCCAATATAGCAGACATATTAGATAAGCTTGGAAGAAGTAATTACTTCTCTACACTTGATCTTGCCAGTGGCTTCCATCAAATTGAAATGGAACCAGAAGATGTACAAAAAACGGCCTTCTCTACTGAAAATGGACACTACGAGTTCAAAAGAATGCCCTTTGGATTAAAAAAATGCACCATCAACATTTCAGAGAGTAATGGACAACATCTTAAGATTATTACAGAACGAAATATATAAACTCGAGGAATATGACTATGAGATCGTATACAAAAAGGGTAAACAAAATCAAAATGCAGATGCTTTATCCCGTATACAGATCTCGAGCTCTAGAGAGTGAAAGTATTTTCAATAATCCTGGCGATATTGACGTTGATATTGATCAATTTCTTAATCGATTTATTAACGAAAACAATAACCCCAGTAATTTAAATACTAGAGAAATGCAGGACGCAATTTCTTTATTTGATGAAAATTTACTAGAACCTAAATCAACTCCAAATAGAGTTAATATTCTCCAGGACATAAAAATTAAATCTTCATTAGATCAAAATCAAGAACAGACCTTACAAACTTCTCATTCTTGTAGTAATGGCAATTCAACTAATGACGGTATTACGATTCTCGATGATATCATAAATAATAAACCTTACCAAATAATAATATCAAAAAATCCCTACGACAAAATTGACGTAACATGGGACAGTTTCGAAAAACTTCAAATTTGGCACTTAAAAATACCTAAATCAAATTATAACCTTATATTGGAATTTCTTAAAACTTATACAACAAATAATAAAACATTTTACCTATATTTTCATGATGATAGTATGTATTTAGATTTCAACAAGGTTTACATGAAGGTAAATGCAATCACCAAACTAAAACCAAATTAAAACTAAATTATTATTGGCCATCCATGAAAACAGACGTAACAAAATACATCTCTGAATGTACTATTTGTCAAACTAACAAATATGGCAGAAAACCGCCATATGCTCCTCTAGTTCTTACCGAAACAACGAGTAAACCATTCCAAATACTTCATATTGATATTTTCAAGTTTGATAATCAAAATTTTCTTACTATAATTGACACATTTTCGAAACTAGGTCAATCATTGCCAGTTCAAGGTAAAACCGCCATAGAAATATGTAACGCTTTAATACATTACTTCTCGTTCTATGGAGTACCCGAAAAAGTTATAATGGACAGTGGCACGGAATTTAAAAATACAACTGTACAAGAACTTCTTAAAAGTCATAAAATTAACGTTCATTTTACCACCCCTTTCCATCACGAATCGAATTCACCAGTGGAACGATTTCACTCTACCCTGATTGAACACCTTAGAATTTTAAGTGATCGTTTTAAAGATGAGGACGTTAACACTTTAATGAGTTATGCTTTAATAGCATATAATAGTTCTATTCATTCCTCTACCCATTTTGCTCCATATGAATTAACCTTTGGACACACAAGCTCAAGAGACCCTTGTGAACTAATCAACACAGGTTTTTATACTGATTATGTATACACTCATCATAATAAAGTTAAACATCTTTATGATGAAATTAAAGACAAGTTAGAAAGCCAGAAACAAAGAGTTATTGAAAAACGCAATACTCTAGGACCTGAACATAATTTCAAATCAGGTCAAACTGTATATAAATCTAATTCCCAACGTAATAAAAGCATAAGAAATATACAGGACCCTTTGAAATAATTGAACTTCTAGATAATAATAAGGTTAGATTAAAAAATAAAAATAAGAGTAGTGAAGAAATAGTACATGTTAAGGAATTAAAAACTCCTATTGTTGTAGGATCATCGTCCAGACTAGGACAGAAGTAATTTACCATAACCTTAACTCCAACCCTGGAATCCTTCCACAAAAACTTGGAAACGCACAAAATATAATAGATACATGGTCATTCATCCAAATTAACGATATCACTCCAATCATTAATGAATTTTATTCTTTGCAAGACAACTTAGCAAATATATTAAAAACATTAAACAAATCATCAATTTACAAAATTTTTTAATTCATACAATTTAGCTTCTGTATTAGAAAAGAAAATCAATTATCAACTTTCACAAATAAATCCCTTAAGGATCAAAAGACAAAAACGAGGACTAATTAATGGACTAGGCTCAATTGTTAAAGCTCTTACAGGTAACCTTGACCAACAAGATGCTGAGAGGTATGATAAGCAAATAAATCAAGTATTAGAGAATGAAAACAATCTAAAAACAACAGTACAAGAACAGATAACTATTATGCAAAGCTCTAATAACTTAATAAAAGAAGTAGCCGAAAATTTAACTCATAACCAACTAATTTTAGAATCACGGCTTCTTCAAGTTGAAAGTGCTGTAAAACGTGTAGATGCAAAAGGTTTGGAAGATAGACACTACTTTTTAATTCAGATGTTGTTAACACAAATAATCACGTCATATCAAGAAATATAATATGACATATTCGAAAAACTTCAAGTTGCGCTAACATTCTCAAAATTAAATACATTTCATAATTCGATCTTACATCCCGAAGATCTATTAGAGGAAATTCAAACAATGTCAGAGGAAATTGGAAATATTGGAAAACTGCCATTTCTACCAAATAAAGAAAATGTTCTTTTATTTGAAAGAATTTTAGAAATTAAAAGCTATTCAAAACAAGATCAAATTGTCTTTATAATTGAAGTTCCAATTGTTTAAAAAGATAATTACATCCTTTATCGACTGTATCCTCTACCAACACCCAGTCAAAACTCCTATAAAGTCATTTTTCCGTCCTTAAAATATCTAATCCTCAATGAAGAAAAACATGCTACTTTCGACAACTCTTGCGAGAACGTGAAGGAACAAGAATACCTCTGTCATGAAATCAACTCCGTACCAAATGATGACCAGAGCCCTTGTGAAGTACAGATGCTGAAATTCAATGAAAACTCTTCAAGATGCCAACAGACGCCTGTTGAAGTAGAATACATCAAGATGGAAAAATTGGAGCAACAGAAGTGGATGCTTATTATCCCAAATCAAGTAGTGGCACACCAACTCTGTGGATCAACAAAAGAAAACGTCCCTCTAAAAGGATCTTACCTTGTAGAAGTAAGCAACGATTGTGAAGTTATTGTTAACAACTTTTACTTGAAAACCTATAAGAACTCTAAAATCGATTTCAAGAGAATTGAGCTTCCTGTGTTAAACACCACAATTGGAAATTACGAGTACAAACCTCTGAAGTTCAGTGAAACAAAGTTAAGTGCTCTAAATTTTAACAAAGTGCAACAAATACAAGACATTCTCAATAGTGAAAGTGAAAAAACAAAGTACATTTTACAAAACGCCAAACCAAATCAAGTTCTTAATATATGGACCATTCCATTATATATTATTGTAGTATTAATTTGCATCTATTTAAGTTACAAAAAGATCTACCCTCTTTTAAGAAGGATGCCTCCAACCTCCGAAACCTCACATGATCCAGGAGCTTCAGATATTATAGTGTAGTTTCCAAATTCGACGTAGTCTCATTTCTAGGTCGGGAGGAGTTATATGTTACATACCTAACCCTTTTATTAGAAATACTTAAACTATGTAATGTATAG
The DNA here is from genome assembly GCF_016097725.1 of Ips typographus. Taxonomy (NCBI): domain Eukaryota; kingdom Metazoa; phylum Arthropoda; class Insecta; order Coleoptera; family Curculionidae; genus Ips; species Ips typographus. The sequence goes on along the minus strand of NC_138426.1, from coordinate 5,368,035 downwards.
TCAGCAACTATATGTAATGTGTAGTCAGCAACTAATTTTATATAAAATAACTAGAAATGTAGTGCTCGAGTTCAGTTCCATATTATTAAGTTCACTTTGTAACTCGTCCGAAATAAATTTGTGTTTTTTAAAAACCATTATTTTTGGTTTTCAAATTTAACTGACGCTTCCTAACTGTGGCCTACTTTAACACGCGCCCGGCCAGATATTGCGACGCATCGGTTTCATCGAGTATCGAGCATAGTAGGCCCAAACCGTAACAATATTATACTAGAACGGGTGTTATTTTATTTGTTATGTATTTGGTGATTTATGTATTAATGTCTTATAATCTTAATTATCTATAATAGTTATTTATACAGCAAGTGACAAACTATTTTTTATTCACGAAAAGTTCTTCGAGTGAATAAACCGGTTTAAGTCACATGTTTTATACAATATTTTATTAAATTTCGACTTCTTATATTAAAAAAAACTAAAATCACAGTTCTATTAAATTTGCACCGCGCCCCGTAGATGTGACATTTAGGTCGCATTCGTTTTCACGCTCCATGGAGCGAGCAGAGCGTTTTTGACGTCACGATGACATAATTTGGCAAAAACATAATTTGACCAACTGTCAAATTACGTCATTGTGACGTCGAAAAAGCTCTGCTCGCTCCGTGGAGCGTGAAAACGAATGCGGCCTTACTTAGTTTGTTTACATCTGTAAATAGGCGAATGTCATTCAGAGTGATTTAAAAAACTAGTGAATAAAAAAAGGTTTAAATCGTTGCTAAGCCTTGAATAATTGACTAATTATAGGACAAAATTTAATAAAGAAAATAATGATATAGTATCTTTTATTTAATAATAAAAATTGACATTATTCGACATTTAAGTGTCAAAAAAACCGCAACATCGACGCATTTTTCGACGTGTCGAAATAGTATATTCTATATTAAGGGCGGAAAGTACATATTTGCCGCTTGCACATGAAAATTGCAGCTTGAGGCAAAGCCGAACGCTGCAATCATGTAAAAGCGGCAATAGTATTTTCGGCTCGAAATATAAACGATATTTTTTCGACGACTGCTTTGGGGTGGAGTACAAGAACAACTCACATCATTTTCGTCGCTCGAACTCATTGTCCATAGATTAACACACTAGATAGATGTTAATCTCCGTGTTAATAAGGTGAAGCACTGTATGTATGAATTCTTCCGAGTCACAGGGGTCGCCACATGTTCACATTTGATGGTCGTCAGATGTCATTTTTACGTCTCTATTGTCATGACAGATTTTTAAAAGCGCCATCTGTTGGTAGACTTGCATAAACTGGTATTGGCGGGCTTTTTGAATTAAATTAAGTCTTTCTTTCATGGTTTTTTTTCAAGAAATAGGTAAATAAAACAAAGTCCAGTGTATGCAAAATATATTATATATATTTTAAGGAAATGAACATACAAAACACATACTCTACAAAAATAATAAGTTTTGGTTAGTAAGTTGGTGCAAAACCCAAGACCTTAAGACTATAGTTAAGAATAGATCATAAAGCTACACTTTATACATAAAACATTACTATTATAAATAACATGCACATGCAAATATCAACCATTGTATACCCATAGGTGTACCTCAAAGGTCTTTAAGAATGTTTCAGATATGGTTTTTTTTGGTTTTTGTTTTTTTTTGGTTGGTTTTTTTTGGTTTTTTATTTTTTATTTTGCTTCTTTAAAACGTGAAACTTACCAGAAGACAGGGATTCATTCTTGGAAAAGATGGAGGAAGTTGGAAGCACATCTTGATTAGAATTGCCTGTTGATAGATTACTTTGTGAAAAGTTACTTAAAAAAATATATATATATAAATCTAGGAATACTTAACAGGTTTATAAATATTATTCTACTGGATATGCACAGATACCTGTATGAGGATTTGAGGATTAAAGAGCGTATGTAATTTGATTTGGTTTGTGCATGTCAAACAAATGTTTGGTCCTGTTCATTTTTGCTCGTTTTTTTGGTGAATACGTGCCTAATAATTATAGATATATCAAATCAGTTCATTCAAACGTAATGTGGTGACGCGGGATATGATATAGCTAAACTTTTGAAAAAAACAAACTATACCAAATAATTATATGTATTCATATTTACCAGAAGTTGATGGTCTTTGATCTGGTAAGTTCTTTAATTTTTCATAGTCAATGGAGGGGATTTCAAGAGATTCTGTGAAACAAACATTTCAAATATTACAAGAACGAAAAGTATACCTATAAGTCCATCTTCACATTTTCACACAGTGGAGGTGTTAGGTAAGTGCAACGAAAGAGCACTCACTCAATTTCCACATTTTTTTATTAGATTTTAAATGGATATGCCCAACATGCTATCAGAAGTTTTTTCAGGAAACAAAACCTCAATTAAAAAAAAAATACTAATACTAACATGCGCGACATCACTGTATAGGTATATTTTTATTTGAATAAAATTACTTGGGGAATCTGGGTCCTTTGGTACTTGCTGGCAAGGACTTGGTAAGAACCTTGAAGAAATCACTCCCTTTCTTAGCATGCGTCTGTTATATGGGTTAAAGTCTTCAGGCAAAAAGTGCTTTTCACACACATAATACCTGAAAATACATTTCAGTTTCATTTTTATCTACTGTACCTTATTTCTATTAAGTACTACTATTAGTAGTACCTAGGTATAGTGCAAAACTGGGTATTAAAACAGATACATTTATTAGTCAGTGAGTCATAGTGCTGTTTAAACCCACTTTATGCAAAAGAATACATTAGTTTTCCACTATACTTACCAAAATAAGCGTCATATACTAAGGAGCTATGTTGAGTTCTACAAATCATTAAACTTATTTTCTCTTTGCCTCCTTGAAAACCTATAGTAATAGTAATCCTCTTACTACCTTAACATTATAACGAATAAAAATGAACTTTACTTGAGAACTTACCTGCTATAAATTTCCATATTAGAACAAAGAAGTAAAATAAATAATCGTCCTAAAAATTGTTTCCACAGTGAAAAAGTAACACTGTCTTTTTCCGGGTTAGGAAAACGAAATCGTCGGGAATGTTTTGAAGGGCTGCACCCCTTTATGGTACATCACGCCTTGCCCATAGTGACAAAATTCTTTGTAAAACCCAGCCAAAAGCTAAAAAGGAAACTAAAAAAACCTATTGTGCAAAAATTGCACAAACGAAAGAAAACACTATAAAAACACCGCGCACGAATTAGCTAAGAGTATATATCACAGCTATAAATTAAAAACTTCAACCGTAATATCAATATTTTAATAAATAGACTTGTCTAAAAAAATTTGAATTTGTCAAAAGTTGTTTACATCCATTTCATTTTGTTTTGCTTAACCACAAAACCATCTACAGGTAAAAACAATACAGTAGCTCCCCCTGGGTCTCGAAAGAATCCAAAACAAGGCTTCACATTGCCTATATGAGATTAGTGGGCCTGTCATTGTCACCGATAAATCACTTTGACGGAATGTGTTTGTTTCAAACAGGTATGTCAAGCGTTGTTATATAAACGCCGAAAAAGTTGGTGAGTAGTAGAAATCGAAAACGCTCTAGAGCAGAAAATGATTCACTTTCTGCGCACTAGCGGCGAATAACCACTTTCTTTCACTTTCAAAGTCATCGAAAAAATAATTTTTGACGTTACTTAAATGATGCCGTCCATCCCTGGTGAAAACATTGCGCCTTTCCATGTGGAGGATTTGATGACTCTAGTAGCTTTGGTTCTTGCTCGTAATTTTTCCCAATTTAACAACAGATATTATGCCCAAACTAAGGGATTTGCAATGGGTCCTGCCTTTCACGGCTTTTAACCCAAACTTTTACGGCAAATTTAGAACGGACACTTAGTTTTTACCACTATTTTAAAATGATTATTTTCTTTAAAAGATATGTGGATGATATCTTATGTATTTTCAATGGCACCGCTGAAGAACAGCAAGATTTTTTTAGTTGTATCAATAACCTGAATGATTTGTCAATTACATTACCTCTCTTGATTAGCAAGCAATTTAATTCCCCAGTTGGATGCTATAAAATTGCTTCAAATTTCAGAATGTCTTGTTTATCAGACAGAACTCATCTTTCTACTGGCTGTATTTTTCAGGAGTGAATATAATATAATATGTAAATATTATTGCCAGTAAGTAAAAATTATATTGGTTTTGCTTCCTCAATTCTGATTCGCTAAGCAATTATTCTTGAATGTAGGTTCGTCTTGAACTCTTGTAAACAAACTTCGGCACCCAACGTTTTTTATTTTTAAATTGTACAATAGAATAATGTCCGCTTTTGTTAAGGCTAAAGCTGACGTTTCAAAATTTCAGACCACTTGAAAACAGCGTTTATAACTGTAGGGACGAGCAACTTATATACATAAACGGAAACATTTTTAATATGTTTTGCTTTTTATATGTTTTTATCATAAACTGCTGGGTAATTGAGACAAATTGAATTCCAATCGCTCCAATTTTTTTAATAAATTTAAATTTAAATATTTTTGAAACAAACACGATAAACAGTTTATAACAAAGCGTCAAAAACCGACGCAATGTACCAATCGTAGCAACTGTAAACAATTTAATATTAATTTCTACTGTAAAATTTTAATGTCTATTTAAAGAATTATGATTAATCAATGCTATAATCATTTTTTATTAAGTCAGCAGCTTTTTCAGCAATCATTACTGTAGCTGCATTTGTATGTCCAGAAATGTGGGAAGGCATAACACTAGCATCGACTACTCGTAGTCTTTGTATACCATGCACTTTCAGATTGGAGTCGACTACGGAATTAGATCGGTCAGTTCCCATACGGGTTGTTCCAATCGGATGGAAAACCTAGAAACAAAAATTAACAGCTCACAACAAATTAGCAGTAGGCACAAGAAATATGGTTATTTCCTATTTTGTTACCTAAATACTTGGTTATAACAATATTTAAACAAGACGCTATTTGAATCTTTTTCTTTCTAACGGGTGGCATACAGCGTGGGTTTTAACTTTGTTTGTGCGTTTAAGTATTAAGATTGTTCGTTTCAACCTATTGTGGCTTTTCATAAAAAAACTGTTTTCAGTTGTTTTTTTTGCTTTTTACATCCTAGTTTTAATTTCGTAATTCGAACTTCAAAAGTCTATTGGAAAACTTGGTTTTGTTTTCCGGAAAATTGGGTTTAAATATTCATTATGAAATTCCTCCAGTTTTCCAAGACAACTAGTTAAGTAAACAACTAACTAAGGTGCAGGGCTAGAAATTAAAAATATTAAAATCAAACATGCCAATGAATCAGAATTCTTTTGATGAACTTCTACAGTCTAGTTTACACTAACATACAAGGTGTCTCGAATTGCACTTGAGTAATTCTTAACCATCATATTGTATGTATGTATACCGTGTGTCCATAAAGTATGGAATAGATTCTATTAAAATTTAGGGAGTTATTTTTCAGAAAAATGCTCGGACAGGTATGTTATCATTTCTAAATGCGCATTTTTTGAGTAAAAAATTAGATATACAGTATAGCGATAGAGTGCGAACTCAACATGAGGGGTGTATTTTATTTAATAACAAATATCCAGAAAGGTCAATAAACCAGTCAATAATTCTGTAGATAATAAGTCCAATTTTATTATTTTTTATTATCTGTAGAAGAAAATCCTAGACTTCCTAGAATCCTAGAAATATTAGCATTCGTCAAGTTTCCCGCGACTATGATATCCCTAGTTACCTCATTACAGCAGGATGATCCACCCCCACACAAGTTAGACAATATCTTAACGAAGTAGCATTTTCCAACAGACGAATTGGAAGCCGTGGATCCTCCTCCTGATTTCAATCCTTGGGATTTCTTTTGTTTTAGAAGAGAGTGTCCTAACATTAGTCAAGAAACCATAAAAAGGTTCCAGCGTGAATTTATCGATCGTTTGGGATAATGCCAAGCACAATAAGGGTTTCAGTTATTTAATTAACTAAATAATTATTGTTTTTCGTTATTAAACACTATTTTCAATAAAACATGTTATATTTTTCAACTGTTATTTTCTCTAAAACAGCTGAATGTCGACATAGGATATGCTACATGAAAAATACCCAGAACTTTACGTAGAATCCATGATTGCAATGAAAAATAGGGTTTTTTATTTGAAAATGTCAACTCGAAGATCATATTTAAATTTTGAAACCCTGTATATTTAGTGCTTTTTCTTATTTTTCTGATAGAAAATTCCCTGAATTGTAATCGAATTTATTCCATACTTTATGGACACACTGTCTAAAAAATAATGTGCTATAATACGTGTGTGCTTTATAAAAGAATGTGCTATAATACGGTGTGTTAAATCTAAACTGGCCATTAGAAAACCGTTCAACTGACAGATAATCTGACTGATAGATAAGATTCAGCATTCAGTTCTTCCTGTAGGTTGGTAAGTTGTGGGTTACATTCAAGGCATTCTGAAATGTTTGTGAATTAGGTTTGTTCATCACTTTCATCAGTGTGACACTAGTCACTTCTATTCAACTAAGTGCCAAAATCGTTACATTTGAGTGTTATAATTAACCATTATTGCAAACCGGGGACCTAGTCACTTAAAGACATTTAACTTAGCTAAGTATAACAGCTATGCGATTAAGGTCCTGTAGCATATTCAACATGGCTTATTGTTAAAGTTGACGATGTGTTCAAAATCCTCCAGGAGTTGGCTGGTCTGTTAAATATGGTTTGCTACTTTCATCTAAGGGCAGATCTCTAATTTTCCTCAATAAATTTCGTCACATCTTTGTAGAATTCATGCATTGAATTAAATGCAAATGCAAGACATACATCTCTGTCTATTGTAAGCAGTGATTCCTCATATGAAACATCACAATAACTTTAATAAGGCACACAGTACACTATCACGGTCTTTCTGTTCTATCATCATCGAACCAGTAAGGAAAAAGTTCAACCGAATGCCTATGGAAATGAATTGATTTCTACATTGAGTTGGTACTGCCACTCCCTAGAGATGTTGTAAATCGGGAAATAATAATTGTATAATAGTGTGCTAATCTCTCGCAATACCTGTAAACACACAGAACAGAATATTTTTGTTTCTCTTTTGAGATTAGAATGTATTTGACAGATGAAGCTTAACTTAGATATTAGGGACTAGTTGCAAATCCTCAGCAACTTAAACAAATAATTTTAATTCATGAAGGACACCGAGAGGCATAACTAATTAGGTAGAAGTCTATATTCGACGAGTTTAGATAAGCTGGTGACAACGTGACATCTATTTAAAATGTTATCAATTACGATTACGATAATCGCACACCTAAAAACGGGAAATCTGTCAGTGGCAAATGAAAATCAAATTTAAAACTAAAGCGTAAACTTCTTAACTGAGTCATAAACTCAAAATAATTGAAAATGTAATGTTCATTAAAAAGCTTGAAATACGAAATAATCTAGAAATCATACATACAGTTGTTGATAAATGTCTTATTGCACAATCCCACCACTTTTTGGACAAAACTTCATAATCATCACATTCAGGTACATCCATCAACTTTAACCTGGCAGTATAATTTTGGTATGCCACAGTATGGTTAAGCTTCAAAGCTATTTGAATTCCTTGGTATATAGTTTCAACATCCGCTTCTTCAGAAAGGTAATTAGGATTAATTTGAGGAAAATCTCTTGGATCGTTGGACGCCAAAGTAACTTCCCCAACAGACTTTGGGTGGAGCAACATTACAGGGACTACAAAGTCTGTCAACGAGTCAAAGTCTTCGAATTCCTTCATATATTGAGGAGCGGCTCTGAAAAAATATATATCAGTAAATTGGCCTAATATAGAGGAGGTTCGATGTTTATACATTTTAACAGAAAATTTCGTTCAGGTTTTGAGTATAACCTGTAAGCTATTTTTTATGTGTGGGTTTATTCAGATAACAGTGAACAGGTCTCATCTCAGCCAACGATTTTTTAAAACAAATATGTATATCGAATTACATAAATATGTACTAGTATACAGTTTATGTAGGAGATTCCTAGACATTCGAGTTTAACATGCTGCATCGGTTTAATTTAATTTTTTTGCGTCTGTACCATTACTTAACTAGAAAAATGTTTCAGAAAAAAGCTATACAGGGTAATTCAAATTCGACCCTCACCATTGGGATCTCAGAAACCATAAGAGATACGAGAAAGTTTAAATTGGGACAAAGTTGCGCAATTTAAAGCTCAACCAAATGCTGTTCTAAAAATTTCGATTTTCCGAGTACTTCCGAAGATATCCGAAAAAAACGGAAAATTTGACTTTTTGTTTTTATTTATTTCTAATCTTATTTGAAGAGATATCCCAAAACTAAAAGCATCTTTTTATTGCCACTTTTTCCTAGCTATTCGATGATGTTTTCAAATTTGCCACACGACGTTTCGTTTTTGGTCAGTCATCATCAACTTTCTTTTTTCTTATGGGCGCCATATTGGATTTTTAGCCCACCAAATAGTACGTTTTATTCTGATTTTAGTGATGTATAACAACTTATGATTTGCTTCATAAATGACAAAATAATTCAATATAGTATCATGCCCCATGCTGACCTACGGTGCGTTAATCTGGCACAATAAAAGTCGCCAGAGCAGCCTTCAATACAAAGACAGGCCAGCGAAGAAAGAGGCGAGGTTGGCCACTTACCGGCTACATTATTCTATCAGGGTCTTGGCGGCATACCGCCAAGTATCTGATGATGACATCCGACCTTTCAGGCACGGCAGCTAGAACGCTAAGTTACAGGACCCTGTTCTTAATAAGAGTGGACTGGAGCTAACCACATCCTCCAAGAATGAACTTACAAAGCAAGCGTCAGAGGTGGCTTTTACCAACTAAGAACCGGGAATAGGCCTTGCTCACAGTGAAGCAAGGAGAATCATTTTGTAGTGGTGCAACAAGGCGCACTCCGGTTCATGGCTGAGAATGCAAAAGATCGTCCATTCAAAAGAATTTATGAAGTCCCTTCCACAACTAGCACTGATAATCTCCTGCAACTCAGCAGATAACACTGGCTATGATGGCACTGTTGTTTTTCTTTTGTAGTCGATCTTTTTCTTTTTTTGTTTTCGTTCGTCGTAGTTCTTCCTCTTGAATTTTCTTCCCTCCTGATATCGTCTCTCTCGTTCCTCTTTTTCAAGTCGTCGCCGTTCTTGATCTTCTTGTTTTTCCGTGTGTTGTCGTTATTCTTTCTCTTGTTTTTCCTTTCGCCGTCGTTCTTTATCATTGCGTCGTAATCGGTCAAACTAGTATTCATCATTCACGTACAGCACAATTCTTCACTCACTTATCCCACTTCTCGACACCAAATGTTACACTTTACGACGTTCTTTTAGATAAGTGAAACTTTTAATAAATTCAACAAACTTTGTACTCCTTTTCAAAACTATTCACTACTTCACTACTGAGCTGTCCGTCCGCTATCTCCGTTTATTTCTATATGGCTACCATATAGAAATAAACCTGTTTGATACATTTAAAACCTGTTTGGTAATGGACAGTATACTAATTTATAACATAATTTATAGTATAACTTAAACATACACATAAATTTTGTACCCGCATAAAATGCATAGGCGTAGTAAGGCGTACTTTTTTCGTCGTAAGGAAATAAGACAACACGACGCGACGTACTGCGTTCGTATCGAGGGTTTACATTACGGATTCAAAGTTTTCACATTGTTTTGTAAACCATATTTGGACACCAACCCATGCATCGCGTGGTTTCTTGATTGCCAAGACGTGTTCGCAGCATTCCAAACCTCCAGCCAGAAACAGCGAGGACGCCCCCAACCACACGGAGTTCCGAAGTTGTCAAGTTGAGTACTCCTTCTTGTTCTGAACATCGCCCCATTTTTACTTAAATCAAAACTACTTTAATATACAGTCCACTCATCGTCTGAGACCTGGCAACGCCACTCCAGCAAGCAATGTTCCTTTATCAAAATTAGGGGTGGTTTTAAAAAATGTTTGCTTTTGAGTTCAATGAAAGGTATTCTAATAGATTTTTTTTCTTTAGAAGTTTTCAATCACTACACTTTGACTACCATTGCTATAATTTAGAACTCCATTTATCCAAACAAACATTTTGTGAAACAAATGTTTTTAGTATATTTTGGTGAAAGATGGTTTAGCCTCTCGATCAGTAGAACAACTACTAGTGAGCAATGGCCCGTTTATGTGGTAAAATCTTTTAATTGGCACCTAGATGTTGTAAGCTTCCTGAAGGTAGGCTTACTACAAGTGGAATACTGTGTCTTGAAGTGTGATTAAAGAAAAACACTTTCTTAATTGACTTTTGACTGCTAAGCCAGATCCATTATCTCATTTCATTAGACAAAGATTAAATAAAAATGTGTGTTTTATTACATGACAGTATCTGTCTGAAGCTATTAGCTATTACTTACTTGATTCCAAATACAATCTAAGTACCTATTGTTTCAGAAATATTTGTTTTGTTTTTGCTTATAGAATAGTAATAGTAAAGATCTTTGATAGTATCACACCCGTGTAGTTACGGTGCACACCCAAAGTAACCAGCATAGTCAGCAAGGTTAGCATAATGAGATCAGTGACGAATATAAAAGATGCACCGTAGCTCGACTAAAGCACCGAACTCACTGATCTCCTTTGTCCAGGGTGCTTTTGGGCACCATGTATATAGTTTTGTTTTCTTTTCTTTGGATTCTTAAAGACATATTTTAATTCTGTTACCTGTTGAGAACCGTCCCAAAAAGTGAACTTGCAGTCTCAGTAAAAATTTCAACGTCTGGACGTTCATCTCCATCTAAATCGAAATAAGACACCACATGAGTTCCAAAGCCAGAGGTTAAGGGCCTTTTATTTTTTGTCCACATCTCAAACTGCGTTGCCAGTGTATAGTTGTAGTGGACATGATTCGTTCTAAAATATATCAGAATTATTTACTTGAAGACAAGACAATAATTTTATATTCAAACACTCGATGAGTAACCTACCACGTGAAATTCAAAAGGTTTTATTCATATTAGCAGTTCAGAGTTCTGGTGTTTTCTAGTAAAAATCTAATGGAGAAAATACTCGTACCTGTTATTGGTTGTAAGCATAAGACTAGATTTTACATAATTTTTATAACTTTTTTTAGAATAGTTATCTTTTGGATCAAAAAGAAAGTTGGAGAAGGCAAGAAAAAAAATATGCTAAAAATATAAACTCGAATGATATTTGTTAAGAAAATTATTCCACAATTAAAATTTTGGAATTAAACTTATAAGTAAATAGAAGTCAATCAATCAGTTCAAGCAAAAACAGCAACAACATATTTTTTATTAACTTTTTTCTTATAAATCCATAAACGGATATGACAAAATTACATAACTACTGCATTTAACTACTTACACAGGTAGATAACGGAAAAAAGCTAATGATAGTGTTACGGTTTTCCCGTGGGTTTACGCAAAGTCAATTTAACTCAACAATTAATAAATTTATTTACACTTCAAAACACTCTGTACCATAATTAATTCAGCTACCAAAAACACTACTACAATTCCACAATTATTCCACTATTTAAACTTTACCGCGTTCCCAAATTCACTACTCCCGCCGTCGAGACAGCTTCTTTTTATATTCGCAAACCATGTTCTAGAATAACCGCAAAACTCTTCGCGATTTGCGTCGAACATCCGTCATTCTTCCAGGTGTGCCGCTTCCTAACTGTGGCCTACTTTAACACGCGCCCGGCCAGATATTGCGGCGTATCGATTTCATCCCGCATCGAGTGCTCGTTCAGAAGTATCGAGCATAGTAGGCCCAAACCGTAACAATAGTATATTATTAAACGAGCATGCAATGATAGCTATTACTTACAAAGATTAAGTTAGATTGATTGTGGTGAACCAATGACATCAATACTTAATTACAATTTGGAGATATGTTCTATATGTTTGTTGAGACGAGTTACTCATTTTTTTCTTTGTTTATTGGGTCTTCTGTCTCACACAAAAAAAGGTTTGTTGGGAAAATGGAATTTCGCACTATTTTCAACTAAGTTGAAAATAACATTAACCTAGTCGTCCCAACACAAGACCACTGACTTAGGCTCGATCTTGTTACCTAAAAACGCTGACGTTTCGGTGGAAAATCTACCACCGTCTTCAGAGAATCTAAAAAAGAAAGAACACAGCGGCAGAACACAGAAAACAACAACTTAATAAATATTAAACCTGATAATGTTCAATATGGAACTCTGAGAAGGGTTTTGTCAATAAAAATTGACATAAATTTTGACTTTTGTCATTCCAATAGGAAAGGTTATCTATTGTTGTAGTGAAGGTGGGTTTTATAATGAAAACAAAATTACAAGAAATTTCAGTTTCGTTTGATATGACCAAGTGTTATCTCCTCCTCTAGAATATTTAACCAAGTTTGGTCAATATTAATAGAGGATGTAGCAACACAGGAGTCATGGTTTAATCTAATATATGCACTTTCTTTTATTTTACGTCTTTTTGAAAAAGTTTCTTTGTCTATGATACTACATTCATTCCATTTGACTCTATGATCATTATCAAAACAATCTGGAAATCAAAATCAAATTTTACCTTTTACTAACCTTTTTATTCCTTACATTCCAGGTATTTCTGACAAAATCAAACGAATAGCTAAAAAATATAACATCAGAACAATATTTAGAACTCAAAACACATTAAGATCACACTTAACTAAAACAAAACCTCACAATGAAAATGAATCTACAAGAAACGTGATATATAAAATTCCTTGCGAATGCAATCAATTTTATATTGGTGAAACCTCCAGACCTTTAAAAAAACGTATTAAAGAACACCAAAATTATTTAAGAACTGGCGACTTTCACAAATCTAATATATGCCAACACGCGTTTGATAATGATCATAGAGTCAAATGGAATGAATGTAGTATCATAGACAAAGAAACTTTTTCAAAAAGACGTAAAATAAAAGAAAGTGCATATATTAGATTAAACCATGACTCCTGTGTTGCTACATCCTCTATTAATATTGACCAAACTTGGTTAAATATTCTAGAGGAGGAGATAACACTTGGTCATATCAAACGAAACTGAAATTTCTTGTAATTTTGTTTTCATTATAAAACCCACCTTCACTACAACAATAGATAACCTTTCCTATTGGAATGACAAAAGTCAAAATTTATGTCAATTTTTATTGACAAAACCCTTCTCAGAGTTCCATATTGAACATTATCAGGTTTAATATTTATTAAGTTGTTGTTTTCTGTGTTCTGCAGTTGTGTTCTTTCTTTTTTAGATTCTCTGAAGACGGTGGTAGATTTTCCACCGAAACGTCAGCGTTTTTAGGTAACAAGATCGAGCCTAAGTCAGTGGTCTTGTGTTGGGACGACTAGGTTAATGTTATTTTCAACTTAGTTGAAAATAGTGCGAAATTCCATTTTCCCAACAAACCTTTTTTTGTGTGAGACAGAAGACCCAATAAACAAAGAAAAAAATTAATTACAATTTGTTAGGTAGATTTTTATTATTATGCTAATTTGTAGGTTTACTAAAAGTGATTTCTTTTATTTTCTTTTTCTCTTCATGTCATTTTCGATTTCTTTCATTTCATTTTTTCAAACGAGATTAGTTATAGTGTAGTTGGAGAGAACTGTGAAAGTAATAAGATACAACATGAAGTTAACAGTATCAAGCAAGTAAACTCTGTTCAGCGACTTTTGACTGTTGCGTCACAGCGCTTATCTCATTTCATTAGACGAAGATCGAATAAAAATATGAGTTTTATAACACCCTACTACCAGCCATTGTCAGTTTGATGGTTCAATTAAAATGTCAGGTTATTTTGACGTTTTAATCAGTTTCAGTTTAATCAGTTTCGTTTTTAATTAAAAGCACGAGTTGTTCTTTTTTTGGATAAAACGTGAAAATACAGGTATAGTCAAATTTTTACCCTTTGAGAATGACGTCATGCAGGTGAAAAAACACGCATGTCTGGAATTAGATCACAAGTTTTAACCTACAAATGCTTTGAAAAATTAGTGTGTTCAGAAGTGACTGATGATCAAGTGCCTTGAAAATCACGATCATGAGAGTTCCAGTTCATCATTCATTCAGTGAATAGGTGTGCTTGCACTCACTGAAAGATCTCTTCCACTCCTAATAACATAATATATTATTAATGTTCATTGATTTTGTGTTGTGTTATTGTGCTGTGCACAATAAAGCGAAAATACTAATTTGGCATACCAACATTACCAACTTCTTTGTTTTTCATAAAAGCGGTTATTTTGGTTTTACTGACCGACATTTTCTTAGAAATGTTGGTAAAATATGAGTCGTCAGCTGGAATTCCAGCCTTTTTCACTCGGCATAGGGTAGCAGTACTCACTTTTAAAGCCTGTGATGCTCTATCATACACATTGGAATTATCAATTGGGATGACATAATCTGGAAACTGTTTCTTTTCCACTCCAAAAAAAGCAGCACATTTCGAATTAGCAGCAGGCTTGCTCATTGTAGCGCAGCATTTTTATATCTTTGATATTTGTTTATATCAAAGTGACAGTAAATGTCAACGTTTTTAATTTGACAGGATGACAAAAGTAACAACGTGCCTTTTTTGCTAAAATTGTTTATTTCATATGTTTGATATGCGAGAAACAAAGATGTGAAAAGATGACGTCATTCTCAAAAGGTGAAAATCCAACTATACAAGGTGTCGTATGGTCCAGGGCACTAATGGGAGCGATGCATTCGTATGGCTTAGCGATTAGTTGCGACCTGTAGCGCTCTCTTTCTAACACGCGCTTATTAACTGAACGCAATTCTGACACACACGTGACCTTCTCGATCTCGACGTTTAACGAGTTGTGTACGTTGTTGTCAGATTGCTAGGTGACCGTTTCCTGTTTTTGTTTTTGTTGTTGATGACTTGACTAAAAACTGTTTACAGAGAGAGACAAAAAAAAACTCAATATTGACTAATATTGTTATTCAAAATTATCTGTTAAAAAACTGCGTCAACTTCTATATAAGAAGTAAATAAAAACAAAATTTATGTAATGTTCGTGTTTTAATGAAAAAACTAAACATCTGATAACGAGGCGCGTTAAATGTCAATGACGTGCATCGGCCGATATATTGCCTTCTACTATAGGTGGCACTCTCTACATTTTGCAAGGGAAATGAGAGCAGATTTCAATTTTTCACACCACAACACCCCTCTTAGCCGAATTTGGTGACAATACACCAATTATTAAAATTGTAATATTTAATTATTAAAATTATAATATTGTTACGATTTTCCCGTGGGTTCACACAAAGTCAGTTTAACTCAACAATTAATAAATTTATTAACACTTTAAAACACTCCGTACAATAAATAATTCAGCTACTAAAAACACTACTACAATTCCACATTTACTCCGCTATTTAAACTTTACCGCGTTCCTAAATTCACTACTACTGCTGTCGACACCGCGTCTTTTATATTCGCAAACCACGTTCTAGAATGACCGCGAAACGCTTCGCGGGTTGCCTTGACCATTCAAGAATCTTCCAGGTAGCGCTTCCTAACTGTGGCCTACTTTAATACGCGCCCGGCTAGATATTGCGGCGCATCGGTTTCATCCCGAAGCGAGCGCTCGTTAAGAAGTATCGAGCATAGTAGGCCCAGACCGTAACACTGCCCCCCTCTTAAAGCTGATCGTCCCGATCCGCTTCATCTAATCCCTGGTATTTCTTGAGTCTGTCCAGATGGACAATTTTCATCTTGCCTTTGGGGCTGCGTTGGACTCTGTACACGACGTCGTTTAACCTTTTTACCACATTGTACGGTCCCTCCCAAACAGGTGTTAATTTCGGTGATTTGCCTTTCTTCCTCTGAGGGTTAAACAACCAAACTTTATCATCCTTCTGGAACCCTCCCGAATTGGCCCTCAGATCATAACGAGCTTTCATCTTGTCGCTAGTTAGATTCAAACTTTCCCTGACCAGATCATGGATGTTCAGTAATCTGTTTTGCAACTCGTCAACGTAGTTCTCAATGTTCGTGCTTTGGCCTGTTGGAGATCCGAACACCACATCACATGGAAGTCGAAGTTCTCGACCAAACAGAACTTTAGATGGTGACTGTCCCGTTGAGTTGTGGACTGCTGCTCTATAAGCCATCAAGAAGAGCGGAATATGCTGGTCCCAATCTTTCTGATGCTGATCAACAACCTTTGAGAGATGTTGCTCTATGGTCTTATTAAATCTCTCGACCATTCCATCCGACTGAGGATGAAGCGGCGTTGTTCGGGTCTTCCTAATGCCTAGCAGGTCACAGAGCCTCTGAAAAAGCTTGGACTCAAAGTTTCGTCCCTGATCAGAGTGTAACTCCAACGGCACACCAAATCTACTGAAGACATTTTCGACGAGAATATCAGCGACTGTGCTGGCTTCTTGATTTGGAATCGCAAACACCTCAGGCCATTTGCTAAAGTAATCCATGGCAACAAGAATGTACTTGTTGCCTCTGTTGGTCTCCGGAAAAGGCCCAGCAACGTCTATGGCTAAACGTTCGAACGGCAATCCTACGTTGTACTGCTTCATAGGTCCCCGGGATCTCGTCTGTGGTCCGTGGCTAGCTGCACAAATGGAACATTGTCGACACCATGATTTCACGTCTTGGCAGTAGTTCACCCAATAAAAGCGTTGCCGGATTTTGTCCAAAGTCTTATTTACTCCCAAATGAGCACCAGTCTTTCCATTGTGCATTTCCTCCAGTACGTGGTCGACCCTTCCTCTGGGAACTACCAGCTGCTTCCTTATCTCTTTTCCATCGGCACTCTCCCAAGCTCTTTTTAGCAAGCCGCCTTCAACCACAAGCGAGTCCCACTGAGCCCAAAGTGCTTTGAACGTCAGGCCTTTGCAAGAGATTTCTTGCCATGTTGGTCTTGGCTCGCTTTGTTCCTTTCTCAACAACAATGGGCCTATGTCGCTGTCTTCTAGTTGATCCTTCCTAATCTCATCGGTACTCCATTCATCATTGGTCTTCAGCTGAACCATTCTGATGGACACAACACCTTCACGTTGTTCCGCTTTCTGGCAATGTTTGCATTCTTCGGCGCAAGGTCTTCTTGATAGAGCATCTGCGTTATTATGCAGCTTTCCGGGTCGATGCTTGATGTTGAAATTATACTGCTGGAGTTTTTCAAGCCATCTTGCTACTTGTCCTTCCGGTTTGAGAAGAAAGAACACAATTTGGCACTTATTGACCACGAACAAGCCAAATTCAGCGCCTACTTGTCCTTCCGGAGCCACTTGAGTGCCGCATGGTCAGTCCTTATCAAAAATTCCTGTCCGTACAAGTACTTGTGAAAGTGATCGACTGATTTTACTATTGCCAGTAGCTCTTTTCTCGTTACACAGTAGTTCCGTTCTGCTTTGGTAAGTTTCCTACTGTAGTATTCTATGACATGTTCTTCTCCGTTTTGGACTTGAGACAATACAGCTCCAATACCAGAATTACTGGCATCTGTGTCTAAAATGAACTTTCCTTTTGGTTGTGGATAACTGAGGATGGGACTGGAGCAAAGTGATGCCTTTAACCTTCTGAACGCCTGATCACATTGGGTATTCCAACAGTAGGGTGTTTTGTCCTCAGTAAGTTGATGTAGCGGAGCTGCGATGTTGGCAAATCCTTCCACAAACCGTCTGTAGTAGGTGGCAAGTCCTAGAAAGCTTCTGAGTTCGTGTTTATCCTTTGGTACTGGCCATTCTCTAATTGCTTGGATCTTCTTGTCGTCCGTCTGGATTCCGTCGACCGACACCACATGCCCAAGGAATTCGACTTGCTTTTTGAAGAACCAACACTTTTTGGCGTTCAATCGAAGATGGGCACCACCTATTCTAGCAAATACTTCTTGCAAGTTGTCCAGATGTTCTTCAAAAGTTTTTCCCATCACCATGATATCGTCCAGATAAACCAAGCAAGTCTTCCAGTTAAGGCCACGAAGCACAATTTCCATTAGTCTTTCAAACGTAGCAGGAGCATTACAAAGTCCGAAGGGCATCACATTGAATTCGTACAGCCCATTTCCAGCAGAAAAAGCAGTCTTCTCCTTATCTTGCTCCTCAATGCCAACTTGCCAGTACCCACTCTTCAAATCTAAAGTAGAAAACCAACAGGATCCTGCCAAAGTCGTCAGTGTGTCGTCGATACGGGGAAGTGGATAGCTGTCCTTTTTGGTCACGTCATTCAGTTTTCGGTAATCTACACAAAATCTGCTTGATCCATCTTTCTTAGTGACCAGAACAACAGGTGATGACCAAGGGCTGCAGGATTCTTCTATAACTCCGTCGTCAAGCATCCTGTCCACTAATTCCTGCACTTCCTGTTGTTTGGCTATTGGTAGTCTCCTAGGTGGTTGTCGAATCGGTTGTGCATTGCCGGTGTTAATTCGGTGTTTTACAATGGTAGTTTTTCCCATATTGTTCGGTGTTCCAAATATGCTAGCATGGTCCAAAATCAGTTTCCGAGCCTTCTTCAGTTGTGGTGTTGACAGATGTTTCCAGGTCTTTTCAAGTTCATTTAAGAGCTTGTTTTCCCCCAACTGCTCCTCCTGTTCTGGTAACCCATCGCAATTGGTTATTTTGACTACAGGCTCGAATACCGCAATAATTTCGCCTTTGTTGATTTTGACGTCGTCTGAAAAAATGTTTGCAACTCTTATTGGGACTTCACTTCCTCCATTTACAAGTGATTTCCCAATGAGGCATCTTCCTGGTCGGTCCGGGTTTCGTACAAGTCCAACACAGCTCCCAGAATTCTGCTCCAATTATTATTTGCTCGGAATTGCCGCTTATTTTTACTGTCTGAGATGCCAAAACATTAATGGGTGACTCACAGCGGTGACTGGTTGACAGGATGAACTCTTCACTTCCAAACCTTAGGATATTTTGCTCGGGATCAAAAGAAAATCCATGTTGACGAATCAGGTCCATTCCCAGAATAAATTTATCTTCAATATCCGCTACTAACACAGTGTGGTAAAACGTAATCCTTCCAAGGAAAATCTTGGCTGTTATTTCTCCTAAAACTTTAGCCGATTCTCCAGTCACAGTGCGCAGGAGAATACTTCTTCGTAAATGCTTAATTTGACTTTTATCCACAAGATTTGACCGGATCAAAGATACTGCCGCACCGGTATCCAAAGTAAAAGTAACGTTCATCGCATCCACCTTTCCATCTACGTTCAGGCTTCCCATTGATCTACCCAGGCTTCTGATGTAGATAATTCTGGGGGCTTTGTCTTCGCTAGTCAACATTCGCCCCGTAATGTTGACTAGTGGGAGTTTTCCTGGTCCCTTCTCGATGGTTGTACGTCCCTCGTTGGAGAGCGGGACGGTATCCTTACTCGACAATCTCGTTTGATGTGTCCCGTACGTCCGCATCGATAACACTCCACTCTAGTGATCGGGCGTGACCGTTCTAACTGTGTGGACTGGCTATTTGCTAATGCTGCCATTTGTTGCACTATTTGGCCGAACATTGATTCAATTTTATTCATTGGTGTAGCAGCATGATCGGCTGGCGGTTCTCTCTCCTCTTGAATAGTCACGGCCCTGATCCTTGGCTTTAAGTCATTGCACGCAGCTTGAACTTCCAGCGCTCGAACTAGTAATTCGCTGCTGTTGCTTCCTTTGAACATCTTCAGCATTTTCTTTACTTCCAGATCTCGAATCCCATCTACAAAATACTGTGCTACAAGTTCTTCTTGGATTTCATCCGGGACGGCTGGGTAAGCCAGATGCACAAGGCGACGAATTTCGGCCTCAAACTCTTGTAAATTTTCACCAGTTTTCTGCAGTCTTGCCTTTAATTGTGTTTGGTACACTCCTTTCCTATGCTGATCCCCATAACGTCGTTCTAATGCAGCTACTAATGCGTCATAGTTGCTTTGTTGGGCGATAGGCAGAGTCTGTAACAGCTCCAATGCAGGTCCTCGTAATGCCACCACCAGTGCTACAGCCATTTCCTCGTTACTCCATCGATTTGCATTTGCAGCGGCCTCAAATTGGAGTTGGTACGTTGCCCATGAAGTTTGACCATCGTATGTGGGAGGCTTGATCTTGTTGAGCCCGTTTCCGGTGAACACTGTAGAGCTGACTCCTCTGCTGTCAATTTTCTGCTCTAAGTCGCGTAGCTTTATATCAACATCATTCTGAATTTTATTAATGTCCTCCCGAACATCATTTAATTTTTCCTCAACATCACACTCCATCTTTTTGAGACTATGGGTTACATACTCTTGGATTTCTGTCTTGTTCCGTGCTAGAACGTTCAATATTTCTACGTTACGTTTTTCTTGCCGCTCTCTATCTTCTTGACGCATTTCTATATCTTGTTGTAGCATTCTTTCTTGTTGTTGTCGAATTCTTTCTTGTTCTTCCTTCTCTTGTTGTCGAATCCTTTCTTGTTCTTCCTTCTCTTGTTGTCGAATCCTTTCTTGTTCTTCCTTCTCTTGTTGTCGAATCCTTTCTTGTTCTTCCTTCTCTTGTTGTCGAATCCTTTCTTGTTCTTCCTTGTCTTGTTGTCGAATTCTTTCTTCTTGTTGTCGAATCCTTTCTTGTTCTTCCTTGTCTTGTTGTCGAATCCTTTCTTGTTCTTCCTTGTCTTGTTGTCGATGTTGTTTAAGCATGTCCATAATAGCTGCAAATTGGGCCTCCATGTTTGCACTTTGACGTCTTGTTATTGGCATAAAATAAATTTAACACACCACTGTTCCGAAAATCTCTAGTCCGGTTCTGAACACAAGTCTTTAACCCGAAGTTTAGTTCCAATTCACGTCGCACTAACGTCTGATCGCACTTCTGACACCAATTGTTACGATTTTCCCGTGGGTTCACACAAAGTCAGTTTAACTCAACAAATAATAAATTTATTAACACTTTAAAACACTCCGTACAATAATTAATTCAGCTACTAAAAACACTACTACAATTCCACAATTACTCCGCTATTTAAACTTTACCGCGTTCCTAAATTCACTACTACTGCTGTCGACACCGCGTCTTTTATATTCGCAAACCACGTTCTAGAATGACCGCGAAACGCTTCGCGGGTTGCCTTGACCATTCAAGAATCTTCCAGGTAGCGCTTCCTAACTGTGGCCTACTTTAATACGCGCCCGGCCAGATATTGCGGCGCATCGGTTTCATCCCGAAGCGAGCGCTCGTTAAGAAGTATCGAGCATAGTAGGCCCAGACCGTAACAATATTTAAGCCATTCTACGTCTGTTGGGACTGCATTGGATGCTAAATTTGGCTCGTTCGTGGTAAGTCTGTGACAAATTGTATTCTTTCTTCTCAAAACCGACAAAGGTCGATTCTGGTGTTGTTTTAGACTACATAATTGTAACTTTTGAGCCATTCTACGTCTGTTGGGACCACATTGGGCGCTGAATTTGGCTTGTTCGTGGTCAATAAGTGCCAAATTGTGTTCTTTCTTCTCAAAACCGGCAAAGGTCGATTCCGGTGTTGTTTTAGACTGCATAATTGTAACTTTTGAGCCATTCTACATCTGTTGGGACTACATTGAACGCTGAATTTGGCTCGTTGGTGGTCAATCTGTGCCAATTTGCAGATATTATTTCGTCTCAAGATCAGCAAAGATCCACTCCAGTGTTGTTATAGTCTGCATAAATAACACTTATGAGCCATTCTACGTCTGTTGGGACTATATTGGACGCTTAATTTGGCTCGTTCGTGGTCAATCTGTGCCAAATTGTATTATTTAAATACAAATTTATTTAATATAATTAAATATTTCCTAAAAACTAATACGAAATTGAACTTTAGACACCCTGTATCTCTGAAACCATCGACTTTTGGATTGAGTTAAGTTGTGCTATATCGTAATATTTAAACTTTGAAAACTTTTGGTTGCATTTTTTCCGTACCTTTCAAGGACACCCTGTATATTGGATTCGAGGGAATTTCGAAATATTGTAACATAGTTATTACACTATGTTCCGTACTAGCTTTACTTCGGACTCCGCCAATATCGGGCTTATGTAAACAAGATCGGCATATCGGGGTCATAGTGTGGGTATAAATTCAGCTTCGAATCACGTACAAATCACCGTATTCTGGGGTCTTCCCTAGGGGGAGATCACTGATCTCTAGGTTAGTCTGGGTATGCCTTCTGTGTAACGTGGAGCAATTGCAGCAGCCTGAATAAAGGAAATAGCACGGGCAGGCTGCACAAGCATGACGTTGTGAAGATTGTAAACAAATCACCAGTCATTTATTATGGTTGAATGGTATATTACCTTATTTTTAGAGACTATTAGCCGATCAATATTTCAACAGAATGATTTATTAAAAGTTTGATAATATTTGGATAAATGGTTGAAAATAAAATAGTATACAAACCATGGTGAAAAGTGTAATCTCTGTTTAGAGACACCTAATTTAAAGTTAAGTTTAAAGATACCTAATTTCTCGACAGAAATCAAACACTTTCCACCTGAGTATGTAATATACTATTATTCGTACGTATAAAATATTAGACAAGTAATAAATACGAGTATGTTTAAATATACTAACCTGTACCGAAGTACATGAAACATATATCATGAATATGATCTAGCATATTTTTTCCTACTGGCAAATCAGCAATTACTTTTATATTGTGTTTACCAAGTTCTTGTGCAGGTCCAATGCCAGAGAGCATTAACAGCTGAGGAGTGTTAATAGTTCCACATGACACTATAACTTTGAATACACAAAGTCAGGCAAAGACACCTTGGAAGAACTTTTCAGGGTACACTTTCCTGGCTCAACAATCACAGAGGAACTTTCAGTAACTGAAGGCCTGGAGACTTGCAAAAAAGCCTCCAGAAGCGACTGGAAGGTAGCCTCACAAGTGGTGACCTATGACAAAGTAAAATGGGCAATAAATTCGTTTGAACCGTATAAATCACCGGGACCTGACGGAATACTACCCATAATGCTACAGCAAGGAACAGACTTGCTCACTAGCAAACTAACCAATGTTCTAAGAGCTAGCTTAGCACTAGGACATATTCCAATGAACTGGAGGCAAGTTAGGGCGATTTTCATACCCAAAGCAGGGAGACCATCCGACCTGGCTAAATCATTTAGACCAATCAGTCTCATGTCATTTATTTTAAAAACATTGGAAAAACTGGTGGACAGACATATAAGGGATGGTGTTTTAGTAAATAGACCACTACACCAAGACCAATATGCGTACACAACAGGCAAGTCAATAGAAACAGCGCTTTTCCAGGTTGTACATCGACTGGAACAAGGCCTGGAAAACAAAGAGATAACATTGGGTGCCTTCTTGGATATAGAAGGTGCTTTTGATAATACCTCTTTTAAATCAATCATCACGGCAGCCAAAGAAAGAGGACTTGATGACACCTGCTGCAGGTGGATCAAGGGCATGCTCAAAAACAGATTGGTACACTCTTCACTCATGGGTGAAAGTCTTTCAGTGCAAGTAGCTGGAGGATGTCCCCAGGGTGGTAACCTATCGCCTATCCTATGGAACCTTGTCGTTGACAGACTGCTCAATAAGCTGAGCAGGGAAGGCTTCCATGTTAATGGATATGCCGACGACATAGTTATCATGGTGAAAGGGAAGTTCACAAGTACAATACGGGAAAGGATGCAGATGGCCCTAAATACTGTAGCAAGATGGACTGCAAGTGAAGGGCTGAATATAAGCCCCACAAAAGCCACCATCGTCTCATTTACCAGAAGGAAAAAATTGGATGGAATTGGACCAATTTATCTTCATGGTGAAGAGTTAACATTCAAGGGAGAGGTTAAGTATTTAGGAGTCATCCTAGACTCAAAACTAACCTGGAACCAGCATCTGGAAAAGGTCATAAACAAATCGGTAACCACATTTGCAATGGTTAGACGAATGTATGGAAAAACATGGGGTCTCAGACCTGGTATGGTGCACTGGGTGTACACCAGGGTGATCAGACCAGCAATAACTTACGCAGCTGTAAGCTGGTGGCCAAAAGTCATGCAAAACACTGCGATACACAAACTAGAGAGGATTCAACGAATGGCCTGTCTAGGCATAACTGGTGCAATAAGAACCACTCCTACTGCGAGCATGGAAGCTATATTAGACCTGCCTCCACTGGACCTAATAATTTTAGGGGAGGCAAGATGTTCTTACCAAAGGCTCCGGGACTTGATTGACCTGCCGGGGAACATAACAACGACAGGTACAACATCAATTTGGAACACAGTAAGGGATCCAATTCTTGAAATGAGATCGGATTACATGTGTCCTAAATATCACATTCAGAGGAAATTTGAGGTAATACTGGATCAAAAATTCTGGGTAAATAATGCGGAAAAACTGACCCAGGACTGTCTAATATGGTTCACAGATGGATCTAGACAGGAAAGGGGAAGTGGTGCAGGAGTTTATGGCGAGAGACCTAAGGTAAGCATCAGCATACCACTAGGAAAACACGCCACAGTTTTTCAAACGGAAATATATGCTCTGTTATGGTGCATAGAAGAAAACATTAGAAGGACTTACAAAAATAAGCAAATTCTAATAATAACTGAAAGCCAGGCGGCCTTGAAAGCACTGCTTACGTGCAAAACATCGTCAAGACTGGTAGATGAGTGTCTACAGAGAATTACGGAACTGGCAGAACATAACAGGGTAAAACTTGTATGGGTACCAGGTCACTCAGGCATTCCTGGAAATGAGAAAGTAGATGAACTTGCCAGGCAAGGCTCAAATGCAAACATGATTGGACCAGAACCATCTGTAGGCATACCTAGATGCTCAACAAGACGGGTCACTGGAGAATGGATCAACACAAAACACCTGGAACGCTGGAAGACGTACCCAGGAAATAAGCATGGGAAGCAAGCTATTGCAGGACCAAATAAAAATAAGGCTCAAGAACTGCTAAAGTACAGCAGGAAAGAACTGAAAGACCTAACAGCGCTTCTCACAGGGCATGGACCTGTGAGACAACACCTGTCCACCATGAAACTATTCGATGATAACCTGGACTGCAGACTATGCGGGGAGGAAATCGAAACGTTTGAACAAATCATATGTGAATGTGAAGCACTTGGTCAAAGGCGACAAACAATCTTCGGGAAAACTAAGTTAGTACTGAAAGAGATACAAAGAGCACCAAGCAAGGACCTTCTTCACCTCGTACGGGAAACAGGGATAATGGACTGGTGTAACTACACACCACAACCACCACAAACATGGGGACAGTACAATAAGCCATTAGGCTTACGTGCTATCTGGAGCTGACAGCCGACAGACCCATGGAGAAAGAAAGAAAAAAAATAACTTCATTAGACGCGTAAGCATTGTACGTTTGTCCGTTTCGAAGAAATTCTACACCAAATACTTGTTCCTTTTTTATTAATAGGTTAGTGGCTAAGGAGTTTAGACTGGTTGAAAGATAACTTCGTTTAATTGCTGGTTTAATAAATGAGTTGCTCGTGCCCGATCTAGTGTTATAAGAAGAGTAATATTGAACTCGTCCAAAACAAAGTGAATCCGCACCGTTATAGTCTCGTTCGGTTAGGTTCAGTTCACGGAACCCATTTATTATAGTGGCGCTCTAACGACTAAAATATTTCCTAAAAACGTAACTCGCGCTTACCCACCAAGCCAGGAATATCTTCAGTCAAGCTGATAGTTTGTAATCCATTGAAACCGTAATAGTCGACATCAACATTATGATTAGTAAAGTTCGCATGTTCTGACTTTTTAAAATAAGGTAAAACGTCCTTGTAAGACCAACCTATATTGCCAAGTTCCTCCCATTTATCGTAATCGAAACGATTTCCTCTGGCGTACATTCCTGCATTAATGCTGCTAGAACCTCCCAGACCTTTTCCTCTGTGACATATGCATTGGTGATCGATTGACCCTTCAAATTAGTAAAGCTGATTTTGTAACAAATTATTTTACACTCAGTTATAAACCTAAACATGCATGTTTTTGCATGTTCATAAAGTGATACTTTATGTAACTAGCTATGAAAAGTTCATTTCATCACTCACTGTTTTTATGCATTTCCGTAGAAACATATGGGCCTCCCAGACCTTTTCCCATTATGTAAATAGCTATTATGTAACCAGTTACGAAAAGATCGATTTTGTGTAACGAATGAATGTTTGTAGGGCGAGCGCAGCGAGGTCCTACAATTTGAATGAGTTACACAATAAGACATTTTCGAAACGTGTTGCATACATAATTTTTTCTAATTTTGACCAAAAAGCGGTAAAAACCATCTTTTAAAGTGATTTAACACAAATATTCACTTTCATAGCACCTTGTATAAACTGTGACAACGACATGTTATGATGGATGTCGCCCATATGTTTCTACGGAAATGCATAAAAACAGGGAGTGATGAAATGAACTTTTCATAACTTTACATAAAGTGATACTTTTCGTTTTGCCACTCTAATCAGTTTTGAAAAGTGTCACTTTATG
This sequence comes from Ips typographus, assembly GCF_016097725.1. Taxonomy (NCBI): domain Eukaryota; kingdom Metazoa; phylum Arthropoda; class Insecta; order Coleoptera; family Curculionidae; genus Ips; species Ips typographus. Next base: position 5,341,449 of record NC_138426.1, on the reverse strand, counting down.
TGCCAAAATTAGAAAAATACTTTTCTTGTTCAAACGGACGTGAAGTACACACTTCATGTACTATTTAGCCGCCGTGAAATGCACTTTTACAGACATACAATCACCACCATAATTTAAATAAAATCGCATTATTACTATTATTAGTAACTGAGATATCAAGCTGTACTCATGAAAAGCGGGACACACTGTATATCGAAGGCTGTAGCAAGCAAACGGTTGATGTAAATAAGAGACGGTTTTCATGTTCTCATTTTATTTTTGGAGATGTATATTATGAGCACATTTTCAGCATTTTCAAAAAATCAAACAAATTTCAAAATTTTGAATGTAAAAATTAAAGCTGTCTTTTGTTTAAATTACAAAATACATTCGTATTGTTACGATTTTCCCGTGGGTTCACACAAAGTCAGTTTAACTCAACAATTAATAACTTTATTTACACTTCAAAACACTCCGTACAACAATTAACACAGCTACTAAAAACGCTACTACAATTCCACAATTACTCCGCTATTTAAACTTTACCGCGTTCCCAAATTCACTACTACACTACTCTCCTCTCGTCGACGCCGCTTCTTTTATATTCACAAACCACGTTCTAGAATGACCGCGAAACGCTTCGCGATTTACTTCGAATCATCAAGATACTTCCAGGTGTCGCTTCCTAAGTGTGGCCTACTTTAATACGCGCCCGGCCAGATATTGCGGCGCATCGGTGTCATTGAGTATCGAGCATAGTAGGCCCAAACCGTAACACTGCCCCCCTCTTAAAGCTGATCGTCCCGATCCGCTTCATCTAATCCCTGGTATTTCTTGAGTCTGTCCAGATGGACAATTTTCATCTTGCCTTTGGGGCTGCGTTGGACTCTGTACGCGACGTCGTTTAACCTTTTTACCACATTGTAAGGTCCCTCCCAGTGTCGTTGCCATCTTTGACTTAATCCTTTGCTCCTCCTGGGTTGAAACATCCACACAGCATCACCTTCCTCATAATTGCCACCAGTTGGTCTGTGGTCCAGTTTCATCTTCATACGGTCGTTGTTTGGTTTCATCTTCTCTCTCTCAAGTTCCCGAATTGTGATGGAACCCTTCTGTAACGAACACTGGTCACACCGTTTACACCATTTCTCAACGTCCTTTCTGAAGTTAATCCAGTAAAATCGATCTCTTATTCTAGCCAAAGTCTGGTTTACTCCAAAGTGTCCTCCTCCGCGACTGTCATGTAGTTCTCGCAGCACATTCTCTTTGCAGGAATTGGGCACTATTGTTTGGTATACAAAGCGTTTTCCGTCTGGACTTTCCCATTTGCGAGTAATTAAGTCATCTCACAGTCGAAGCGAATTCCACTGCAACCAGTAACCCCTTACTGTTGGTCCATATCTGGAAATCTGTTGCCAATCCGGTTTCAAATCCTTCTCCAGCCATCTTCTGATTACTTTCAAATCAGAGTCTGAGCGCTGTCCTTTTATTATGACTTCCTTAGAAACGCTGCTCTTCATTCTTTTTGTAGCCTCTTTATCTGTCACCATCGCGATTTGACCAATCCTCCAACCATTATGAATTTGTCCTTTCCGGTACCTTAAGTCACTATCCAAAGCTTGACGATCCTCTACATATCGCGGTAATTGTCCTTCCGGGTTCTTCATTTCCTGCTCCTGGTTACGCCAGTTCTGCGGGGTCGGTAAACGAGACTGCTGTCTGCAATTCCATTGGTAATGTCCTTTACGTCCACAAATATAACATGTAATGTTTCTTTTAACAGAGGAGTTCCGGTGATTTGTTCTAATGTCCTGATTTCGTCGGCACTGTGGGTTTGGAGAACAAGACCGCTGTCTGCAATTCCTTCTATAGTGTCCTTTGCGCCCACATCGATAACACTCCACTCTCGTGATCGGGCGTGATCGTTCTAACTGTGTGGAAAGACCATTTCCTAATGCTGCCATTTGTTGCACTATTTGGCCGAACATTGATTCAATTTTATTCATTGGTGTAGCAGCATGATCGGCTGGCGGTTCTCTCTCCTCTTGAATAGGCTCTGGCTTTAAATCATTGCACGCAGCTTCAATTGCCAGCGCTCGAATCAGTACTCCGCTGTTGTTGCTCCCTTTGAACATCTTCAGCCATTTCTTTACCTCCGGATCTCGAATCCCATCTACAAAATACTGTGCCACAAGTTCTTCTTGGATTTCATCCGGGACGGCTGGGTAAGCCAGATGCAGAAGGCGACGAATTTCGGTTTCAAACTCTTCTAGATTTTCACCAGTTTTCTGCTGTCTTGCTGTTAATTGCGTTCGATACAGTCCTTTCTTATGTTGATCCCCATAACGACGTTCTAATGCAGCTACTAATGCTTCATAGTTGCTTCGTTGGGCGATAGGCAGAGTCTGTAACAGCTCCAATGCAGGTCCTCGTAATGCCACTATTAGTGCTACAGCCATTTCCTCGTTACTCCATTCATTTGCATTTGCAGCGGCCTCAAATTGGAGTTGGTACATTGCCCATGAAGTTTGACCGTCGTATGTGGGAGGCTTGATCTTGTTGAGCCCGTTTCCGGTGAACACTGTAGAGCTGACTCCTCTGCTGTCAATTTTCCGCTCTAAGTCGCGTAGATTTATCTTGACATCATTCTGAATTTTATTAATGTCCTCCCGAACATCATTCTGAACTTTATTGAGACTATGGGTTACATACTCATAGATTTCTGTCTTGGTCCTCGCTAAAACGTCCAATATTTCTACATTACGCTTTTCTTGCCGCTCTCTGTCTTCTTGTCGAATTCTTTCTTCTTGTTGTCGAATCCTTTCTTGTTCTTCCTTGTTTTGTTTTCGAATCCTTTCTTGTTCTTCTTTGTCTCGTTGTCGAATCTCTTCTTGTTTTTCAAGCATTGCCATAATAGCTGCAAGTTGGGCCTCCATGTTTGCACTTTGACGTCTTGTTATTGGCATAAAATAAATTTAACACACCACTGTTCCGAAAATCTCTAGTCCGGTCCTGAACACAAGTCTCTAACCCGAAGTTTAGTTCCAATTCACGTCGCACTAAAGTCTGATCGCACTTCTGACACCAATTGTTACGATTTTCCCGTGGGTTCACACAAAGTCAGTTTAACTCAACAATTAATAACTTTATTTACACTTCAAAACACTCCGTACAACAATTAACACAGCTACTAAAAACACTACTACAATTCCACAATTACTCCGCTATTTAAACTTTACCGCGTTCCCAAATTCACTACTACACTACTCTCCTCTCGTCGACGCCGCTTCTTTTATATTCACAAACCACGTTCTAGAATGACCGCGAAACGCTTCGCGATTTACTTCGAATCATCAAGATACTTACAGGTGTCGCTTCCTAAGTGTGGCCTACTTTAATACGCGCCCGGCCAGATATTGCGGTGCATCGGTGTCATTGAGTATCGAGCATAGTATGCCTAAACCGTAACAGTATATACACACCATTTGTCTAATCTAATGGCGTTTTTGATTGGCATGTTTAGTGCAAAACCGGTGTATTGCCACACGGTTTCAATGACATTTAATGGAGCAGGATACAGATTAGATTAGTTTTGCACTAAACTTGCCAATCGAAAACTCAACAAACATGTCAATGTCACACAAACCTATTTATGGTTTGTCAAAACTCGGTAGAGAATGACATTATTGATATTATTTTTTTCTAATACATTAATGAAATTCGTTTTGTATGTACTAGTGACAATATAGAGTTTTTCTACTCCGGAAGTACAGCTCACAAATAAGCTTATTTTAACGCCCTGTAATGTATAACTTTTATAACACATCTCTATTAACATTTTGCTTCATTTTTCTGGCCAAATATTATTTCGCTTTTTATCATCACATGTCTGAAGCATCCTGTATATAAAAGTTAAATAGTAAGTAATATGTAAAGTAATATTCAGGGATTACTGCACCGTCGCGTCGTACTTGAGCCAAGCTTAGGTTTGGTGTCGTTCAGGCTGTGACTTTTTTACCAGTTCTGACACATTCAAAACCAAACTCAACTTATACTAGGCTTATAATTCGACGATGCAGGTAAGGGTCTTTGTCAAGAGCAGTAATAGTATATTAAGTATCCAGAACAGTAAGTAAGCTTTAGTGATCGATGACAAAGTTTGGAAGCTGAGCGAAGCAAAGCGTCTAATTTGTCTGAGATCAGTAAATCTGTTACTATTCGTGATGTTTACTCTATTTTTTGTACGACTTTATCAAAATCATGATAATTATTAAATAAAATGAAAAAATGCTAGCAAATTTCCTTTAATCCTGTATGTTACTTCCCGTTCAGCTGAACGGTTAACGGTAAGTACAGGAGGTATTTACTTCCCGGTTTGTTAGCACTAGCAACTAGAAACTAGACAGGAACTTGTTCTTCCCGCCTTCAAAACAGGTGCTGTAATCACGAAAAATTAGACAAGTCATACAAAATAGTATATTTCATTACCAGTCCAGAAAAAAGATTTTTCCCGTGAGTGCGTGACAGTTTGCCGTGGGAGGCGAAACCGACACGGGAAGTCATGCGAGAGCGGGAATAGTATATTACATACTCAGGTGGAAAGTGTTTGATTTCTGTCGAGAGATTAGGTAGTTCGCCGAGACGAAGTTGAGGTGAACTTTATCTCGAGACAGAAATTAAACTTTCCACCGTGGTTTGTATACTATTTTATTTTCAACCATTTATCAAAATCTCATCGAACTTTTAATAAATCATTCAGTTGAAATATTGATTGCTAATAGTCTCTAACAATAAGGTAGTATAGGTGCACGAGTAGTTATGACTTCAACCATAATAAACGACTGGTGATTTGTTTACAATCTTGACAACGTCATTATTGTGCTATTCTGTCTTTAATATTTTGAGCTGAAACGTTTCTTAAAGTGCTTTTAACATGGAGAATTCTGAAGACGCAGATGTTAATCATCATCACTTGAGCTGCGAGCTGTTGCAGAAGTGGCGGCACAGTCTCTTCACTACAAAAAGTAAGCCCATATATGACAATAGTATATTACACACCGGGGTGGGAAGAGTTTCATTACTGTCGAGAGATTAGTTAGATAGCCGAGACGCGAAGCGTCGAGGTTTAGCTAGGATCTCGAGACAGGAATGAAACTTCCTACCGAGGTTTGTATACTATTTTATTTACAACCATCATATTTCTATCAAAATTTACAAATCATTGTTTCATTCTGAACATATCTAGAATATTACATTTAACAAAAAACTAGCAAGCAGTCATTTTTCTATATGCTTTTCTTCTGCTTTTCTGTTATGCTGTCCCAACGTGCCATGTCTTCTGAAGCTGTTGCAAGTAGTTCACAAACCTCAGTCATTCAGCAGCAAATTAATTTGTCGACCAAAGAGACAACTGTTGGAGACGCCAGTGCTGGTACTGGCCTAAATATTTCTATAAACACTTATAATAATTCAAATGTAACCATTAATTTCAATAAGTAGTTTGTTTTAGTTTAGATCATGTTAATTTTAGTATTGTAATGTATTATAGGCATTATAACCGTTAGAATGCATACAATTCGAGTTGTAATCCAGGACATTTTTCTCAATTTATTATTTGCGAACTGAATATCGATCCGACTTTATCTGACATTTAAAAAATTTGATTCAATCATCTTTTTTTTTTTTTTAAATATTAACAATCACAATTTTAGAGGGCGGGAAATGAGGGCGGGAAGTGAGGGCGGGAAGTGAGGGCGGGAAGTAGAGGTGCGCAATATGATACTTCCTAACCTTCAATGACGTTAGTAATGACAGCATTACATATATGGTTGTAAATAAAAAATATTTCGGACGTGTAATGAACGATACTTTTCATTATCAGACTATGAAAAACGTTTACATCACTTGTGTTGTCTTGTCTGTCAATTGGCTCTGCTCTCAGCAATTTGCCAGCACGATTTGAGGGGGGTCAGGATAGACGAGCTTGGCACTCCCCAACCCCCGGATTTTTCACAAAAGTTTACTTTACACACACAAAAAAGTCTAAAAAATTGCTTAAGGGCACGATCCGAGTAAAAGACATAGTCATTCCTCGTGGAAACTATACCGTCACTGTCACATCCACGTGGTCTTCTCCTAGGTTTTCACCCTTTCCGCCTCTTGGAAGTGCACCGCACAAGACAATTCCCCGTAGACTTTTAGGAATCGACGTTTCCACTGAGAGGTCCCACCATCTCCACTCGACCGGCTGCGGAATTCGGTCGTCAACTTCAAATTTCTCTGAACACCGTTTCAAGTTGAAAACCGAACTGGTTTACATCACTTAAACATGTTACTATGTTAATATGGTCCATTTATTTTCCCGTGGGGGTTACGTCATCATTTGCCTTTCTTGTCTATTACATGCGTTCCGAGCGCGATAGAATTTTGACGTCATCTAGTCACGTCGGCAATGAATCAGGACGACAAGGCTCGGAAAATCGGCCGCCATTGTTGACAAAAAGTAAACAAAGAGACATTTTTTATATTTGATGTTAATTTTACAATATTTTAAGGAGTATTTTGATTTAACTTGTTTATTACTGCGATACTACGTGTGAGACTAGATAATGTGTGTGTGTTTCGGTAGTCAGTTTTGAAAATGCCACCTTCTTAATACACTTTACAACTATCAAGGGGCCCAGTGAAACATTCTGAAGAAACTAGAGTTTGTGGAACAGAAAAGGATGCCTTTTCTAATAGAAAACACTGTCACAATGAAACAGCCCATATATTTACTTACTCCCAAGAAGAGTTTTTACAAGAACACTACAAAAACCAAGTTTATTCAAGTCAGTGGTTCTCGAAGAAACATGGATATAGAGTAAAGGTGTATTTAGCAGAAGCTGACAAGGTGATTTACCCAATATTATAAAAAGAACTCTGGTAGAGGTATTAATGAGCTGCTAATACTAAATAGCTTATGTTTCAGGTAATATTAGAAAGATACAAGTTACTTAATACAAGTTACATAAATTTGATCAAATGCCATTATTTTGCAGAATTAGCCCTTATAAATTTTGCCGTATCTTCTCTGACTATGGCTAGAAACAGATGGTGCTACTGTTAAATACTTTTTCCATCAGATAGTAGGTTAAATTACTATTTTAATTGTATTACTTACACATTATGAAATATACAAATAAAATCTTTAAAAAGTACACTCAAGTTTCTTTTTTATCTAAGAAGTCTAGTTTTCTTCATAAACAATCATAAAATTAGATAATTTCTTTAACTGAGGTACCTACTTGCTCTTACAATAAATTGAACTGAAATTGAAAAAAACATGTTAAATAAATCACACAACAAAACCAAATTGATATGTATCTAATGCTGCGTAAATTTACAAAAGGAAATAAATAAGCAATCTATATCACAAAACCAAGAAGCAAGTTCTTAAAACACCAACAATTCTGTTATAAGTTAAAACACTGCTCTAGGATTTAATAGTCCCCAGGATACACACATTGCATTTCCTTTCTTGCAAATTTTATGGAATAATTCTTGAAACGTTGGTATTGGGCTGTTAATGACTCGTTTGAATGTGGTTGTTGTTCACCAGCCAAAGTTTGATTGGAATTTTCCGTTTCCGCCTTTGTTTACCCCCAAATGTTTTCCAGTTTGGTGAAGAAAAATCTTAAATTCTACGAAGGTCTGGCAATAACAACACTAATTAATAAACTTAAACAACCCTAAATTAAGTTTTTATTTCTTCTGTTTGTAGTTTTTGGTGTTTTTCAACTTATTAAAATTCCTAACCTCAAAATGTTTTTTTTTTTTTTTTTTTTTAACTTTCTTTATGGCTTTCACCACTAGGGTATTCAGCCAGGTCAAGTTAGGTTAGGTCGAGGGTGGCCTACGCCACGTCAGAGCTTAAGCTCCTCCTCTTAGGTCTGATTAAGAAGTTAGCAAGACAACACAACAAAGGATTCAAACTCTTCACGCTCCCGGGCTCTGGAGGAGCTGTCACACTTTTGGAAGAGCCTCGGATGGAAAGGAAGGTGTCAGAGATCTGGAAATGATCCAATAATGTTCAAATCATAAATCAATATTGTTAACTTTCAAAAAATGACAAATGAGTTTAATTATGGTGGATGACGGCGAACCCAACACACCCCGCAGGCATACAGGAGCCTGGATTCCACTTTTAATTAATTCCTGGTACAAATCACCATTCATTCGGTCACATTGGAACAAAATATGCTCCAACGTGGCCTGCGAACCACAATGACATAATGAAGAGTCCGCTCTTCCCAACATAAACAAATGTTGAGGCACCAAACAATGCCCAGTCCTAATGCGAATAATGGTGGTAATATGCCTTCTATCTTTATAAGTCAGTCCAGAGAACCAAGGCTTAGAGGGAAACGCATCAGACTCGCCAAGATATCTACGACCCTTGCTCAAAAATGTTCGCCTCCAAGCAGTTTGCCACCCAGCAAAATTCCTACGCTTAACCTCCGGGTAAAACTCATCCCAGTCAAGTTGAATGGGCAAGGGTACATTCAAATTCCTACCCAGGCAGGCCAAGAGGTCCGCCTTTTCATTACCCGCAATGCCACAGTGGCTCGGCACATAACATAATTTCACAACAGTGTCGGATTCATTTGCCTCTATAATAATCTGCTTTGTAAGAAAGATAATGTGATCCAGACGGTGTTTGGATGATGCCCTGGAGATCTTCTGAATGGCACTCTACGAGTCACTAAATATAATGGCCTTCTTAACATTCTTTTTAAGACACATTTCAACCGCCTGGTGTATGGCAACCGTCTCTGCTGTACAGATTTGAATAAACTTAGGAAGGCGCGAAGAAAAACTGTAGTCCAACTGGGGACAAAAAATGCCGAAACCGGCAGATGCAGCATCCCTGTCAAGGGAGGCATCCGTGTAAATGTAGACATAATCGGAAAAACTCCCATTAATCTTTTCCAGGAAAGACTCCCTAACCCTGGGATCATCCTTCCGCAAGTTTATGTTGACAAGCGGGACCGTCATCATTTGATAATCAAGATTATAACAAAAATCAGGAAACACCGAGTAAGTCTTAATGTACTCAACAAAATCACCCAGCTCCTCAAACGCACGCACCAAGTAAGGACGGGGTCTGTTAGACAGATATCCCTTAAAACTGTACAGCTCCAAGACTTCCCCCAATCCATCCAAAATGTGATTATTATCATATATAAAGTTTTTCAAGACAAATTTTTTTGCTAGCAATCCCATTCTGTACTCCAAAGCCATTTCAGCACATTCAGTCAGTAACAAATTAGTTGGAGTGGACCTCATGCATCCCGTAATAACCATCAGGGCTTCAAATTGGACCCTGTCCAATTTGCACTGGTTTTTCTTAGTGATGGGACTCAATAGAAACCCACCAAAGTCAAGATGAGACCGAACTAGACCCTTATAAATGGAGAGCAAGGTGACCGGATCCGCTCCCCACCACACACGCGTAACAGCCTTCATAACATTAATGCCCTTCCTAGCCCCAATACACATCCGATCAGTCTGCTTAGACCAGTTCAAATTTTCAGTCAGTATGATACCCAAATATTTATATTCTTTGACCCATGAGATTGAGAAGTAATACAGTCAATTGGAAAGTTGTATGATTTTCTTGGCGAGAAAACTATTGCCTTTGACTTATTAGGGGACAGATGCAGGTTCAATGAGGAAAAGAGGGCACCCAGCTGCAACAGAAACTCATTTATTTCCCTAATAATATCTGGAATATTGGGCCCACTACAATATAAAACAATGTCATCAGCATATTGAATTATCCTAATGTTGGTTTTTGGAATTTTATGAATTTTCCGGGTGTAAATATTAAATAAAATTGGGCTCAGGGGGGACCCCTGGGGCAATCCTATGGTAACCTTTCGCGGACCCACAATGTTATTATCCAGCAAATCTACGTAAATTTCACGATTAGATAGCAAGTTAAAGATAAGATTTTTAATATCGGTAGATATGCTAGCTTCTCCCAAAATATCATACAATTTATGAATGCTTACGTTATCATAAGCAGCTGACACATCCAGGAAGACTCCCACCGTATACAATCTTGTATGGAAACCTTTAAGGATACATAGAGTCAGGGTAGAAAGACACTCCAAACTACCCTTCCCCCTCCTAAATCCCATCTGGTCACTAGGAAACCAACTCCTATTCTCCAAATCCCACTCTATTCTGTTTTTAATAACTGTTTCCAGGACTTTCCCCACACAAGAATTTAGAGCAATTGGTCTGTAGCTCTTAACATTTCCCGACTGATGATCTGGCTTCAATAAAGGTAGAATTTTGGTTCTTTTCCATTGAAATGGAATCTCGTGACCAAAGAGTGCCCTATTATACATCCCCAACAACAACTCCTTTGCTCGGACTGGAAGATTCTTAATCATAGAGTAGTAAACATTGTTCATTCCTGGTGAGGTGTCCCTTTTGTCCTTCAGTGCGTATTCCAGTTCCAGAAGGGAGAATGGAGGATCACCCCCCCCCCTCACCTGGTGTGAAGCAAAATTCGGAGGGAGTCAGCCCAATAGAAGCCTGCTCCCACCCATCCAGCATCTCCACTGCCACCATCTCTGCTATGCTAACCGTCTTACAGTTAGGTCTATTTATACTGCTGCCAAATCTTTTCACTGTTTTCCAAACTTCACCCATTGGGGTGTTACGGTTTAGATTGTTGCAGAATTTGACAAAGGAGGCCTTCTTTTTGTTTTTAAATACAAATTTAGACAAAGCCATGACTCTCTTGCACTCAACAAAATTCTCAATGGAAGCATAAGCTCGAAGCTTTTTAAGTTTTTCTTTACGAAGACATAAGATATTATTACATTCATTGTCCCACCAAGGGGTAGGAGGCTTGGGGTTTTTACCGAGGTAAGGCTTGCGTACAGGAACATTCTCCTGAACTACTTCACTCAGAAACCTTTCAAACTCACTATAATTTGAAATGGAACCCCATTTATTTAGTTTATTCAATGCTGCCACATGATATGAATCCCAATTACAGCCCTTAACATTAAGTTTTGAAACATTTTCCCTACTTAGGTAACTTGGTGACTGACTCCGACCTTCACCTGAGATTGAGATTTGGATTGGAAAGTGATCACTACTCCCTGTGTCCTCCATTGTACTCCAGGTACAATAAGGGCTCAAGGCAACAGAAATGACAGAGATATCCGAGCAGGACTTGTTCAAGAGAGGACTAGTGAACCTAGTTGGTGAACCATCATTAAGGATCAAAATATCATTATTATCAAGTATATTATATATGTGATTTCCCATCATGTTGGGTATATCACTTCCCCATAGTGGGTGTTGACTATTAAAGTCCCCCACTATCAGTTTTGGGTGAGCAAACTGATCAATGACACTTTTGAGCTGGTTGAACTCGATTCGAATGTTAGGAGGACAGTACACATTCACTAAGGTAATATTTGAAAGTTTAAGCTTAATAGATTGGATTTGGAAATTAATAGGGATGTTGGCAACTAAGTTGTCAACAATGTCAAACTCTAAACCAGATTTAACAAGGGTAAGGATACCACCTTTACCGTCATTCCTGTCACTTCTGACACATACATATCCCTTTAGAGAGAAAGGCTGAGTATTCCTCAGCCATGTCTCTTGCAACACAATGATGTCAAACTTATTACTATTATTAAATAATTGCAAATTTATAAGATTGGAATATACACTTCGTATATTCCATTGGAGAATACGCAAAGGGGCAGCGAACTTGTCACCAAGTATCATCCTCCATCTCTGAAGGAGGACCTTGCACATCTAAAGACACATTCAAATTTTTTAATACATTTTGCATCAACAGCATATCACTGAAATGCATATTTTTCACAATATTTAACAACGCAAATCTCATTTGTTCAATCTCCTCAGGAGGCTTGTCCACACCCCCTGAATTGGCACCATGCTGTGAGGTCTGCCCGGGGGGGCCCCCCACTTCATGGCACCAAGAATGTTATTTAGAATGTTTAGCCGACTGTCAGTTGGGACTGTTCCCTATGTTGCCACATCTTCCACGAGCAGATGTGAACCTGGTGTATTGTTTGTTGCAGTAATAAACGTACCGATGAATTATACAGATTTCGAAAAAAAAAGCATTTATTGCATGCAAAACATGTGAGATTCTTAGAATGCTTTTTTTCAAAACAATATAGTTTTCTCATTTTCATTTATAATTGCTTAATGAAAGATACATATTGTGAGGTTTAAAGGAGGAATTTGTCAATACGGCAACGTCCAAACAGGTGATTAAAAAGATAGATAGCCTAGCTTGTAATAAACGACGTGCGTAAATTTGAATATGGCGGAGCACTTGATGACGTAACCGCCACGGGAAAAAAAATGAACCATACCATACCTTGACATTGATAATGACAAGATAGTTATGGTTGTTATAAAATTCATGCTTGTAGTTGTCGTATTATGATATTTTATCCAAAGCGCACTGGAAAATGTCAATGTGTTATAACCGATTTTAGTTGCAACTTGAGCTCATATTGTAGCATAAAATCAGCATATAAAATCATTCCATAGTGGACAGTAATCTAACATACCAGACTCTTAAAAAAATTTCTTTCGTGCGTCCTCACGGAAAAGATAAATTTTCTCGATTTCTGTCAGGCAAACCGCACTCAAAAATTATAATCTAAATATACAGAGATTTTTTTGTAAAACTATACCCGAAGTCGAAAATGATTTGATTTCTGGATTTACTGGATCAGAAAACTAAATACGTTTTGCTATAGAACAATTTTGCTTTCCAGTAACAATATACTCGTACTTATCCACTTTCTTGGTGTTTTCATAAGAACGCTAAATACAATAGGTATTTTAAAAAACACCAAAAAACTGATAGTCTATTGAATCGCAGGTTGTATGTGCAAGTGGTAAATGCCTAAGCAAATTTCTATTTGCCTAAAATAGCTTCATACCTACGACACAAGCATCACGAACAGTAACAGCTTTGCGGACAACTTTTCCGCGACAAATAACAAATGTATAAAATTACATTTTTTGATTTCGATGTTTTTATCAGATGTAAATAAAATATGAACAAATTCTATAAGCCACCGATAATCCAGTTTTACTGTAGCCGATTTTTACTAAATTCTAGTACTAGAACAAATGTATAGAGTGCTATTCTTAACCAAGGTTTAATTCATAATTTTACTGCAGAGCAAATATACGCGAAATAAGCATTTTTGCATAGTTTCATTTTATAGGGTACCAAAGTGGCGCCTTTTCAAAATTACAAGTGAAATACAGTAAGCAGCAGTAATTAAATAATAATTATGAAAAACTTGACAATAAGTCAAATTGAACTTTTGGTACATAAGTTGTATCTCCGTAGTAATAATTTAATTTTCTACTGACGTAGGTTAGTGTAGCATTGGTCATAAGATACAATAATTATTTAATCCACAAAAACATTTTTTTTTCAACACAGCGAGCTTAATCTTGATTTAAATAAGCACTTTGAGATACGACCTAAGGTACTTACTTATCGGTAGTGTATTTGTCTCATTACCAAAGTATGCTTGATTATTTAGTGGAATCTGGTAACTTTCAAAATTTTGTACAAGCGCCGCCACTTTTTCATATAAAACTTCTTCGTAACTGGCATCACTTTCCATAAATATAGAATATAACACGGCAAGCACTACCAGAAATACGATTTTCATATACATGATTACATAAATACAGATTGTACACTGACTGACCAGCAAAAAAAATTATCTTATTAAAAATTCAAATTGAAGACTAAGGTCAAATTCTGATAGTACTCGTATTGTCCAATACTATCGAAATACAACAAACAATAACATTATTTTCCGTCTAAATTGCGTCGTTTTAAGATACGAGATTAATAAGAAACTTAAAGCTATTTATGCACCAAAGGCGTTAGAGAGAACATAATGTCCTAATGGACATTGTACTCTCCCTAACACCTGTGGTGCATAAAATATTTTGTTTCACCTAATTCAGCAATTATTTACTGTTTCTGGCCTTGAAAAGTAATGTATACCTTTACCCGAGATTGTAACTTTTAGTTGAACTCTTATAGATTTCACTAAATACTACAAAATGAACCAAAACTGGCCTCTCTAGCTCTTCATGTTACCGAGATATTCATATTCAAAAAGTAGTAAAAAAGACTCCTAATACCCGCCCATTCTTTAAATTTTTTTGAAAAATGAAAATTTTTAACGTGTTTTTTTTGTACTTATTTTACCTAATTTAAGGTAGTATAAATATGTCCTTTGCTGTGCATTGGAACCCTCCTAAAGTAAAATAAAAAATTGCCAAATGTTCGGACTTAATGGCGGATTAAACCGACGTAATTAAGGGCACCCTAAGGTTCACCTAGGCTAAGTTGTGATTTGACTGACAGATCAAGTGCAAATTGTCATAGTCAAATTAAAGCCTAGTCTAGGGTGCCCTTAAATATGTCGGTGTAATCGGCCCTAAGCCCTCCAATTGTGTAGTGTAGGTAGTTGGAAGTGTTCGCCTAAAAAGGCCTTTTATTTTTGTTCAAGAAGAGCATTATTCTAACCTCACTTTGGATTGTCAATTGTCAGTTGTCATTGTCTATGCGCAGCGCGCAGCATGACATTCAAGAATGTTCGTTGTTGTAACCAAAAAATATGGGTTATGTATCAATCTTTTAATCACGTTTTTAGAAATACAGTCCACAAAAAACAATCAAACTAGTTTTATTTAATTCAAACATAATCAAATCTATTTTTTAGTTATTGGTGTTCAGTTATACATATCTTTTTTGGTCCAATCAAACCGAATAACCAGTGTTTTAGTGTGGGCGAAGCCTTGTCCAGCAGCTTGAAGATTCGCGATTTCTTCACAAGCCAAAGCAGGCTCATCAACGGTCCAGCATTCAACGGTCCAGCTATCATAACATTTTACCAGTGGCAGTTACAGAACCTGCCCTGCACATAAAGAAAAGTTATCCTGCAAGATTATCCAATGTCAGCCAAGGTAGTGCGTTCCTTTTAGCCACCTTTATAATCCTTTTTACTCTATTGAAGCAAGTTTCAATTTGTCTACCACTGCCAGGCATTCAGATGGTCGATTTGTTGTTGAACTGCCTTTCAAACATTCACCATATTTGCTTGGAGATTCTTATTTTAATGCAAAGAATCGTTTTTTAAAGTTGGAAAAACGATTATCTAAAAATCCAGAGTTAAAACTCCAATACAGTGACTTTCTTAATGAGTATGAATCCCTTGGACATATGTCAAAAGTGACTATAATTGATCATTCCACATCCCATTTTTATTTTCCTCATCAGTGTAATAAAGGAGGATATTTTGACCACAAAATTGCGTGTAGTTTTTGATGGTTCGGCTAAAACTTCTAATGGAAATTCCCTGAATGACATTCTTCATGTAGGTTCGGCTTTACAAGAGGATCTTTTTTCGATTGTTTTAAGAGCACGTAAACATAGCATGAGGTGAAACATAGCAGGAGTTCTACCTAGATCTATATAAGCAGGCTGTACAACCACCAACAGCCGACACAAGAGGACACACACACCCTGTCATAAATGTGGGATCCGAAGAGATGCCGGAAATAAGTATAAGTGAGTTACGAACCGCAATAGGGCAGCTAAAGAAAGGAAAAGCCCCTGGAGACGATGGAATTACCAACGAGATGCTTAAGATTGGAGGTAAGACATTGGAAGAAGCCATCCTTATACTATTAAATAAATGTCTCGAAGAAGGAAAAACCCCGGAAGCCTGGCAAAACGCTGAAGTTATTATTCTATTCAAAAAGGGAGATGCCACTAACCTGGAGAATTACCGCCCTATTAGCTTGCTGTCTGTCTTATATAAAGTGCTGACGAAAGTACTTACAAACAGATTAAATGCCAAGTTTGATTTTTACCAACCAGTTGAGCAAGCAGGTTTTCGAAAAGGCTTCAGCACGATTGACCACATACAGAGAGTACGGACATTGATCGATAAGTGCACAGAATACAACATTCCTTTACATCTGGCATTTGTCGATTACCACAAGGCGTTTGACTCTATTGAGACATGGGCTGTTTTGGGACACTATGCATGATGCGAGGATCGACTCTAGATACACTGAAATAATAGGTCATGTGTATGGAAATGCTGCAATGCGGGTAAAGATTGACGATGAATTGACCACTGATAAAATTCCAATAAACAGGGGAGTCAGACAGGGGGACACGATCTCTCCTAATCTGTTTACATTGGCCCTAGAGAACTTATTCAGAAAATTATTTAACATCTTAATCGATGGAAAACACTTGCACCATCTGAGATTTGCCGACGACATCGTGCTCA
The DNA here is from genome assembly GCF_016097725.1 of Ips typographus. Classification (NCBI taxonomy): domain Eukaryota; kingdom Metazoa; phylum Arthropoda; class Insecta; order Coleoptera; family Curculionidae; genus Ips; species Ips typographus. Next base: position 5,325,070 of record NC_138426.1, on the reverse strand, counting down.
TCAGTAAAGATTCTGAAGAATTATCCACAATGATAAAAGAACTACAACACACATCCAAAACAGTAGGACTGACAATGAATATCCGAAAGACCAAAATAATGAGCACAGACAATATCGACGTAATTATTGAAAATCAGCCTATCGAAGTGGTGAACGAATATAACTATCTAGGCCATATCATTAAGCTCGGCAAGGAAAATCAAACTGCTGAAATAAATCGTCGAACAGGTCTTGCCTGGGCAGCTTTCTCTAGGATGGCCTATATTCTTAAAAATCACGATGTCCCGATTAGTCTAAAACGTAAGATCTACAACACATGTATTCTGCCAGTAGCGACCTACGGGTTAGAGACAGTCACTATGACACACGCAAATGCTAACAAGTTAAGGGTCTGTCAACGCGCCATGGAAAGAACAATGCTTGGTATTAGCCTCAGAGATCGGGTGCGAAATAAAGACATTCGGCAGAGAACAAAAGTCGATGATGTTGTAGTACGGGCGACAAGGTTAAAATGGCGCTGGGCAGGTCATGTGGCTAGAGACAACAATAAATGGACCAAAATACTCATGGAATGGAGGCCGCGAAAGTCAAAGAGAAACATCGGAAGACCGCAAGCAAGGTGGCGTGACGACATCCAGAAGATTGCTGGAAGAAACTGGATCCTGGCGGCCCAAGACAGGAACCGATGGAAAATTATGGAAGAGGCCTATATCCAGCAGTGGACAGAGACAGGCTAGAAAGAAGAAGAAGAAAGAAACATAGCATAACGTTGACAGGTGATTTAGCAAAAATATATTGGCAAGTTTGGATCAATGATCAGCAAAGAAAATTCCAACCTATTCTTTGGAGACATGATCATACATCAGAAATCCATACATATTGTCACCTTTAGGGGTGCGTAGTGAGGGATGATAGAGAAACAACTTAGGTCACAGGCAAGCCTCGTCTATTATAAAAATAGTTAAAACCAAACACTTAAGAGGGGTTATTCTTACCCACAGAATAGAAGGGCCACTAATGCCGTAATCACGGACGTCTTTATGAAAGTACGGGGAGGGTGAGTCTAGTTCAGCCCGTCAGCTACACCGTAAAGGGGGGCACGCAAGGTGTTCTTGTACGGTGTGACCAAAGGACCAAGTAGTCAACTGATAGGGTTAAAGGTTCTAACGGTCACTTCAAGTTGCGAGAGAACTCTTCTCTTTTCAGCCTTGGATCCTAAGAGGGTAGCGAGCCGTCCCACCACTTCAAGTTAGAGACTGTTGCTCGCCGTCTCTCCCGAGATCAGTGATTTTAGATAGCCAGCGAAGCTGATTAAATAGTCGTCGATTGACTCAGATTTCCATCAGACTTGCTTACATAGACGATTATTCGGTGTAAAGTACAACCAGTATGGTAAATGCGAATGTTGGAATCTGTGACATCTCCCTCCCCCGAAAAGTGTTCGCCCCGAACACTAACTACCCTAGTTTCTATTTAATTACTTTAATCGGTCGGGAGGTGTGGCCACCGCCTTTATTTGTAAATTAACCATATATCTGATAACCTAAATTATAAGTCTATTGCTTCTTATTTTCCCTGTGACATAGTTCCTGGTCCTGGTCCTGGTGGTGCTTCGGTTGGACTTCGTCTGATGCTGACCGGTACTGGCGCACCTGTTACTCAATTCGCAGGTGGTAGTGCCCTTTCATCTTATGGTTTGCTTGCATGAAGTCACCAATTTTGCTCGGGTAGCTTGCTGTGTCGTGTCTCCCGGAGAGTCCTCGTTTTGCCGCTAGAGGCGCTGTGGTTGGTATGGTTTTTTGCTTGCCTGCTGGATGAATGTTTGTCAAAGCATATTTCGTTAAGTTTAAACAATAATATATACAACCAAAATATAATTTCCCTTTATACTTTAACCATATTTGTAATACGCCCTGGCTGACCTGCGAGCTATTTTCTGTCGCGTCCCCCAGCGTCCATTCGTCGTAAAAAGGCAAGATTCTCCCTATATGTGCCACGTCTGTTTTCTTCCCCTTTTCTTGCTTCACCTCGTAATTCACCTCACTGAGTTTTTTCGTGATCTTATAGGGCCCAAACCAACGTAGTAGCAATTTTTCGCTTTTTCCCACTTTCCTAATTGGGATAAAAATGTTGACCCTGTCGCCTACTTCAAATTCTCCTTCTCTGTGTTTACTGTCATAAATGCCCTTGTCTTTTTCCTGTTTTTTGTGTATATTTTCTACTGCTGTTGCCCTTAGAAGTAGTGCCTTTTCCCTTAATTCATGAGAGTCTAAATCATCATTGCTGGCCAGCAAAGATGCATCCAGCGGCAGTGTGGGATCTCTAGCAAACACCAGTTGAGGACTAAAGGGACTAAACTGCGTTGTTTCTTGTTTTGCTGTGTTGTATGCAAAGGTGACGAAAGGTAACTATGAGCACCAGTCTGTTTGATCAGAGCTGCAATAGAGTGACAACTTGTCTGCCAGTGTTTTGTTTAGTCGTTCTGTAAGGCCGTTGCAGGATGGATGGTAGGCATTTGTAAAGATACTCCTCATCCCCATGATTTGCTGCAATTTTTGTACTATTTCCGACTGAAAAACTTTAAACAGAAATTTTGCCACGGGACCTGCTTTTCCAATGGGTAGGGCTGCTGTAATGGCATATCTGCTTGCATAATCCGTTACTACTATAATGGTGGTTTTTCCCTGGCTGCTTTTCCTGAATGGCCCAAGTAAGTCTATTCCTACTTGATCAAAAACCCGACCAACTTTTATGGGTTGAAGTAACCCTAGTGGCTTTCTGTTTGTGGAGCCCTTTCTTGCTTGACAGTCCCTGCATCCTCTAATGTACCCGCGGACACCTTTAATCATAGAGTCCCAGTAATGTTTAGGGATTAATCTGCTTAGTGTTTTCGTGACGTCCATGTGTCCACTGGTGGGTGCATTATGAGCTTCCCATAGGATTTCTTAATTAATGCCCTTGGGATTACGAGTGCGTATTCTAATCCATCTTTTTGTAGGGGTAGTTTTTAATAAAATGTCGTTCTCTGGTCTATAATTTTTTGCTTTTCTGCGTGTTAGTGCGTTAATACTGCTTTCCTCAGGATTGAGTATTGCTTGTTTCAAGTCCTGTAAATCCTTGTCTTGATCTTGCAAGTACCCCATATTAACTGTTGAGATGGTGAACGTTGGTACCTCGTCTAGGTCTTCTATCATGTAATCATCTGCACTACCCACTGGGTTTCGTGATAGGCAGTCTGCGTCCTGATGTTGACTCCCCTTCATATAAACTACAGTGTAGTCGAATTCTGCTAGTTTGAGAGCCCAACGCGCTAACCTCCTTGAGTGATCCTTAATGTTGGGAATCCAGCATAAAGCGTGGTGATCGGTCACTATTTTTACCGGGTGTCCATAAATTAAATGCCTTAAGTAGGTCATTCCCCAAACTGCTGCTAGTAACTCTAATTCGCTGATTGAATAGTTTTTTTCCGCTTTCGACAGCGACCTGCTTATATAGGCTATAGGGTGTTCTTGTCCGTCGTCTCTCTCCTGTAGTAGAATTGCCCCTATTCCTTCTGTGCAGGCGTCTGTATGCATTGTGCAGCCAGTGTTGGGGTTGTAATGTTTCAGGACTGGTGCTGAGGTGAGTTTCTCTTTTAGTACTTGAAATGCTTCTTCTTGTTCCTTACCCCAGCAGAATTTGTTCTTCCTTGTTACCTCACGCAAGGGCCGAGCTAATACTGCGTAATTTTTAATAAACTTTCTATAAAAATTACATAATCCCAAAAAGCTTTGCAATTCTTTTGTTTTCTTAGGGGTGGGAAATTGCTTAATTCCAGCTAGTTTATCTTCTTCGGGGCTTATTCCTTCACTGCTTACAGAGAATCCTATAATTCTTATCTTTTGCTGTAAATATTCGCACTTGCTTGGCTCAATTTTGATTTAAGCAAAAAACGTTAAATACAAAATTCGTAGATGTTTTGGGTCTACTTTACTCTTAGATAAACAGTTGTTTTACATGGTGTCCCAAATTTGAGTAACAAACTAAACTTATGTTTTTTTAAATACAATGACCAACTTTTTCTCCAATATTTGAATTCTACGTCAAATTCTAGGCCTAATTGATGTAAAATGTTTGTATCGATATTCAACTTTTTCCGCAGCAGCATCTGTTGTGCAGTGCATACTTTTACAATGTCGCCTCGACTATGTGATTAATGGTTAATCATTTAGTTACTCAAATTTGGGGCACACTATAATATAGGGTATATTATAATAACTTTTTATCTAAGAGTAAAGTAGACCTAAATATCTACATATACCAGAGTTGCTACAATTAGATTTTACAATTTTTTTTACTAAAATCAAAAATAAGGAAGTTAAGGGGGTGGTCAAAATTCAATCAATCAAGGACGCTGCTACGGAAGCAGTTGAATATCGATACAAACATTTTCCATCAAATAGGCCTAGAATTTTACGTAAAATTCAAATATTGGATAAAAAGTTGGTCATTGTATTTAAAAAAAAACATAAGGTTGGTTTGTTACGTAAATTTGGGACACCCTGTATAATAACTGTTTATCTAAAAGTAAAGCAGACCTAATTATCTATGGTCGGCGGCACTAATGGGAGCGATGCACGTCATCAGTGAGTTTGACGTTTTGAAAATGCATTCTTATTGCTTAGCGAATAGTTGCGACCTGTAGCGCTCTCTTTCTCACACGCGTTTATTAACTGAACGCAATTCTGATACAAACGTGACATTCTCGATCTCGATGTTTAACGAGTTGTGTGCGTTGTTGTCAGAATGCTAGTTGACCGTTTGCTGTTTTTGTTGTTGATGAATTGACTAAAAACTGCTTACAGAGAGACAAAAAAAACCTCAATATTGACTAATATTTTTATTCAAAATTCTCTGTTAAAAAACTGCGTCAACTTCTATATAAGAAGTAAATAAAAAGAAAATTTATGTAAAGTTCGGGTGTTAATGAAAAAACTAAACATCTGGCAACGTGGCGTGTTAAACGTCAATGACGTGCATCAGCCGATTTATTGCCGTCTACTGTAGTAGTTGAGTTCGGTTTTCAACGGGACGGGACGACGTCGTTGGGCACACTCGTCAGCTGGTATAATCGACATCGGGCACACTCGTCGATGCGCCGGTAGACTAGTTTATGACTGCCCGCACCAAAGTAATTTCATATCGTATTTAAGATAGGTGTTATTTTTTAAATGTAATAACTAAAAAAATGCTCATGTGAACCTATGCTAACCCAGTGGCCGATTACATAAAGTATCAGTAAGGTGGTTACATCGCAATGGTTATTTTTTAACTAAAATTAAAAAAATGCTAGGTGAACCTATGCTAACCCAGTGACTGATCACATATAGTAATCAAATAAATACTGTCTCAACATCTCAATTTCTAATGTTTTTCTTGCATAATAATGTATTCTATATTATTAGTTTGTTTACTTCCAAATTTTCTAAATTGGTGCAATCCAACCAAAGACGTCATCCGACTACGTTCGGTTGCGTTCGGTTTCGATTATACCTCTTGACGATTAGACCGTTTGCGCGTTTCGCTTTTCAACTTGAAACGTATCGCACGTCAGTTTCGTGAGTGCCATTTTTTGTCACTAAGAAACCACGTTTCTTGAAACGGTGTTCAGAGAAATTTGAAGTGGACGACCGAATTCCGCAGCCGGTCGAGTGGAGATGGTGGGACCTCTAAGTGGAAACGTCGATTCCTAAAAGTATACGGGGAATTGTCTTGTGCGGTGCACTTCCAAGAGGCGGAAAGGGTGAAAACCTAGGAAAAGACCACGTGGATGTGTCAGTGACGGTTATAGTTTCCACGAGGAATGACTTTTACTCGGATCGTGCCCTTAAGCGATTTTTAGACTTTTTTGTGTGTGTAAAGTAACTTTTGTGAAAAATTCTGGGGGTTGGGGAGTACAAACTCGATTATCTCAGCCCCCTCACAACTCGTGCTGGCGAATTGCCCTGTAGCAGAGCCAAAGAACAAGACAAGACAAGACAAGATACTGTAGTAGTTTTGTATTAACGTTTTCAAAACTTTTCTTAACAACAAAATTTTCGTAAAATCAAAATTAAGGAAGTTAAGGTGGTGGTCAAAATTCAATCAATCACCCTGTACAGGTAATGACAAGTGTGACACATCATTAGTTTAGGAAGGTCTATAGCTACTAAAAAACGAAATAAAAAGTTTAGGTCCGAAATTGATAATTTGAAGTTGATGTTGGTATCTAAAAAACAAAACGTCGGAGCTGAAAACTAAAACTATTTTCTTGAAGAGCATAAAAAGTGCCTCCAGAATAGGTGTCATTGATTTCCCAAAAAATGTGTTTTGTACCAAATTATTTAGCAATAAAATGCGCAACTTTGCCTCTATTTAACTAAAGCTCTATCAACTATAGTTTCTGAGATAGCAATGCTAATGCATCGAATTTGCAACACCCTGTATAGTGACTCCTAGTTTTTCTCTAAATTTCAGGAAATCTTAATCTTGTTACGCAGATTTTGTAACTTGTGACTTTGTATTATTTCTTAGTGTTAAGCTTGGCTCATTTTTAAGTTTTGAAATACCAGGTGTCCAAGAGCACCCTGGGCATAGGAGATAAACATGGGAAAACGGTTTTGATTTTTTGCTCCTGTACGGTTCATTTAATGGAAAAACGCTTTAGATAAAAGTTGTAGAGCACGTTTTCGGCTATCAACTTCTAATTTTTTCAATACTGTAAGTTGGACCATTAAGACGCAAAACGGCTCTAAAATTCGGAATTTTTAAATCTCGCGCCAAGCGGTCGTTAAGTAAAATTCATATCCAGCCGTGCTACCAACCTTTCAAATTCATAACAAATGTTCGTCCGTCATTCTCTAATCAAAACATTTAAAACAAGTTTATTTTGTAATAATTTTGGGTTACTACCCACATAATGCAAAGAAAATAAAAATAAATCGTTATAAAGATACTTCAGTGGCCACAGCTAAGTTGCATTTATAACCACATTTAATGTCTCTACTCAACTTATTTAGTTTGTAGCAAAGTTCTTTAAGAAATCACTAGTTTTGCTTGCAAATATTGAATAAGTACGATCGAATCACTTATCTCAAGCCTCTTCATAACACTACCAAACGATTTAAAGTGATGAAAACATTGGACAATGAAGCCAGATATTTGAAGATAAGTTTCCTACTGTACAGGGACAACAACAAAGGGGCCAAATACTTCCTTCAAAAGTGATGTGATTTAGCTTCAATGTGCTTAACTTCATGAACTATCATCACTGAGGGTATTCATCAGTGTTGTAACTAAAACTGAAAATGATTCAGTGTTGATATCTGACTTTTAAATCTGAAAATTTGATCTGACAGTGAAATATGTAAATAATCTTAAACTGGCTATAAAACCTCTGAGAAACCCCTTCTAGTAACAGATACAGATATGGACTTACACAGTCAACTTTTTATACAACTATTTTATGGGTAGGTATAATCGAAAAACCAACTTTTCAATTGAGCTATCTATATGAGCTGTTCTGCTGTTCTATTCTAGGTTTATTAAAAACATTATAATTGTGTTCTTTTTTCCAAACACTCAATTGATCCAAATAAAACTTTGTACACTGAAGGTTTGTATTATTTATTCACAATTCAAGGTACAGTATACATTTTCTTCCAGTACAGGGGTGGCAAAGAAAACTGGTCTTACCACATAAACAGTGATTGTTCCACAGATTGAATGTGGGTGGGTGAACCTTTCACCATACAAGCTATGATAAAAACCACTTTGTCTTACTAACCTAATGTTTGTTTGGACAGTAGTGGAGTTCCAAATTAGCAAAGGTAGGTGAAATGTAGTGATTGAAAGTCTCTAATACAATTTGCTTCTAATTCAATACACCATTTCACAGGACATACCTTTACCAATCAAATGTGAACTCCAGTTACATATTACTTGCAAATAAACTATTTTTGGTTAGTAGACATTTTACAAGTATCCTTGTAGGTGAATGATGTTCAAGTTTACTAATAGAGCTAATTAAATATCAGTACTTACCTTACCCTGTAGAACTAGGGAAAAAACATTGAATCAGTTATAAAAATAGCTATTTATGTAACTAGTTACGAAAAGATCGATTTTGTGTAACGAATGAATGTTTGTAGGGCGAGCGCAGCGAGGTCCTACAATTTGAATGAGTTACACAATAAGACATTTTCGAAACGTGTTGCATACATAATTTTTTCTAATTTTGACTAAAAAGCGGTAAAAACCATCTTTTAAAGTGATTTAACACAAATATTGACTTTCATAGCACCTTGTATAAACAGTGACAACGACATGTTATGATGGATGTCGCCCATATGTTTCTACGGAAACGCATAAAAACAGGGAGTGATGAAATGAACTTTTCATAACTAGTTACATAAAGTAAAACGTTTTGTCACTCTAATCAGTTTTGAAAAGTGTCACTTTATATGCCAAAATTAGAAAAATGCCTTTTTATTAATATCATACACTAAAAACACTTAAACCCTAATGGTGTGTTGAGAACACTACAAAACAGAAGGAGACAATAAAACTAGCAGTCACATAGGTCACTAAATCGCACCATTTTTGAGGGAAGTATTTGCCCACTTTTGTGGTCCCTGTATAGTAAAGCAACTTATCTCAAAGATCTGGCAGGTTTCATTGCCCACTGTTTTCATCACTTTAAATCGTTTGAACTGTTAAGAAGAGGCTTGAGATAGGTGATTCGGTCGTCTTCATTAAATATTTGGATGCAAAACCAGTATTTTCTTAATAAACTTTACTCCAAAGTAAATAAGTTGGGTAGAGACATTGAATGAGGTTATAAATGCAACTTACCAGATTTTTTGGACTGTGGCTACTGATAAAGTATCTTTATCAAGATTTATTTTTATTTTCTTTGCATTATGTGGGTACTAACTCTAACTAACTCTAAACTCTAACTAAAATTATTACTAAATAAACTTGTTTTGAATGTTTTGATTAGAGAATGACGGACGGCGATTTGTTATGATTTCGAAAGGTTGGTAGCACGGCCGGATATGAATTTTTCTTAACGACCGCTTGGTGCGAGATTTAAAATTTCCCAATTTTAGAGCCGTTTTTCGTCTTAATGGTCAAATCTACGGTATTGTAAAAATTACAAGTTGATAGCCGAAAATGTGCTCTACAACTTTTATCTAAAGCGTTTTTCCATTAAATGAACCGTACAGGCGCAAAAAAACAAAACCGTTTTTCCATGTTAATCTCCTATGTGGATTGAGGGTGCTCTTGGACACCTGCTATATCTGGTGGTTTTCTATTTAGTGGTCGTAATGCAGAGTATCATCATTTTGTTGAAATTTTTGCATGTTGTTGAATAATGAATAAATTATTTGTTTTTAGTTATTGGTATATGTTTTTTTTTCACTAATTACCCAGTAAATGTAAAAATTTTATAACATTTTATATTCATCTAACCGTAAATATTTTAAAATAATCCAAGTCTCACAAAAAATTTGCTTTCACTTTGGAACATCGGAAACCTTACTATTTAGGTACAGGAACATGATATACCATTTCATTTTCATTTTAGCGGTGAATTTAGAAGCCTGAAAATTTAGCAATTTCTTGTGGCCACATTTTTCCGAAGCGTTACTATGTTGTATAGTTTTCGCGAAACAGTCGCGTGCTCTGCTTGTTGGAACACCCTATACTGTATTATACATTATTTAGGAGAATTTTTTCAAAAAACATTGGTTCGTTACAATGTAATTTGGCAAACAAAATTGCGGATAAATGTAATGTCACTAGCATTTTAGACAAACAAGAAAGTTAATAATAAGCTAATGTTCTGGAATATTGCCCATTGACGCAAAATGATAATTTCAACGACTTTTTTTATTAGGCTATTCCGAAAATTTCCGAAGGTTTGTTTATAAAAAGCTTGCAACTTGCAACTTAATGTTTAACTAAATAAATCCGGCTAGTCAATAGGTCGCTAGTTAAAAAATACATTTCCAGACGTTATCCATTGCATCCCAGTAAAGCGAAACTACCAAATCAACTGAATGGATAAACCGACAAAACGGCATTAACGATCTTTAGATTAACAATTCTGATACTACTGCGAGTACTGTTTTGACGACGGTGAGTATTTTTATGTTTTCTTTTTAATCTAATACTCTTTTTGAATTTGCTTAAAATATACCTTGATTTTATATAGCTTAAAGTTGATGGTATTATTAAAACAAAAACAAACATACTTAACCAAACCTATAAAGAAATTTTAAAATTATTAATCTGTGCTTTTCTAATTCCAATTTTTGTTCAATCTGAAAAATCCTTTTTTCTAATTTCAAATATATACAGTGTGTTACAAATCCAATGCATTAGCATTGCTATTTCAGAAGCTATTAATTGATAGATCTTTAGTTCAAGGGAATCAAAGTTATTCAATTATTGGTAAATAATTTGTTTGAATTTGTTGAAAAAATTAAAAAAAAAAAAATTACATAGGGAGATACGCAACAAAAGCCGAAAAAGTCTAATTTCGTTTTTCATTTTTTTACCGCTTTATATAATTAATAATTTTGAAAAAAATGGTACTTTCTGGAGGCATTTTTTTACGCTATTCAAGGAAGTAATTTTAGTTTTCAGTTCGACCTTTCGTTTTTTAGATACCATCATCAACTTTCATTTTTCAAATGCGGACATGGACTTTTTATTTTGTATTTTGACGTCCCAAAACTAATGATGTGCCACATTTGTCAACAAATTATACCTAGTGCATTAGGTAGGTAAAGTGCTTTATTGTGCAAGATGTCACAAATGTTTAGTCGTATTGACAAAGCGTTAAAAAACAATGAAATACTATAAAAGACACTAATAAAGGATACTTGTACAAATTAGAACTAACGAATTGTAAGAAATTAAATAGCTTGATTCAATTAAGTGCACTAAAAATAAACAAAGTACAAAATCGAGTCAAATATAAGCATGTATTTAAAATGTACTAACCTACTACTTAATCAAGTACCATTACTAAATACCAAATTAAAAAAACATGTTCATATACAGGGTGTCTCTAAAAGGTCTGTACAAAATCCTATGACATATTCCTGACATCCAAATGAGCTGATTTAAAGCAACTTACCTTAGTCCGAAATTGCTCCGTTTTCGAGATACAGGGTGGTAAAGTTAAAAAATAAAAATATATATTTTTTAAATTTATTGTACATTTTTTAGCATATTACTTTCAAATCTGGTAGACAGAGGTCTTTTTGAGATGCCAAACCCGAATTTGGACACTTACAATTTGAACAAATTTCAGGTGACAGTGTTTCGGTACAGTATCGAACACTAAAAACCGAAATAACTCGATAATAGATTTACATTAGTTCTTAACAGGAGTACCTTTTTTGCTTTAAAATGTTTAAAACCTCATTTTCTTAAAAAATAAATAAGAAAATTACACCAAGAAAAAATGTACGGTCAGTTAAAACCATTAAAAGTATACTGTAAAGCGCCATCTAACGGCAGCAGTAAAAATGTGTCCAAATTCGGGTTTGGTATCTCAAAAAACCCTTGAGTACCAGATTTGAAAGTAATACATTACAAAGTGTACATTATATTAACAAATCTGTATCTCGAAGACGGAGCAGTTCCGGACAAAGGTAAATTGCTTTAAATCGGCTTATTTTGATGTCAGAAATATGTCATAGGATTTTGTACAGACACCCTGTCTAATATTTAAAAACATAGTAGGCAAGTTTAAAAAATGTCATCAACTTTGTAAAGAGCTCTTCCTGCCAAGACCTTCGTAACCGAAGTTCGGAATATATGATTTAATAACAAGGTTCATTGCTCTTTTAACACCAAAAATAAATTTAAGATTATAAAATATTTATCAAAATTCTACCGCAAATACAAAAAACATGGGAGTATCTGAAAAATAGATAATTAACCAAAAACGTATTTTGTTTAAATGAATGAAATGTACCATAGCAAACTCTCTCATGTTTGAAAAAGCAATGAACCTAATTATTAAGGTATATCAAACTAAATTACCTTCTTATATGACAACATGTCAATTCCAAATGAACATACTGGGTGTAATTTTTTGACAAGTATGGTACATTAGTAGTTTCGGCAGGGCTGTAGCTACTAAAAAAGTAATAGAAAGTCCAGATCCGTATTTGTCAAATTGAAGCTGATGATGGTATATAAAAAACGAATCGTCGGAACCGAAAACTAAAATTATTTTCTTGAATAGCATAACAAAGAGCCTCCAGAATGTGCCATTGATTTTCCAAAATAATCGGTTTTTGTCGATGTCTCTCTTAACATCTATTTACGGATGTTAAAAATGGTGAGGTTTTGTTTTTTTGTTTATCAATCCCAATCCTCTAACCGGTTTCGCGGTATTACGGTGAACATCAGAAAGGCTAAAGGCTAAAGGGCGTGATAACCAAGGAACAAAATTTTCATACCAGTATAGTCAACAAGATGCTAGACTCGATAGCTGTTGTGCCACATCGGGTGCCCTCAACACTCAACTCTAAAAAAAAAAATATATAAAAAAATTGATTAAAAAAAAATATAGAAAAGTAGGGAAAATATAGGGTTTTCAAAGAAGTAAAATGAAAAATAAGTTTTTTAAACAAAATTATTTAGCAATAAAATGCGCAACTTTGCATACATTTTACTAAAGCTCATTGAACTATAGTTTCTGAGATAGCAATGCAAATGCATCGAATTTGTAACACAAACAATGTTTCTTATGGTTATGTTAGTTATTTTTGGAAAATTATGATATTTTTCCGTAAACAATTAAAATCTTACTAGTAATAGAATCTAATAGCTAGATTAAAACTCCAAAAGTCAATGATCATCAGTTACGATTGCAATTATAAAACGTGGAATGTAATAATTCCATGGATACTAAAACAAATCAATTATTTGATTGATATTGGAATTCATTTCTATCCTAGGTTAGTGTTTAACACTTAAAATGCTATATTCTGAGGCAGAAAAAATAATTTGATCAGTTTTTATTAAAAAAAAAAAACGTTAATTGGTGAACTCATACGCTTCTGAGAGAGCATTTAAAATAAAACAAGAAGATACCTACCTACTCTGATGTAAAGGAGGAGGAAGGGGTGCCACAGAGATGAATATTGAAACGAGTTGTGTACCTGCTGTAGAGAATTTTTCAAATTCGAAGGTTTTACAGGGTATCTGCAAAACGAGCAAAAATTTAGCGATGCCGCAAACCTGTGCTCGATTTTTGTGAATCGAACAATGATGCAGTCGTACCTACACAGTGTACACAGTGATTTTAAAAATATGTCAATTTGCAATTCCCCTCGTATTTTCTTTATTATTAGAGACGCAGAAAAGCCACAAATGGCTTTCCATAGATAATTTAATCTTAAACAACTAGTTTTAATGATGTGAACCAAACATACATTTTCCTAATAGAACACCCTATATATTTTTGCAGATTTGGAATAAGCAAAAATATGTAACACTATACAGGGTAATTCAAATTCGACCCTCACCATTGGGATCTCGAAAACTATAAGAGATACGAGAAAGTTTAAATTGGGGCAAAGTTGCGCAATGTAAAGCTCAACCAAATGCAGTTTTAAAAATTTCGATTTTCCGAGTACTTCCGAAGATATCCGAAAAAAACTGAAAATTTGATTTTTTGTTTTTATTTATTTCTAATCTTATTTAAAGAGATATTCCAAAACTAAAAGCACCTTTTCATTGCCACTTTTTCTCAGCTATTCGATGATGGATTCAAATTTGCCACACGACGTTTCGTTTTTTGGCAGCCATCATCAACTTTCTTTTTTCTTATGGGCGCCATATTGGATTTTTAGCCCACCAAATAGTACTTTTTATTCTGATTTTAGCGATGTATAATAATTTATGATTTGCTTCATAAATAACAAAATAATTCAATAAAAACTATTTTTACTTTAGTTATTGGCTTTGAGTTAATGGGCCGTTTTATAAAATGTCATTATTTGACAGTACTTGTCAAACACGATAATTCGGACGATCATTAGAGCTTTTAGAGATTTTACCTTAGTTAGCTTTGAGTTAATGAGACGTTTTATGAAGATTACTGGGTAGTACTTGTCACACGCAATTGGCCTGAACATACTTAGTCACAAAGGTGTACACGTGATTTTACTTAAACCGGTTTATTCACTCGAAGAGCTTAGGCCACTCGCTACGCTTGTGGACCTAGTTGTTCTTTTCGTGAATAAAAAATGGTTTAAGTCAGTTGCTGTATAAATAACTATTAAATCACTCTGAATGACATTCGCCTATTTACAGATGTAAACAAACATACATCAATGTTACATCTACGGGGCGCGGTGCAAATTTAATAGAACTGTAATTTTAGTTTTTTTTTTTTTAATATAAGAAGTCGAAATTTAATAAAATACTGTATAAGACACGTGACTTAAACCGGTTTATTCACTCGAATAAATATGAATGAATCAAAAATGGTTTGTCACTTACTGTATAAATATCTATAAACTTGCACTTAACATTATACAAAATTGAAATTTGGCAAAAAATGAAGTTCTTAAATGATGATCTTTCTCTTGGAAACATAAATAAGCCTTTTAAGTTAGAGATAATGCTAACAAATCTCTTTTTCTGATTAACCTAAATAGTTCAGCAATGCTTGTATAATAATAACATTCTCTGCGGGGGTTTCTTTTCTAGATACATTTTTAACTATGATTGACGCTCTAATGATCATCCGAATTATCGTGTTTGACAAGTACTGTCAAATAATGACATTTTTTAAAACGGCCCATTAACTCAAAGCCAATAACTAAAGTAAAAATAGTTTTTATTGAATTATTTTGTTATTTATGAAGCAAATCATAAGTTATTATACATCACTAAAATCAGAATAAAACGTACTATTTGGTGGGCTAAAAATCCAATATGGCGCCCATAAGAAAAAAGAAAGTTGATGATGACTGACAGAAAACGAAACGTCGTGTGGCAAATTTGTATCCATCATCGAATAGCTAGGAAAAAGTGGCAATGAAAAGATGCTTTTAGTTTTGGGATATCTCTTCAAATAAGGTTAGAAATAAATAAAAACAAAAAATCAAATTTTCAGTTTTTTTCGGATATCTTCGGAAGTACTCGGAAAATCGAAATTTTTAAAACAGCATTTGGTTGAGCTTTAAATTGCGCAACTTTGCCCCAATTTAAACTTTCTCGTATCTCTTATGGTTTCTGAGATCCCAATGGTGAGGGTCGAATTTGAATTACCCTGTAGAGCTAAATTGAAAAACAACGTAGAAATCGGTAATTTTAATTTGTTGGTGTAATTGGCCGTTCTTAAGATGGGAAGTGTTATACAGGGCGTTTTACGATAAATAAGTCATATTTTAGGGTTTGATTATAAATAATAATAAAAATAACTCTAGTGTGGTACTCCAGAATCAACTAAAACACCCAACGAACACTAGTAAACCAATCCCGTATACTCATATAACATATTCCTGTATGTTCTCCGCTAGCCGCGTATTTACTAATGGCACCTAATGGTTTTATGATTTTCTACTAATGGCTATTGATTATTCTTATAGCAAACTCATGCAGCTCCCACATCTAGTTTGCTATACCTATAAACCATTGTCCAAATACCTATGTGTCGTTATTGATAAATAAATCAAAATATATTTATTTCTTCAAAACGGCTGCAGATGTTTTCATAATAATAATACTAATAATAATAATAATAAGCATTTATTTCCAACAGGTAACAGGACCCACTTACAGGAAATGAACAATACATTAAAAAAATAAACAAAGTACAGGGCGGACAAATTTCAATGTTTCTATAGGAGATCTCGAAAACTATAAGAGATAGAAGAAAACTGATATCCAAGTCTCGATATATTTTTTTGAGATATGTTTAGAGCTGTATTCAAAATTTTTAAAGGAAAATTAGTTTTTGAGTTAAGTGCAAAAAAACGATTTTTGTTCATTTAAAAATACTATTTTAATTTCGTTATTTTGGATTGTAGCTAAATATAACTGTTACATTATTAGGACACTTTTTCGCAAATAGATTCCAGTGACGTAGATGAATTTTTTATAAACTCATTGTTTTTTGAGCTATCACATAAAGTTGTATTTTTTTAAATAGAAGCTTTTTCTTACATGATTAAATAGCTATTTATGTAACCAGTTACGAAAAGATCGATTTTGTGTAACGAATGAATGTTTGTAGGGCGAGCGCAGCGAGGTCCTACAATTTGAATGAGTTACACAATAAGACATTTTCGAAACGTGTTGCATACATAATTTTTTCTAATTTTGACCAAAAAGCGGTAAAAACCATCTTTTAAAGTGATTTAACACAAATATTCACTTTCATAGCACCTTGTATAAACAGTGACAACGACATGTTATGATGGATGTCGCCCATATGTTTCTACGGAAATGCATAAAAACAGGGAGTGATGAAATGAACTTTTCATAACTAGTTACATAAAGTATCACTTTCTGAGAAAACCACTGGCAGAACTCTAATCTTCTTTGAGAATCTGTTGCCGAATTTCGAGCACATTCCGAAAATAGTTAACTATACCGGGTGATCCATTAGAAAAATCACCATTATTGGCTGTAGCTCTTCTATTTGAAGGTTAAGAATATTTTAGTACTAATTGTTTGCTTCAACGTTTTAAACTACATCAAATGGCTATCTCAGTTTCTTTAATTACATACAGAGAAGCCCAAAAAGTGGGGTTGGTCAGTCCCCAGTGAAAGACCCTGTACCACCCATTTGTTGGTTCTTTAAATATGGATTTGTTGGTAACTGGACTCTGGACTCAATAAAAGTTGCGAAATTGTCTGGCTTTAATAAGCTAGCAGATTGGCTTTATTCCCCAGTTTCTTTCAAATAGTATGGTATGGTCGGAGTTTTCTACATTAAATTGAGAGGGCTACTAACTAGAGTGACTCTTATTATTGAGTAAATAGTGTCATTTGTTAATGTTTTACCAAAGTCTTACAATATAGGAGTACATTATTGTATTAATATGCCTGTCGCTGTAATTGATTTCGGTTACTTTCAATTTGAGGTTAGATTTTAATCGCAGATAATAGATGAAATATTAGGGAGGTGTGATAGCGCTACAGCAAATTCGACTGCTAAAGTCATTATAATCATTCAATTCTTAAAGTAATAATATCATTCAAATTGTTAAACAAATAGTCACAACAACAAAATTAATTTTGTCGACGGTTTTGGTATTTGGCGTTTTGGCAACAGCGCGCTGAAATTTTTACCTACTTGATATTTTTTTCATTTTTTGTCTTTGTCCCACCTTTGGAATTCTCTATGTTTCTGTGTTCGTTATACGGTTTTACTATGGTCGGATTTGGATTTACCACACCTGTATAGGTTTTAAAATAAGTAGCATGCTTCCTGCTTACAGGCAGGTTGTTGCACGTCGCATGCTACTTTTGTGTGAAACCCCACTCATTGCCGGCTTTGGGCTACAAATTGACATTATTACTACTTATTACATTATATGTTTTAAATCTGAAATACAAATTACTGTTATTATTTCTGATAGTATTATTATTATTATTATACACTTCTCGACCTCTTCAATTCCTTATTAGGCTAGTCCTCACATTAAAGTTTTGGACAACATGACTCTACTAACGTAATTTTTACCCACAGACTGCGGGATACACACATCTTTACCGGGTCATTCCATTTCACAAAGAAGCAGCTTCATTGAACCACCAATACCAGACTGCCACAGGTTCCAACTTACACACATGAGTCGTTGAATCCAATCTATTAGACCTAAAACAAGCTGAGTTTGGATATAGATTTATAAAAAATATATGTTTTTGAGGAATAAACAACTTGAGATCCAAAAATGCAACCTGGACAGTTGAATAAGGCGGGCGCTCATTCGTTCTCATTAGAATCATTCTAGACCCTGACTCTAGAACTTACCAAACAGAAAAAGTAAAAGTTAAAATCAATGGCAAAGTAGTTGAGAAAACACTTAAGGAGGTGTATGAATACATTGAAAACGAATATAGTAATACGATTAACCCCAACAAACAGAAGTTTTTAACTGATCATCAAAAGCTTATAAATAATGAATATGTTTTATTAGGATACCATGGTACAAATGAGATAGCGGCATTATCTATTATGTTAAATAGCCTCCAGCCCTCTACGAATTTTAAACCATCACAATCCCATTGGCATGGTGTTTATGCAGCAGATAACCTTAAACTGGCTCTAGGGTATGCCGTGTCTCCAAATTATAAGGAGTACGACCATACGCGGATACTAGCCGTATATGCTAAAAAGAAAGACATTAAGGATATTGGTATAACTGCTGCCTTTATGTCAGACATATTTGATGCTGATAAAAAAGGTTTTAAATTAAATCAAAAAGCATCCAGTACAATTATTAGTGGCAAAGATTCAGGCTTTGACGTAAATGAGCTCATAATTAAAAAAGATATAGAACTTAAAACTGCTATCCTTCCCATTATAACTAAAGATGACTTTGAAGCTGTAGCTAATTTCTTCAAGTTACAAGAATTTGCTCAGAAGATTATAACGAACGCAAACAGTATACCTTTTATAAACGATATTGCTAATATAGAAAATCCTGAGCTTGCAGGTCTTTCACAAGGGAACAAACAAACCGTACAAGACATTCTTAAACTTAATAAACTTGTCAGTAAACTTGATGGTTTACTTCGGCCCAAAACAAAAAATACTATAGAAATTCAAAATACTATCAAAGAGATTAAAAATATTTTTATGCCAGAAAATCGGCAAAGTGTGCTTTCTGATCTTGATTTAAACGAAATTAGAGATTACTTTTCTCGACAAAATAATCTCTTTATTGCTGTAAACGATTTCAGACTTATTAAAGACACCCTCAAACTCAAAAATCTTCCTGACAATGCTTTAAGAAATGCAAGAGCACTTCTTAAACTACCAAACCTTTCTAATAATGCATTTAAACGTATACAAATAAATTTAGTGCATCAAGAAGATTTGATGGAAGCTATAGAATATTTAAAACTTATTAGAAAATTTGCAGATAAAAACAATTTGAAAACTCCTCTTTTGTCTGACGATGAAGCAGCAAATTTACGGAATATAAATAAAGAAGAGATTTTTAAATTCCCAAAAGATGTTTTAATAGATGAATTAACTGAAATAAACAATTTTGCAGGCAAACAAGATTTTGCTAATAAGAGTGCTGTTGATGATCTCGCAAAAGTCCTTGCCTTAAAGGATGTTAGTAAGGATGATGTTAAATCTGTAATTGGTTATTTTTTGGTGAACGAAAATAATGTTTTGAGTGCTGTTGAAGACTTTAAAGTTATACAAGATATCATTACATTAAAACATCTTCCTGATAATGCTTTAGTAAAAGCAAGAGAACTGCTGAAAATTCCGCGTCTATCGGAAATTGGATTTAAAAAAGGTATAAAAGATTATTTTTAGCACAACACAATTTATTTGACTCTGTAAAAATTCTTAAGGTTCTTAGGGACAATAAAGAAAATTCCCCTCTTGTCGATAAACTGAAAAACCTTCTGTCATTGAGCTCCCAGGCTAATTTCGATAACATTTTAAATTCTGTCTTTCCTGAAATAAAAAACACTATTTCCAATAACTTTAAAATACCTTTAGAACATCCACTTTTAAACTCTAAGCTTGATAAGGCAGGTGAAAGTGGAAGCGCTACGATATCATACTACACTCCTGCCAGACAAACACGTTCTTCGGAGCCTAAACCAAAACATAAGGTAACAAATTTGCAAGATGGTCAAATTAAAAAAGATGCACGAGGTAGAGATCAATTCGATTCACGTAATCAGTTATCTTATGTAAAATCCTCAGCAAGTACAAGCTACTTACGTTTCTGGCCTGTCACTATTGCAAAGAAAGCTACCACAGCATTCTCATCGTTTTTATCTATTGGATGGCTATATAAATGTATTCCTATGAACCTGTATACCCAGATCGCTTACCACAAAGTGAGGAATGGGTTGAAGGTAGGTTTTCCATATTGGAAGTGGGCGATCAAGGACTTAAGACTGCTAATATAAATGGTCTTTTGAACTTAGCCTTATTATTGGTACGAAAATTTACAGGATATACTCCAAAAGCTTCTCGAGTACTATCAAATCAACATGAAATGAATATAAAATTTGACATACAGTCAACTGCGCTAGTAAATGAATTTCTAGATGCTGTGTTGAAGCATGCTAAAAGTTGTGGAATTGCATCATGCATATCTGATATTTTTGAAGATAGTGATTATTATTTTAATTCTATACAACTGGTGCGGCAAAAACTAGCTGCAGGCAAATTAAAGAAAATTCCACAATTACTGTATTTGAATCTTGTCCAGAATAAAAATATGAAAGAAAAATTACAAAAATCAGCTCAGGCACATGCTAATAAATTATTAACTATTTTAGCAAATGATGTACCTAATTTACAACAGAAATTCCTTAAATATCAGCCAAATTGGTTAGTTGACGCAGAATGTCCAGGCAGAACCATGTCTACTTATGCTTGGAATAAAGCTAATATTTTAAATCAAGAAGTTTCAGTTAGGCAACAACAAGAATTAGTTGGTCAACAATGTCAAGTTTTAATGACTGATGTGACTAATACAGAAATGAATACTACTATATCTCAAAAAAGTAATGCATATTTGATGTGAAACTATTTAAACATTATTCGGATATTAGTTTACTTGTGTGCTAATTCCTAATTGCTCACAGTGCAGATACTAGTATAGCTACAGTTTTAAGTCAGTTGTTGCTACAAGTAAAACTCATATTTTTTAATATTTTCAGAACGTGAAAATATTGAACCGTCAAAATATTTGCATGTGTAACCTGTCTAGCCAGATATTTGGCTTAATAATTGTACTAGTAGATGATTTGCTCTTTTAAAATTTCGTCTAATGATCTTTTTGTGTTTGACGTTACAGTGACTTGTATAAGTTGCTATTTTAGTGTTAATTGTAATATGTTATACCTTTATTCAATTTTAGCTTTAATTTGTGGTTTGTCGTTGAAATAAATATATGATTTGAGTGTAATTTGTATTCATTATACCCCTCGATCAGGTATCCAGACCCAATTACTTCCAAGTAAGCGCGTAATGTTGGTCAATCAGGATAAAAAAAAGGCGAAAACACCCCATGACGTAAATATTCATACTGATCGTAATATGCTCTATTACGTAGTCGATTTCAGTCCGGGAAATGATTCATTATGTTACATCGAGGTCTTTTAACTAAATGAAAAGGCCAGAGAATAACCACTTTAACAACTTATATTTAACATCAAATACAAAACGTGCTTGGCAGCTTTAAAAACAGAACAAAAACCCGAAAAACAGGAATCAAGTATTCCCAACCTTTTACACCTAATTCAACCTTGACAGTTAACACACCGTTTTGACATGGACATGACAACTGACCGATCTTATACGTAAACTCCTTGTGTATAATCTATCGATATTTTGCCCCTTTCTATTTGTGACGTGACAGAACTGATAGACACTTGCAAACGTCAGTTGTCAAAAAAATAATAATATACACCGTGTGTGCGGGAACACATGTAAAAAGTTACGAAAGCATAAAATTTTAATTAAATTTGTTTAAAACGCATACAAACTACTATTATTAATACGAATACAGTCTACTCTAATTAGATCTTCGATAAGATCCCACATTTTTGGTCCTTACGAGCGAATATTCGAAAATACGTAAAGGTCATTGGCCCCAGAGTGCCCCAGAAGGAAATTGCCTGCTGGATACATCCATTCCTCATCTACAATCCTACATTTGGACTTTCTTCAAGTATAAGGACGTAGTACTCGTAGTACTAGGAGCAGAAGCGGAATCCAAAGCAAAATACAAGTAAGGTCGTATCCTTAAACTTAAACTTGCCATAAATTAATCACCAAACACCGTTAATCAATCCATGCATGCCCATCATATTGTCCAAAGCCTCTACTTGAATGAAGTGTACCCGAAAACTAGTTCTTTCAATTATTAAAACTTGTCAATATAAATTAAAAAAGAAAAACAAACAAACATAATGGATTCTCAAACACAAGACTTAGCAGGTTAGTACTTAGGCGAGGGTCAGTTAAAGGCTACTTTAACAAGGTTTTGTTCATATGTCAATGGTCACAATCCAGACATTATGAGTTTAAAAATACGAATCAGTAAGCTTGAAACAACTTGGGCAGAGTTTGAGGAGCTTCAATCGAGGAAATATTAGATGAAAGCCAAGAAAAGCCAATTCTTTGAAGAGGATTACTTCAGTGCAGTAGCACAAGCATCAAAATTAATAGAATCACATGATCAAAACAGCACAGTCAATATAAATAATTCTACTCCTTCTAGTTTGTGTCAGCAGCATGCTATGTTCCAGCTAATCAAGCAAGTAATAACACAACTAAGCTCCAGGCTATTTCACTACCTAAATTTAGTGGCTCTATAGATAATGGTTACAATTTTTGAAATATCCAAGCATTGGTGCATAACAATGCAGAATTAGCAACTATTCAGAAATTTTATTATTTGCAGTCTTGTCTGTCAGGTGAAGCCATGCAAATCTTACAGTCTTTAGAAATTTGTGAAGCCAACTATGAAAAGGCAATTTTGTTATTAAAAGAGCGTTATGAAAAATAAGAGATTATTATAATAATCACGTTCGAAATTTATTTGATATTACACCAATCGTAAAACGAATCACATCAAGCTTTCGAAAAGACTAATTGATCACTTAATGTGTAATCTAAGAGCCTTAGCAAGTTTAAATCAACCTGTTGATCAGTGGGACACCTTATTAATATTTCTGGTACTTCAAAATTAGTAATAATACGAAAAGAGAATGGGAACAGTCTAACAAAGTAGAATCTCCTAAATTTGATGATTTTTAACATTTTTAAAAAATAAATGTCAAGTGGTTGGAAACTATAAGTAATAGCTACAACTTAGATAGGCAAAAACAAAGTTCCCAATAAAGTTTTGGCTCATTTGGAGTTAAATGACTCTAAAGAGTTATCTTTAAAAAGTGAGACCAGGCGTAACCCTCAATCAACACACAAAGGTGTTCTTTTTGTCGTGAAATAAATCACTTTACCTATAAGTGTTCAAAGCTATTAGCCCTTTCATTTCGAGAAAGATATCAACAATTAAGGAAAATTTGGTATTTGCACGAACTGCCTTAAATATGACCACAACTCAGAAGTATGTACTGGAAGAGGTTGTAGTTATGCAATAAAAAACACAATTCAGTTTTACATGATCCAAATTTTAGATCAAATAATTCTAGTTCATTTGTACAAACCACATCACAGTCAAGGTCAAGGTGGTTATGACTTGTCTGTAACTGAGTTGTCAAATGTTGCTGCTTGTAGTCATCAATTAGTACCAAAGGTAATTTAACACAAGTCCTAAATCACAAGTACTGTTAGCCACAGTAGTTGTAGATGTTCTAAGTTCAAATCATGTTTGGGTTCAATGTAGAGCATTATTGGATGCAGCAAGCCAATCCAACTTTTGTTCTAAAGAACTAGTGGAGCGTTTAGGCTTAAAGAGTGACAAGGTAAACATTCCAGTCTTAGGAATAAAATAAATCTGCTTCGAACATAGTAGCAAGAACCTACAGTACAATTAAATCACAAAATGGTCATTTTCATTCAAAAATAATTTTTTTAGTAGTTGATCAAATAACTGCAGACTTGCCTCAAATAACATTTGATCAGTCCTGTTTAAATATTCCAGCAAATATTGAATTGGCAGATCCATGGTATAATGAGTCAGGACCTGTTGATATTTAATAGGAGCTGAAATATTTTATCGCACTCTTAGTTCAGGGAAATTGCTGCTAGGTCCAAATTTACCGATATTACAAAATACTAATTTGGCTGGATGTTAGCTGGTCCAATTAGCGTTCAAACCCAATAATCATATGAAAAATTTACAATGTTCCACTTCTTGTTTTTTGACGGTTAATGAGTTCTCCGATAAAGAAATAAATGACGTAATAAATCAGTTTTGGAAAATTGAAAATGTAGACAACTCTTTAGATAAATTAACTAATGAAGAATAGATTGCGAACTCCATTTCAGAAAAAACGTGGAAACTGATCCTGCCGGTAGATTTATTGTAAAGTTACCACTAAAAGAAAATTATCCGACCTAGGAGAGTCCATACGCAATTGGCGAAAAATTGTCTTATGCCACTAGAGCGTAGGTTAAAACGAAATCCCGACTTAAAATTAAATATACCGAGATCCTAAACGAGTATGAGTCTCTAGGACATATGTCGCGTATAGATCCCCACTCTACAAATTCTGACGGTCCAATCGTTTATTTAAGTCCATCACTCCGTATTGCGCGAATCGAGTACGACGACAAAACTCAGAGTAGTTTTTAAAACGCTAGTTGTAAAAAACATCGACCGTTTAAAGCTTAAACGACGTCTTAAAAGTAGGTCCGAAAGTTCAGCCCGACATCATCGACATAGTTTTACGTAGGAGAACTTACCTCAATTTTAGTTATAGCGGATATATAGAAAATGTACCGGATGATTTTAGTACATAATACAACGGGATTTCAAAGAATTCTTTGGCGTGATAATCAAACGAACGAAATTATACATTTTCAACTTAACACCATTACATAGGGTACAGCAAGTGCTATCGTTTTGGCCACTCGTATTATACATGAAATTGGCCAAAGAGTGAAGGAATGTAATCCCGAGTAAGCCAAATTATTAATAATTGTTTTTATATCGATGATATTAATTTTCGGCCATAGCGACACAAATCATTTAACCGCGCTTAAAAAGACGAAATAAGACTCGGTTCTACCAACGGTCTGGAGTTTAAACGCAGAAAATGGCTGTCAAATGATCATAAATGTCAATGAAAACGCGTCCAATGTTACTCAAGAATCTTTTTGTTTTCGAGGATGAAAATGAAACTAAAGCTCTGGGAACTGTCGGGAACCCAGTAAGTGATACGATTGGCTATGCATGTTACTGTAAATTTAAATACAAATAAAATAACTAAGCGAACCTTATTATCGAGATCGGCAACTCTATGATATATTGGGATTATACAGCCCAGGTAATAGTGCAAGCAAAGTTAAATTCTGCAAGAAGTTTGGAAACTTCAATTAGATTGGGATACTGACGTTCCAGAGACCATTGCTTCAAAGTGGAGGACTTGCGGAAAAATTGGAAGCCGTAAATAATATACTGTTACGGTCTAGGGCTACTAATGCTCATACTTCTTACGAGCGCTCGCTTCGGGATGAAACCGATGCGCCGCAATATCTGGGCCGGGCGCGTAGTAAAGTAGGCCACAGTTCAGGAAGCGCTACCTGGAATATTCTTGAATGGTCAAGGCAACCCGCGAAGCGTTCGCGGTCATTCTAGGACGTGGTTTAGCGAATATAAAAGACGCGGTCTCGAACCGGCAGTAGTAGTGAATTTGGGAACGCGGTAAAGTTTAAATAGTCGAAGTAAGTTGTGGAATTGTAGTAGTGTTTTTAAGTAGCTGAGTTAATTATTGTACGGAGTGTTTTGAAGTGTTATAAATTTAATTAATTGTTGAGTTAAACTGACTTTGTGTGAACCCACGGGAAAATCGTAACAATTGGTGTCAGAAGTGCGATCAGACTTTAGTGCGACGTGAATTGGAACTAAAACTTCGGGTTAGAGACTTGTGTTCAGAACCGGACTAGAGATTTTCGGAACAGTGGTGTGTTAAATTTATTTTATGCCAATAACAAGACGTCAAAGTGCAAACATGGAGGCCCAATTTGCAGCTATTATGGCAATGCTTAAACAAGACAAGGAAGAACGACAACAAGAACAAGAAAGGATTCGACAACAACAAGGAAGAACAAGAAAGGATTCGACAAGAACAAGAAAGGATTCGACAACAAGACAAGGAAGAACAAGAAAGGATTCGACAAGA
The DNA here is from genome assembly GCF_016097725.1 of Ips typographus. Lineage (NCBI taxonomy): Eukaryota > Metazoa > Arthropoda > Insecta > Coleoptera > Curculionidae > Ips > Ips typographus. The sequence goes on along the minus strand of NC_138426.1, from coordinate 5,298,985 downwards.
ACAAGAAAGGACTCGACAACAAGAGAAGGAAGAACAAGAAAGGATTCGACAACAACAAGAAAGAATGCTACAACAAGATATAGAAATGCGTCAAGAAGATAGAGAGCGGCAAGAAAAACGTAACGAAGAAATATTGAACGTTCTAGCGGGGACCAAGACAGAAATCCAAGAGTATGTAACCCATAGTCTCAATAAAATTCAGAATGATGTTCGGGACATTAATAAAATACAGAACGATGTTCGGGAGGACATTAATAAAATTCAGAACGGTGTTCGGGAGGACATTAGCAGTATATTCAGTTGATGTTCGAGACATTAAAAATTCAGAATGATGTTGAGATAAAGCTACGCGACTTAGAGCAGGAAATTGACAGCAGAGGAGCCAGCTCTACAGTGATCTACCGGAAACGGGCTCAACAAGATCAAGCCTCCCACATACGACTGGTCAAACTTCATGGGCAACGTACCAACTCCAATTTGAGGCCGCTGCAAATGCAAATCGATGGAGTAACGAGGAAATAGGCTGTAGCACTGGTGGTGGCATTACGAGGACCTGCATTGGAGCTGTTACAGACTCTGCCTATCGCCCAACAAAGCAACTATGACGCATTAGTAGCTGCATTAGAACGACGTTATGGGGATCAGCATAGGAAAGGAGTGTACCAAACACAATTAAAGGCAGACTGCAGAAAACTGGTGAAAATTTACAAGAGTTTGAGGCCGAAATTCGTCGCCTTGTGCATCTGGCTTACCCAGCCGTCCCGGATGAAATCCAAGAAGAACTTGTGGCACAGTATTTTGTAGATGGGATTCGAGATCCGGAGGTAAAGAAATGCTGAAGATGTTCAAAGGGAAGCAACAGCAGCGAATTACTGATTCGAGCGCTGGAAGTTGAAGCTGCGTGCAACGACTTAAAGCCAAAAATCAGGGCCGTGACTATTCAAGAGGAGAGAGAACCGCCAGCCGATCATGTTGCTACATCAATAGATAAATTGAATCAATGGTCGGCCAAATTAGTGCAACAAATGGCAGCATCAGCAAATGGCCAGTCCACACAGTTAGAACGGTCACGCCCGATCACTAGAGTGGAGTGTTATCGATGCGGACGTACGGGACACATCAAACGAGATTGTCGAGTAAGGATACCGTCCCGCTCTCCAACGAGGGACGTACAACCATCCAGAAGGGACCAGGAAAAACTCCCACTAGTCAACATTACGGGGCGAATGTTGACTAGCGAAGACAAAGCCCCCAGAATTATCTCCATCAGAAGCCTGGGTAGATCAATGGGAAGCCTGAACGTAGATGGAAAGGTGGATGCGATGAACGTTACTTTTACTTTGGATACCGGTGCGGCAGTATCTTTGATCCGGTCAAACCTTGTGGATAAAAGTCAAATTAAGCCTTTACGAAGAAGTATTCTCCTGCGCACTGTGACTGGAGAATCGGCTAAAGTTTTAGGAGAAATAACAGTCAAGATTTGCCTTGGAAGGATTACGTTTTACCACACCGTGTTAGTAGCAGATATTGAAGATGAATTTATTCTGGGAATGGACCTGATTCGTCAACATGGATTTCTTTTGATCCCGAGCAAAATATCCTAAGGTTTGGAAGTGAAGAGTTCATCCTGTCAACCAGTCACCGCTGTGAGTCCCCATTAATGTTTTGGCATCTCAGACAGTAAAAATAAGCGGCAATTCCGAGCAAATAATCATTGGACATTTGGAGCAGAATTCTGGGAGCTGTGTTGGACTTGTACGAAACCCGGACCGACCAGGAAGATGCCTCATTGGGAAATCACTTGTAAATGGAGGAAGTGAAGTCCCAATAGAGTTGCAAACATTTTTCCAGACGACGTCAAAATCAACAAAGGCGAAATTATTGCGGTATTCGAGCCTGTAGTCAAAGTAACCAATTGCGATGGGTTACCAGAACAGGAGGAGCAGTTGGGGGAAAACAAGCTCTTAAATGAACTTGAAAAGACCTGGAAACATCTGTCAACACCACAACTGAAGAAGGCTCGGAAACTGATTTTGGACCATGCTAGCATATTTGGAACACCGAACAATATGGGAAAAACTACCATTGTAAAACACCGAATTAACACCGGCAATGCACAACCGATTCGACAACCACCTAGGAGACTACCAATAGCCAAACAACAGGAAGTGCAGGAATTAGTGGACAGGATGCTTGACGACGGAGTTATAGAAGAATCCTGCAGCCCTTGGTCATCACCTGTTGTTCTGGTCACTAAGAAAGATGGATCAAGCAGATTTTGTGTAGATTACCGAAAACTGAATGACGTGACCAAAAAGGACAGCTATCCACTTCCCCGTATCGACGACACACTGACGACTTTGGCAGGATCCTGTTGGTTTTCCACTTTAGATTTGAAGAGTGGGTACTGGCAAGTTGGCATTGAGGAGCAAGATAAGGAGAAGACTGCTTTTTCTGCTGGAAATGGGCTGTACCAATTCAATGTGATGCCCTTCGGACTTTGTAATGCTCCTGCTACGTTTGAAAGACTAATGGAAATTGTGCTTCGTGGCCTTAACTGGAAGACTTGCTTGGTTTATCTGGACGATATCATGGTGATGGGAAAAACTTTTGAAGAACATCTGGACAACTTGCAAGAAGTATTTGCTAGAATAGGTGGTGCCCATCTTCGATTGAACGCCAAAAAGTGTTGGTTCTTCCAAAAGCAAGTCGAATTCCTTGGGCATGTGGTGACGGTCGACGGAATCCAGACGGACGACAAGAAGATCCAAGCAATTAGAGAATGGCCAGTACCAAAGGATAAACACGAACTCAGAAGCTTTCTAGGACTTGCCACCTACTACAGACGGTTTGTGGAAGGATTTGCCAACATCGCAGCTCCGCTACATCAACTTACTGAGGACAAAACACCCTACTGTTGGAATACCCAATGTGATCAGGCGTTCAGAAGGTTAAAGGCATCACTTTGCTCCAGTCCCATCCTCAGTTATCCACAACCAAAAGGAAAGTTCATTTTAGACACAGATGCCAGTAATTCTGGTATTGGAGCTGTATTGTCTCAAATCCAAAACGGAGAAGAACATGTCATAGAATACTTCAGTAGGAAACTTACCAAAGCAGAACGGAACTACTGTGTAACGAGAAAAGAGCTACTGGCAATAGTAAAATCAGTCGATCACTTTCACAAGTACTTGTACGGACAGGAATTTTTGATAAGGACTGACCATGCGGCACTCAAGTGGCTCCTCGGAATGAAACAACCGGAAGGACAAGTAGCAAGATGGCTTGAAAAACTCCAGCAGTATAATTTCAACATCAAGCATCGACCCGGAAAGCTGCATAATAACGCAGATGCTCTATCAAGAAGACCTTGCGCCGAAGAATGCAAACATTGCCAGAAAAGCGGAACAACGTGAAGGAGTTGTGTCCATCAGAATGGTTCAGCTGAAGACCGATGATGAATGGAGTCCCGATGAGATTAGGAAGGATCAACTAGAAGACAGCGACATAGGCCCATTGTTGTTGAGAAAGGAACAAAGCGAGCCAAGACCAACATGGCAAGAAATCTCTAGCAAAGGCCTGACGTTCAAAGCACTTTGGGCTCAGTGGGACTCGCTTGTGGTTGAAGGCGGCTTGCTAAAAAGAGCTTGGGAGAGTGCCGATGGAAAAGAGATAAGGAAGCAGCTGGTAGTTCCCAGAGGAAGGGTCGACCACGTACTGGAGGAAATGCACAATGGAAAGACTGGTGGCTCATTTGGGAGTAAATAAGACTTTGGACAAAATCCGGCAACGCTTTTACTGGGTGAACTACTGCCAAGACGTGAAATCATGGTGTCGACAATGTTCCATTTGTGCAGCTAGCCAGGACCACAGACGAGATCCCGGGGACCTATGAAGCAGTACAACGTAGGATTGCCGTTCGAACGTTTTAGCCATAGACGTTGCTGGCCTTTTCCGGAGACCAACAGAGGCAACAAGTACATTCTTGTTGCCATGGATTACTTTAGCAAATGGCCTGAGGTGTTTGCGATTCCAAATCAGAAGCCAGCACAGTCGCTGATATTCTCGTCGAAAATGTCTTCAGTAGATTTGGTGTGCCGTTGGAGTTACACTCTGATCAGGGACGAAACTTTGAGTCCAAGCTCTTTCAGAGGCTCTGTGACCTGCTAGGCATTAGGAAGACCCGAACAACGCCGCTCATCCTCAGTCGGATGGAATGGTCGAGAGATTTAATAAGACCATAGAGCAACATCTCTCAAAGGTTGTTGATCAGCATCAGAAAGATTGGGACCAGCATATTCCGCTCTTCTTGATGGCTTATAGAGCAGCAGTCCACAACTCAACGGGACAGTCACCATCTAAAGTTTCTGTTTGGTCGAGAACTGCGACTTCCATGTGATGTGGTGTTCGGATCTCCAACAGGCCAAAGCACGAACATTGAGAACTACGTTGACGAGTTGCAAGACAGATTACTGAACATCCATGATCTGGTCAGGGAAAGTTTGAATCTAGCTAGCGACAAGATGAAAGCTCGTTATGATCTGAGGGCCAATTCGGGAGGGTTCCAGAAGGATGATAAAGTTTGGTTGTTTAACCCTCAGAGGAAGAAAGGCAAATCACCGAAATTAACACCTGTTTGGGAGGGACCTTACAATGTGGTAAAAAGGTTAAACGACGTCGTGTACAGAGTCCAACGCAGGCCCCAAAGGCCAAGATGAAAATTGTCCATCTGGACAGACTCAAGAAATACCAGGGATTAGATGAAGCGGATCGGGACGATCAGCTTTAAGAGGAGGGGCACTAGTGTTTACGGTTCTGGGCCTACTAATGCTCAATACTTCCTTAACGAAGCGCTCGCTTCGGGATGAAACCGAATGCGCCGTAATATCTGGCCGGGCGCGTAATTAAGTAGGCCACAGGTCAGGAAGCGCTACCTGGATATCTTCGTGAATGGCTCTAAGGCAACCCGCGATAGCGTATCGCGGTCCTGTCTGGAAACGTGGTTTACGATATATAAAGGACGCGCTGGCTCCGACCGCTAGTAGTAAGTGAATTGGGAACGCGCTGGTAAGTTTTAAATAGGGAATAATTTGTGATTGTAGTAGTGTTTTTAAGTAGCGTGAGTTAATTACTTGTACGGATGTGTTTGAACGGTTAATAAATTTATTAAATCGTTCGAGTTAAATTGACTTTGTGTGACCCCACGGGAAAATCGTAACAATACGAATTCCCCGCTGCATAGGGCGTTATAAAATATCTTTTTTGTATGGTTTTTGCGATGCGTCGGAATTTGCGTACGGAGCGTGTATTTACTACGTATCAAAAAATGTTGAAGATGAAGAAAGCTTCGTGTCAAATTTGTGGTGTGCTAAATCCCGTTTGGCCCCATTAAGTTCAGTCTCATTACCGCGCTTGGAATTATGCGGAGCGCTTTTATTATCGCAATTGATACAACGAGTAATTTTATCTAAAGATCTTTCATCCGCTGAGATAGTGTTGTTCTGTGATTCCACCATTGTGTTGGACTGGTTAAGTTCCGACCCAAGTAAGTGGAAAACGTTTGTCTCTAATCGCGTAGGTGAAATTCAACGGTTGACCAATGGATTTACCTGGACGCATGTCAACTCACATGACAATCCCGCGGATATTGTCTCTAGAGGCACCAGTCCTGAACAATTGAGTCAAGAAGATATTTGGTGGCATGGTCCGGCATTCTTGAAAAAACCGCGTAGCTGCTGGCCTAATAATCATGCAGTTACCATAAATATACACAAAGCGCGAACGGAAAATGTTACAGTATCTTTCCCGCTCTTAGAAAAGAAAATTGATCCTAGTGAAATTCTTTTTAAATGGTCTTCATTCACTAAGTTAGTGCGAATTTATAGTTATGTATTTAGATTTATTAACAATGTCAAACGAAAAGTTAGAGTCACTGGTCCTCTTACATCAAACGATCTCAACGAGACAGTGCTAAAATTATGCAAAATTATCCAAGCTGAACGTTTTGACTCAGAAATTCATGACTTAAAAGTTGATCGTATGATTCACAAAACAGTAAAATTATAAGTTTGAACCCATTTCTTGACGATCAAGGACTATTACGAGTAGGCGGTAGACTTGAAAACTCACATCTAATCTATGCTCGCAAACATCAACTGATTCTGCCAAATAAACATTGGTTTATTAGTTTGTTAATTCAATCGTATCATCATAAATTCTTACATTCAGGTCCTCAATTCATTTTAACACAGATTAGAGAAAGGTTTTGGATTTTAAATGGATGCCATGAAGTACGCAGAGTATTGCGTAATTGTGTTTCTTGCTTTCGAGCTAAACCTGTTGAAGCTCAACAATTAATGGGCGATTTGCCTACAAATCGTGTCGCACCATCAACCCCTTTTGCCTGTTGTGGGGTTGATTACGCTGGACCTTACATGCTGAAGGACGGTAAAACTCGAAATAGAGTGTTAATTAAATCTTACTTGTGTATTTTTATTGTTTGTCGACTCGTGCAGTTCATGTGGAACTAGTATGTGATCTGAGTTCAGTTTCATTCTTGAACGCCTTTAAAAGATTTTCCTCTCGCCGTGGTTTGCCAAGTCACATTTTCAGCGACAACGGAACGAATTTCGTAGGAGCTAATCACGAGCTTCAAAAATTTTCCCAACTTGTTCGAGACTCTGTATCAAACCAGTACAATTCATATTTTTCTGAACATCAGATTACATGGCATTTTATACCGGCCAGATCTCCGCATCACGGAGGTATCTGGGAGTCAGCTGTTAGATCTTTCAAATATCACTTAAAAAGAGTAATGGGCGAAAATCATTTTAATTTCGAAAATTTTTACACTCTTCTCACTCAAGTAGAGGCTATATTAAATTCCCGTCCAATAACTCCTTTATCCAACGATCCTTCGGACTTGGAAGCGCTTACACCTGGTAATTTTTTGATTGGAAGCAATTTGGTATCCGTTCCCCAATCAGACGAAACTACAACTCTAAGTAATAGACTACGACACTTCAAACAACTCCAGCAGTTAGTTCAACGGTTCTGGGTAGTTTGGAGCAAAGATTATCTAAATACCCTACAACAAAGGTCAAAGTGGAGAACCCGTCAGGAGAACGTACGAATTGGAACGCTAGTTTTAATGAAGGAGGATAATGAACCACCCATGAGATGGCCATTAGGACGCATCCTTGCCGTTCATCCTGGAATTGACGATTTAGTGCGTGTTGTGTCTGTGAAAACTAAAAGTGGCATAGTGCGACGGTCAATAACGAAAATTTGTCCTTTACCAATCGAGAATTGATATTGGCATTTATTTCTACGTTCAAAGTTGTTAGTAGTTTTAAGTATATTTGAGCTTTATGCTTCAATGTTTGTAATGTTTGTTTTACATTTAGACGTTGAAATAAGGTTATTTCAAGGCGGCCGATATGTATAATCTATCGATATTTTGCCCCTTTCTATTAGTGAAGTGACAGAACTGATAGACACTTGCAAACGTCAGTTGTCAAAAAAAATAATATACACCGTGTGTGCGGGAACACATGTAAAAAGTTACGAAAGCATAAAATTGTAATTAAATTTGTTTAAAACGCATACAAACTACTATTATTAATACGAACAGTCCACTCTAATTAGATCTTCGATAAGATCCCACACCTTATATACTCATGGTACAGCCATGATTAACAATCCCTCCCTTCACAAGTTTAACGCTGCGTGGCTTAATTTTCCTTTTGGCCTAACCCTTATGTCTATACAGGAAGAAGGAACTTCGCTAACATTATCACTACCCTAACTAACACTTCAGGCGGTTTAATAGGCAACCTGACTGCAGACTCTAGTCTAAGTCAGAAGCGTTTTCAGCACTGCTTTCACTAACAAATGATCTTGCGTTTTCTCGGTTAAACTTGGGGCACTTATCGCGGTACCGATCACTTCACTGCCAGACTCAGCGCTTACAATATTTGGTCTGTGAGCCTCAGATACAATACAAGGCAACTTATTTTCTACCTTAGACTCAACTAAAGGATCTAATCAAGCAGATTTTCTTCATCTCTAACCACTTGATTTAGATGCCTTTTCCAAACTAAATCTTCATCAATTAATCTGCACAAATACATACGCTCACTCAAAACCTCATCGATAATAGCTTTACACCAAGCTTTACGATTAGGATTTCGATAGTCACGGCATAAAACCTTATCATTAACTTTAAATTGCTCTTGACTAACACCCTTATAATCTTTAACATTCTCATCTCCCCTACTCTTTTCACTGGACAGTAAATCAAACCTATTTCTAATTTTATGTCTAAAAACCAAACTAGAAAGTGAAACTCCAGTGTCGAATGCACAGAATTTCGGTAATGGAATAAATATCTACTCATCAATGTTTCAAAAGACACATTCCTGTTCGAATTGTCCTTGATTGCCTTGTAAAGACCATTCTTAAAGCTTTTAACTGCATTTTCCGCAAATCCGTTAGTTGCAGGGTGAAAAGGCGGTGATGTTACTACTACCCTAGGTGTGTGGTAACTACTACCCTAGGTACACCAAATCGAGCCATACATTCTCTAAATTTTTCTACAGTGGTCGCCGCATCAGTTGAGTTCATGATGAATGCCTCAACCCACCTTGAAAATGTATCTGCAATGATAAGTATCATTTTGCCTTGTATAGGACCCAAAAAATCAGCATGTATCCTCTCAAAGAAATAAGAAGATTTATCCCATGGAAACAATAGACTTTTTTGGTTCCGGTTTGGACAAACCACATACACTACTACTTCATTCACTAAGTTAGTGCGAATTTATAGTTATGTATTTAGATTTATTAACAATGTCAAACGAAAAGTTAGAGTCACTGGTCCTCTTACATCAAACGATCTCAACGAGACAGTGCTAAAATTATGCAAAATTATCCAAGCTGAACGTTTTGACTCAGAAATTCATGACTTAAAAGTTGATCGTATGATTCACAAAAACAGTAAAATTATAAGTTTGAACCCATTTCTTGACGATCAAGGACTATTACGAGTAGGCGGTAGACTTGAAAACTCACATCTAATCTATGCTCGCAAACATCAACTGATTCTGCCAAATAAACATTGGTTTATTAGTTTGTTAATTCAATCGTATCATCATAAATTCTTACATTCAGGTCCTCAATTCATTTTAACACAGATTAGAGAAAGGTTTTGGATTTTAAATGGATGCCATGAAGTACGCAGAGTATTGCGTAATTGTGTTTCTTGCTTTCGAGCTAAACCTGTTGAAGCTCAACAATTAATGGGCGATTTGCCTACAAATCGTGTCGCACCATCAACCCCTTTTGCCTGTTGTGGGGTTGATTACGCTGGACCTTACATGCTGAAGGACGGTAAAACTCGAAATAGAGTGTTAATTAAATCTTACTTGTGTATTTTTATTTGTTTGTCGACTCGTGCAGTTCATGTGGAACTAGTATGTGATCTGAGTTCAGTTTCATTCTTGAACGCCTTTAAAAGATTTTCCTCTCGCCGTGGTTTGCCAAGTCACATTTTCAGCGACAACGGAACGAATTTCGTAGGAGCTAATCACGAGCTTCAAAAATTTTCCCAACTTGTTCGAGACTCTGTATCAAACCAGTACAATTCATATTTTTCTGAACATCAGATTACATGGCATTTTATACCGGCCAGATCTCCGCATCACGGAGGTATCTGGGAGTCAGCTGTTAGATCTTTCAAATATCACTTAAAAAGAGTAATGGGCGAAAATCATTTTAATTTCGAAAATTTTTACACTCTTCTCACTCAAGTAGAGGCTATATTAAATTCCCGTCCAATAACTCCTTTATCCAACGATCCTTCGGACTTGGAAGCGCTTACACCTGGTAATTTTTTGATTGGAAGCAATTTGGTATCCGTTCCCCAATCAGACGAAACTACAACTCTAAGTAATAGACTACGACACTTCAAACAACTCCAGCAGTTAGTTCAACGGTTCTGGGTAGTTTGGAGCAAAGATTATCTAAATACCCTACAACAAAGGTCAAAGTGGAGAACCCGTCAGGAGAACGTACGAATTGGAACGCTAGTTTTAATGAAGGAGGATAATGAACCACCCATGAGATGGCCATTAGGACGCATCCTTGCCGTTCATCCTGGAATTGACGATTTAGTGCGTGTTGTGTCTGTGAAAACTAAAAGTGGCATAGTGCGACGGTCAATAACGAAAATTTGTCCTTTACCAATCGAGAATTGATATTGGCATTTATTTCTACGTTCAAAGTTGTTAGTAGTTTTAAGTATATTTGAGCTTTATGCTTCAATGTTTGTAATGTTTGTTTTACATTTAGACGTTGAAATAAGGTTATTTCAAGGCGGCCGATATGTATAATCTATCGATATTTTGCCCCTTTCTATTAGTGAAGTGACAGAACTGATAGACACTTGCAAACGTCAGTTGTCAAAAAATAATAATATACACCGTGTGTGCGGGAACACATGTAAAAAGTTACGAAAGCATAAAATTGTAATTAAATTTGTTTAAAACGCATACAAACTACTATTATTAATACGAATACAGTCCACTCTAATTAGATCTTCGATAAGATCCCACACCTTATATACTCATGGTACAGCCATGATATAACAATCCCTCCCTTCACAAGTTTAAACGCTGCGGTGGCTTAATTTTCCTTTTTGGCCTAACCCTTATGTCTATACAGGAAGAAGGAACTTCGCTAACATTATTATCCACTAACCCTAACTAACACTTCAGGCGGTTTAATAGGCAACCTGACTGCAGACTCTAGGTCTAAGTCAGAAAGCGTTTTTCAGCACCTGCTTTCCACTAACAGAATGATCTTGCGTTTTCTCGGTTAAACTTGGGGCACTTATGCGGTACCGATCACTTCACTGCCAGACTAGCGCTTACAATATTGGTCTGTGAGCCTCAGATACAATACAATGGCAACTTATTTTCTACCTTAGACTCAACTAAGGATCTAAATCAAGCAGATTTTCTTCATCTCTAACCACTGATTTAGATGCCTTTTCCAAACTAAATCTTCATCAATTAATCTGCACAATACATACGCTCACTCAAAACCTCATCGATAATAGCTTACACCACAGCTTTACGATTAGGATTTCGATAGTCACGGCATAAAACCTTAATCATTAACTTTAAATTGCTCTTGACTAACACCCTTATAATCTTAACATTCTCCTCTCCCTACTCTTTTCACTGGACAGTAAATCAAAACCTCTTTCTAATTTTATGTCTACAAAACCAAACTAGAACGTGAAACTCCAGTTGTCGAATGCACAGAATTTCGGTAATGGATAAATATCTACTCATCAATGTTTCAAAAGACACATTCCTGTTCGAATTGTCCTTGATTTGCCTTGTAAAGACCATTCTTAAAGCTTTTATAACTGCATTTTCCGCAAATCGTAGTTGCGGGTGAAAAGGCGGTGATGTTACTACTACCCTAGGTTGTAGATGGTAACTACTACCCGAGGTACACCAATCGAGCCTACATTCTCTAAATTTTCTACAGTGGTCGCCGCATCAGTTGAGTTCATGATGAATGCATAACCCACCTGAAAATGTATCTGCAAATGATTAGTATCATTTTGCCTTGTATAGGACCCAAAAAATCAGCATGTATCCTCTCAAAGAATAGAAGAGTTTATCCCATGGAAACAACATAGACTTTTTTTGGTTCCGGTTTGGACAAACCACATACACTACAACCGGTTTACTAAATTTTCAATCTCACCTGTCTAGTGAAGGTCACCAAAATCCGCTCGGCATTAGCTCTCATCTTACTACCACTCCCTCATGTGTACCATGCAACTCTTTTAATAACTGAGGGCCGGAGCTTTGTAGGAATTACAGCTCTAAATCCCCACATTATTACTCCTGTATCAATTGAAAGTTCACCCTTGCGCATACAAACGGCCGTAATAATTCATTATCTACCTTTTCTGGAAAACATATCGAATCAAATTAAACACCTTTTCCTAAAACAGGATCTCGACGGGTTTCAGATCTAAGTTTATACAAGTCAATAGGTATTAAATTTTCATAAAATGTAGATAATCAGATTCATCATGCTCCACCACCTCATTTTCTACAGGAAGGGGTAATCTACTTAACATGTCAGCATTTACATTCTCCTTACCCCTAATATATTTAAAGGTATAGTCAAATCCTTGCAGGAACAATGACCAACGCTGCAAACGACCAGCAGCCATAAGAGGTAAGCTTTTATTTTCACCAAACAAAGCTTGTAAAGGCCTATGGTCTGACATAATTTTAAACTTTCTACCTGCCAAATACTGATACAACTTTGCACGGCCCAATAAATGCTAAGTGCCTCTTTATGAATAACACTATAGTTTTCTCAGCTTTAGAATAAACTCTGGACACAAAACAAATAGGCCTGTTCAGATCCGTCAGGCAAATATGTAACAAAACTGCTCCTAACCCATACTGACTACTATCACACACCAACCATCAAAGGTTTAACTGGGTCATAGTGCATTAAAACACTGTCAGATGATATTTCTTTCTTGACCAAATTAAAATACTTCTCACATCTATCATTCCATTAATAGAAGCACCCTTTTTCTAACATTCGTAGAAAGGTTTTAGCTTTCAGCCAAATTTTTAATAAATTTTGAATAGTAATTTACCATTCCTACAAATGCTCTAATTTCTGTACATTTTTTGGTCTAGGCAGGTCTAGAATTGCTTTAACTTTTTGATTATCTCGTTCTAAACCTTTTGCTGAGATTTTATGACCTAAATAAATATGGAGCTTTTCAAAAATTCACATTTTTTTTAATTCAATCTAAAACCTGATTTCTTCTTCAATCTTTCAAACACCTGCTTTAAATTCTCAAGATGTTCCCTATCATTACTACCAGTAACAACAATGTCATCTAAATAATTAACAGTACCCTTACAACCTTGAAGAACTTTTTCCACAATGTTTTGAAAAATGGCACATGCAGGCTTAGTACCATATGGAAGTCGCTTGACTTTAAAAATACCGTATGGTGTACTCCAAGCTAACAACTCACTTGTCTCTTCATCTACACATAACTGGTTGTAAGCATTTGAAAATCCAATTTTGTAAATTTCTGACCACCTTGCAAAGCCGCGAAAATATCCTCTATTCTGGGCAAGGGATAGTTAAAGTCTTTTAAATACTTATTTATAGTAATTTTATAATTTGCACACACACGTATATCTAACCCATTTGGCTTTAATACAGAAAGAATAGGAGTTCCAAATTTAGCATTATCAACTTTTCAATCACCTCCTCACTCTCAAGGCGCTCTAACTCTTTTATTACCTTATTCCTAAAGGCAAAAGGAATTTGATGAGGTTTTCTAAAATAGGTTGAATATTTTCTGTAGTTTCCAGCCTAATTAGACCTCCATTGTAGATTCCTAACTCATTACTAAAAATATTTGAATACTCTGACAGCATTGACTCTAATAAAGGGTTATTAATGAGAATATTTTCTAAACCTACTTTAAAAAGACTTATACCAGCTTATTCACTCACCTCCTTACCTTTAAAAACACTGTCACACCATTAATTAACATTACCAATGCAGACAGAAGCACTCATCATGCCCCTAGGATGCGCTACAGGACCATCATAATATTTTAAAAACTATGTTGGTTGGCTCCAACTTGACATTAGAAAAATGTAATTTATACAAATCATATGGCAAACATGACATACCAGCACCTGTATCAACCTCCATACATACTGGCTTACTATTTATTAAAACATTAACACATAAAGGTTTCACAAAGCCATTAGGATTTGACCCAATTTGTAATACATCTTTTATATGAAAAAGATCAAGTTCCCTAGTGCTATCTGTGTCATTAAAATGGGTGGTTTTAATGTCAGCTTTACAATCTGCAACAATATGACCCTTCTTTTTGCATTTACTACTCAAATTTCTTAAATTTACATTTTTTAAAATCATGGTCACTTTTATTACAGTGAAAACATAACACTGCTTACCAGTCCCTCGTTGCTGGCCCTCTGTTACAAATGACTTCTTAGAGCTTATAGTGGAAGTCTGTGGGGTCTTCTTGGCAATCTGGTTGACATCCACTACCCTAGACTCCTTTAAAGCAGCTTCCTTTGCTACTGCAATCTCCAGCATCTGCATCAAAGGCCTGGTTGGTTTTTCTTCACAAAGCCGGTCGAGTATGGGTCCAGACTTCAATCCACCCACAAACTTGTCTTTAACTCGCTCCTCCAACATGTTTCCAAATTCGCAATCGGTTGCAGTCTTCTTAATTTTACAAACCACTGGTTTACTGTCTCCTCCCCTTGGCGAAGCAAATCAAACTGAAACCTTTTCCTGTACACTGACACCGCTGGTCTAAATTGACTATCCAACAGCCTAACCAACTCAGCATAGGACTTTTCAAATGGCTTTTCAGGGTGACAAAGATTTTTAATAATCTTATAAGTATCTTCACTAATTGATGTGATTAAAATCGATACCTTTCTATCTTTTTCAACCCTGTTTGCCCTTAAACATTGATCCAGCCTTTCTACAAACACTTCCCAGTCATCGCCAATATTGAACACGCGAATATTTGACAAATTTCCAGTGTTAATAACTGTTACATTCGGAACAATCACTTCTTCTGCAGCCATCTTTGTAAGATAAATAAATGCTTTTTCCGGACTCCTTGTAAGACACTGCTTACCAAAACTGCTAATAATTGTGGTTTTTAAAAGGAAATTAAGCTCTGGTTATAAGACACTCCGAAATAGTTAGGTTAGCCGGTGTGGATCACTAATTTCCACAATCAATACAAACTTAAGGCTTCCAATTTTATCCTCGTCGCCACTTTTGTTACATCGAGGTCTTTTAACTAAATGAAAAGGCCAGAGAATAACCACTTTAACAACTTGTACGAAAATAATCCCCACATTTCTATTATCTTGGTTGCCGGTAGAAGAGGCCGACCGCCAAGAAAACAAAGAGAAGAGAGAAGACTTAGGTTAGGTTGAAGAATTTTAGATTAGTTAGAGACTAGATGACTTGTGTTAATTTATGCCTACAATAGATGTTATTTTATGTTCAGCCCCTTAGTTTTTGAGCTTTTCTAAGTGAGTAACCCTCTACGAACGATTCCGCACCCTAAGCGACCCCCAGCTCTCCACTGCCTCGCTACAAACTGATATTTAACATCAAATACAAAACGTGCTTGGCAGCTTTAAAAACAGAACAAAAACCCGAAAAACAGGAATCAAGTATTCCCAACCTTTTACACCTAATTCAACCTTGACAGTTGACACACCGTTTTGACATAGACATGACAACTGACCGATCTTATACGTAAACTCCTTATATACTCATGGTACAGCCATGATATAACACATTACGTTACTAGTCCGACAAAGTAATATAATTTTTTCTACTCGCGTGCTGAATCTGATACTTTTTCGCACGCATATGAGTCACAGAAAGTTAATCTTTTCCGCACTAGTGCGGAAATAGTATATTCTATATTAAGTCGTCGAAAAATACTTTTTTTTGCACTAATTTTTTAATTCAAGTTCAATGCAACATACTACCAAATAGACGTCATGTGACTTGCTTACGCCGTCAGTGATGTTATGAATTTATCATAGTTAATTAACTTGCCCAAAAAACTCATTCATTCTGACAAATTTTAAAAGAATTCTATTAAACATTGTTACGTACGAAATAGAGTTTTCGTCCGTAACTCGTTTGGTTTGTGTTTTTAATGTCCGTGGGCCTACTTAGACTAGTAGACCGATTCCGATCGTTTAATAGCTCCATTTGCACTTTGTGCACATTTTGTGGTTAATGTGGGTGCGTGACCTGATGAGTTATCAGGTGGCGTAGTCACGTGATTCGTTTCGATTTTTGTCGGGAAAGCGTCGATTTGTGGTCGTGTTTCGTTGTGTCAGGTGCCATGTGGCCTATTTAATCACCCCACTTTGTGACATCGGTCTCTTTACCACTACAGCACCCGAACTGCCGACATCTGACCTAGGTTCTGAGCGTTGTGGCACGTGTGTGACTTAAAATTTTTAATCCGTGATCATCTGGCCGAATTACAGTATTGTGTTCGGCCCGACCGGAGATTCAAGGGCTTTCCAACCGGAGATTTAAAGACTTTCCGAGGGCTTTCTGACCGGAAGTCTAAGGGTTTCCCGACCAAAGAACTTTCCTCTCGGGGATTGAATAAACCTAACCGGGACTGCTCCGTCCAGAGTTTTCCGGACCAACCCACGTGTTGGAAAAGCCGACCAGCAGCCACAGAGTTTCAGAAGGTCAGAGTTGAACCACCAGGTCAATTCCTCACTTGATTTAGTTTTATTTAATTTTTTTTAGTTTATATTAGTTTGCTTTAAACAATTTCAACACTTGTCATTACCTCTGGTCACCTTTTTGGTTGCCGGAACAAGTGTTGAAGCTGTTTGTTCCTTTTCCCTGGTGTTCTGCTGTTTTCTGCCTTAGGTACCTGTCACCAGTCTCTGGACCCCATTTCCTACCTGGAAATCAGCGGTGGCCACTACTGACCACTGGGGAGAGGATACTGGAGGTTCCAGGACCCAAACATCGTCTTTAAGAACTGGTAAGGGCAAAAAGCATGTCAACACGGTATTTTTTTTGAAATTTTTTTGGTTAATTTTATGTAACATGTCCTTTTTTGTCAATATTTTCGATGTTTCCATACCTTAACTTTGCATGAAGGAAATTATATCTGTTTTTTTTTTTGTACCGGTGTTTGGAATCTTGCAATGTAGTCGAGAGTGATATGAAGCATTGTCCATAACAACTATTGAGTTGGGCTTAATGTTAGGCAAAAGCTGTTGTGTTGCCCAGCTTTCAAACAAATCAGCTGTCATATCCTCATGTTAGTCAGCACACGAATTTTTAATTTTCTTTTTGCCGATACCAGTAAGACAAAACGGTCTTCTGATCCTGCATGAAGACTTATAATTCGCTTTCCCCTAGAACATGGGGCACTTAAATTACAATTTTTGCTGCCGTCGTTCCAGCCATATTGAATAACGGCATGTGTCTCAAACCAAGTTTTATCCAAATATATTATATTTCTGCCTTCGTCTCGGTACTTCTTTATGTGGCGCAAGTAATCTTGTCGTAGTTGAACAATACGAGACACCATGATCATTTCTAAGGTAGGAACCTTGTTCTCCTTATAAAATTCGTAAACAGTACGCCGTATGTCTTCTTTGGTGCCTAACCTAAATCAACGTTTTTCAATTTTTGGCCTATTCGTTTGCGCTTAATTGTATGGTAAACCACCTCTCCAGATTTAATCACTCTCTCAACTGTGGAACAGCTAAGTTTTGTTAGTTTATAAATTCTTTTTACAATCTGCCAGTCAGTAGAATCACATTCACTTTTTAGACACAAATTTACAGGGTGTCCCACGACGAAATACATCGATTGATATTGGAAAAAGTATAAATAGGAGAGTTTTGAAAATTTGGCAGGATACTGATGTGGGCATGCCCAATCTAACTAAAATATTTTCAAGATGGTTGCACTTCCGTTTATACCGGAAGTCGATCACAACTTTCTTATTTTAAATAGAACACCTTATATATTGTCACGTTTAAGGGGTAGCGCAGGAAGAGAAACAAGACTGTAGCTTAAGTATGTGGTCTTTATTTATTACTTGGATTACAATGAATAGATCTTACCCCCAGACTAGGAGGGCCGCTAGTACCGCCGCTGGCGGGACGCGCATGGAACACTTTCTGAGAGGGGGTGTGTCGATGCGTGGGTGTGGGGGAATGGGTGTAAGGCCTTCTGAAGTGCCGCCAAGCGGTACCCTCTCGATACGAGCTGGGTGCCCCTATGTCCGGCACGCCCAAAGGATTTACTTAAGGCCCTGCAAGCCCTCTTGAAGTGTCGCCAAGCGAAACCCTCTCGATACGAGCTGGGAGCCCCTTTTGACCGACACGCCCAAAGGACTTACTTCAGGTACTGATAGGTTTTAAGAGTTCGGACGGTCACCTCAGGGTTGCGTAAGAACTCTCGTCTTTTCAGCCTGGATTTCCAAGAAGGTATCGAGCCGTCCGGGCACTAGAAAGTTCGGACTGATGCTCGAAGACCGACCTAGAGACCAGTAATCTTCGATGGCTTGAGACGCTGATTAAATACCCACATCGTGACCCCAATTTGCCGGTCTTGCTGATTCAGACAGTGCACTAGGGGAGACCGGGGCCCGACTAGGTAACGGAACATAGTGCAATTTATGCTATTCGTGACAATATTATTACATATTTGGATTCCTCACAAAATTCTGACCAACTTTTGTATAGAATGCCCTATGCCTATCTCTAGCCGTTTTCGAAATATTTGATGTTTTCCAAAAAGTGACAGTTGCAACGCTCAACATATTTTTGTACTATGTTAAAACCGTATTTCATTTTGCAATGAAACTTTGGGTTATTGTAAATAAAGGATCGTTTTATTAAACTGGGGGTGCGTAATCACTCATTTGTATACAGGGTCGTCAAAAAAAAAATCATAAACTTGCCACTAAAAAAAATGAAAAATCTCAAGTTTTTTAAATAGAAACCCACATTTTTTATGACGGAATCATTTTGAGCATTAAAAATTACTATAAGTTTCAATTTACTTGCCTATACCTAAATCCAACCCATTTCATTTTATTTGAGAATAAACATTTTTTATTATTAAAACTCCAGATTTCTTGAAAATTTCTCTCTCTAATTACGTGTGGATTTATGTTACACCAGTAGTGTGAATTATGTCTATTGAACATTCCATTTTTAGTGAATTTGGCCTCGTCGCTCTAAATAATATTATTCAAAAACAATTCTTCTCCATAGTGACTAGTCAGCAAAAACTCAATAAAGACCACTCTCTTTGGAAAGTCAACCTCTTTGAAGTGTTGCACTAATTTAAATGAAAAAGGGTGGAATTTATGTTTCTTCAGGTTCCTCTGAATTGAGCTTTTAGATATGCCTGATTCTACGGAAACTTGTCTTATTGACGAAGTTGGATTTGCAACAAAATAGTGCAAAATTGCAATTTCTACATTTGTATTATTAAGGATTGGTTTTGTTTTAATAGCTTTTCTCTTCACAGATCCCGTATTCTTAAAATTTTCAATTATTTGCTTGACAGCTTTTGGTGATGGCTTTGGTTTTTCTGGATAACGAGCGGCAAGTACCTCACATGTTCTACTCACAACTTTATCACATTATCCGTAAATAATAAACAGATTTAAGTAACCTTGGTTGGAATAACGTAACCGCTACGGCATATTTGCAGTTGTCAAAACACTCAAAACTAGTGTTATTAACATGCTCTGCAGGTCTCCAATATCACCGTGTGTCAAAAGCATGGCCAGCTAGAGTACCAGCTAATCCCAACCATGGAGCCTAATAAAAAAATGTTTATTCTCAAATAAAACGAAATGGGTTGGATTTAGGTATAGGCAAGTAAATTGAAACTTATAGTAATTTTTAATGCTCAAAATGATTCAGTCATAAAAAATGTGGGTTTCTATTTAAAAAACTTGAGATTTTTCATTTTTTTTAGTGGCAAGTTTATGATTTTTTTTTGACGACCCTGTATAAAAATGCCTCATTACGCACCCTCAGTTTAATAAAACGATCCTTTATTTACAATAACCCAAAGTTTCATTGCAAATGAAATACGGTTTTACCAGAGTACAAAAATATGTTGAGCGTTGCAACTGTCACTTTTTTGGAAAAACCTCAAATATTTCGAAAACGGCTAGAGATAGGCATACGGCATTGTACACAAAAGTTGGTCAGAATTTTGTGAGGAATCCAAATATGTAATAATATATAGGGTGTTCTATTTAAAATAAGAAAGTTGTAATCGACTTCCGGTATAAACGGAAGTGCAACCATCTTGAACAACAAAAGCAGTGTAAAATTAAGTTTTTTATATTGTGTTATATATCTTCTCAACCAAGTATTAAGTTAGTAGCTAGCTAGAACCTTCACCAGACTTTTTTCTTACAGTATTGAGCGAATCATCTTGCCAGCTTCTTCTAAAAGCACCTTTACTAAATATCCAAGTTTCGTCGAGGACAAGTGGCTTGGGTGAAATTGGGGAAGTTTTGTTTTTGCTGTATTCACGCAGAAACTCTAGTCTTCCATGAGCAATAACGGGCTGTTCTATAAAGTATTTTCTATTCGAAATACTGCATTTCAACTCTGTAAACAAACTTTAGTTTTTTTAGAATGTTGTAAACTGTGCTGGGTGATACTGTAATCCCATCTATGCTTTGGAGTTGGTGCTGCAGTGAGGATACCGTGACACATTCACCTACAACAATACTTTTATGTGTAACCACTGAGCAAAGATGAAATGTTATGTGTTATGTCTATAATACGCTTTTTGTTTATACCTGCTGAATACATAGCATAAATTCGGTTTCTGACCACATTCTGATGAATTTGAATCATTGTGTTTTTCCTCTTTTTAGTTGTAGACTCCGCAGCTTCCATTTTAGACTCAGAAGTTTCGTGGCTCTGAAAGTCGACATTGTTTGCGACTCCTTTAGAACTTAAACGTTCGACGGTGCGTAAAGGAACTTTTAAAGCGTCCGAAACTCTCTGATGCATAATAAGCAATATAAGCATTAAAGAATAAATTATAAACGGCCTATTTAATACACATTTTTAGTTGTTTTACTTACGTTTAAAACAGAATTTAAAGGCACGAGTGGTTTTCCCGCCAACTTTTCTTGCTGAAAATAATGAATTAAATTAAAAATGAGCGTTTGCTCGCGCTCAGTATATGGAAACGGCATTTTCGAAAGACGAATCTACCAAAAAACACAACACAGTATCACAAACGTAGCAAGTATCGCAAGTAAATCGAAATGATCATCGGAAAATTCACATTAAATAAAAATAAGGTTAGCTGTTAGCTTTGTCCATTGTCCAATTTTTCAAATCAATGGCGGTCGATAATTAATTACAGCGCCGCCGCCACTCGCGGCGTTTGGAGTAAACACCGGGTCCGATTCAATCCCGACGTGACTTGACGTCAAAATTCCATCGCGCCCGGAATACATGAAACAGACAAGAAAAGCAAATGATTTGACGTAACCGCCACGGGAAAAAAAATGGACCATACTTCCTGCTAAACCGTGACAGAAGGATGAACATGTTTCCAAAATTTCTATGAACGTTTGATCGTAATAAAACTCTAATTAACGATTTGGGTGGCTTAAGCTGAATTCATAGTTTGAAATCCGCAAGAAGTAAGAAGTAAGCAGTAAACCGAATTAAAAATAAACAATATACTTGTAGCACTTTCATTCATAGTTTGACAAATAAGCGCAAGCCGTATGATCCGCAAGCAGTAAGCACCAAGAAATAAATCATTTTCATTTCTTACCTTGCTTCGTGCATCGTCGGCTGCCTGTTTCACCCATTCGTGGGTTTTCGAATTGTCATTTGTCAAGTATTCGATCTTTTCTGGTTTATTTTTCTTGTTTTCACTTGGATTACTTGCAGCTACTATGAAAGAATAATCATCGACAAAATTAATTTTCCGTAAAATTCAGCAAACATTCAATGAATAGAATAGAAATAAAAAAATTCTAACCAAATTTATATTGTAAACAGAGAAATAAACTGTCAAATAATCTGTGGTCTGTCAGTTTACTGACGTCAAAGCGTCGAACTATGAATTGAAACATTTGCGGAAGGATACTTCTTACTAGAGCTCGAATCAGCTAAGAAAAGGCCACAGGCGTCATCAAACGATGATGTCACGATCTCTGTACGTCTCGCTTTAAATATTGCTGCTCTCGTTACTTTCCAAGTTGTTGCAGCCAGTCAGTGGCGTGCTATTATTTTATCAGTAAAATGAAACATTTTCGTCGTTTTTAATAAAGAAAATAAAAGACAACAAGTTTTTTAAAGGAATGGAAACTCCTTCTGCTTCTTTCTTCATAAATTGTAAGACGTTACTGACGATTTCACGGCCTTGGCTGTATATGATAACACCTTTCTTTCCAACCTTTTGAAAGACATTTTGACAAAATAACGTTTTTTATTCATAACACTATGTGAACTTCAACTGCGACCATCAACAATACAACCAAAACACCAGACTAAAACGGAACCTAACCTAACCCCCTAAGTCTCCCTGTCCGCCACTACATTTTTTTAAACTTGGCAACACCGTTTAGAGTGCCTGCTAGTAAAAGCATATAAAAAGGTCCAAATGTCCCTGGCCGCTGCCGCATCTGTTTTAATTGTGTCCAAGTAAAAACCGTACTACGTTGCCAAGTGGCTTTTTGACCGCTTAACAATATATTTTCGGGAATATTTTAATAGGACGCCTCTGATTATATCTAATGCGACGGCAACTGTAGAAGGAGAAAGAAATAGTTTTAAAAACTGCGTCATTGATGATGCGGTGGCCTTTTCTCATCTGATTCGAGCTCTACTACTGCTTGCTGCATGCCGCTTACTTCTTACGGAATTAGAACTATGAATCTAGCTTAACCCTGTATCTTTCATAGTGTTTTCTAACAGACAATATGGTCACTCTGTACAATAAAGTTAACAATAACTGCAACAGTCGTTTAGTCCGAGTTCAGTGTCTATAACTGTACCATACTTTTTTTAAGTGCAGAAGATCCCTAATAAGACATTCACTCTTAGGTGAGGACAAAATGAACCCATCACAAATCAAGCAGAAAAGAGGTTTTAGTGCGACATTTCAAAACTAGTTCTGTTACATCGATCGAAACCAACTGTCCACTACTGCCACCCAATAAATTTTTCTTCCGTTTACTTTTCCGTAATTTATAAAACCTAACAAAGTTTCTTGCTCGTGCTTTATTGGCTTCGATGAGCTTGTAACCAATCTCTGCCCTTTTGTCGTAAATTATAGAATGTGCAAGAGGCTGGTAACAGTCAAAATGGAATATCAACTCCCTGAGGATGACTACGTCCTGCTTTAAGGTTCTGATTTGCCTCAAAAGTTGCAGTTGTATACCTCGATTATCCACGTAAATCTGAGTTTGGACAAACTTGGAAGTGGATAAGCTTGAATTGGACTGAATAGCTTTATCTAATGACCACTCTTTGGTTTTTTTTTGTGTTCAATGAGACTGTTGTTTGAATAGTTGAATTTTTCCAGTGGTGAGGTCAAGTTTTGATTGCAAGTCATGGAAAGTTGTTCTAAAATATCGATAAAACAGATCAAAGCATTTCTCAGTCGATCGTTATACTCTCGTTCTTCCACTACGCTTTCAGGTAAAATCTTGTTTATTGCCATGTTGTCTTCATCTAAGGGTAGGTCCTACAAATGTAAGCATAGCAAACCAAAACTGTTGAATAGACTAAAACTTACTTTCACTGATTTGGTACAACTAAAGCAGCTAAAGATGGTAGAGTGGCTTATCCAACACTTAATTTTGCTTATCAGTCTAGTCATAACTTCATGATCTTCTTTAGGAAGGACGCAGAAATTTTGATATTTTAGCACATAATGCAGAGCTGTCAATCTGTAAAATCACTTTGAACGTTCAGTTTGACAAAAAATAATGCCGAAAAAAGGTGGGAAAAGCTCAGGAAAATCTTCGAAGAAAGAAGATGTACCAAAAGCTGACTACATGGAACTGGCAAGGCAAGATCCAAGTTTTCATATCGGTTCATCCAGCTTTGAGTTTCCAAATGGTGACAAATACGAAGGGGAGTTTTGTGCGCATATTAGTGGATTGGTTTGGCGACAAGGAAATGGTAAGTTGGAATAAAGTTTTTACAAAAATGTGGCAAATGGTAAGTCCACGTATGCAGTATTTACGTAAATCATTACTGTTCGTAGTTTATGCACTAATCATAAACTATCCATTGTGCTGTGATATAGGCAAATGCTGCACACGTGTGTTTTATCCCATATTTCGAGTTTGGTCCATTATATTCTTGCATTTCAAGATTTGAAATTATGTCAATCATTAGCTTTCATTGGTTGAATATCGAGAATGCTCAGGTGACTATCACTTTTCCTGACTTTAAGGCCAATAAGGCTGTACATTATTCAGGAATTCTCTCCCCAAATTAAACAAACCTAATAAGAGCTTTCTCAACTTAAAGAATTGATTATAGGTAAATACACTACTAAAGATGGCCAAATTTACGATGGAGAATGGGACGGAGACAAACTGGTGGACAATCAAGATGTTTTCATTTCCTACGCGGACGGGGCAACTTACACGGGAACGTTATTGCACAACAAATACTCTGGTCGGTGTATAGTCTGGGAGGTTATCGACACAAAGTTGTAATAGTTTTGTTCTGTTTCCGTTAGTTTTATTCAGGTCCGGGAGTTTACAAAATAAACGAGTCGGTCTCCTTAATAAGCAACTTCGCTGACAACAAACCCACCGGCGAAATCATCCTTATCGATCCTAACGGGAAAGTTTGGCATGATAATTAACTTACACTAATATATCAAAATGAGGAAAATATGTTCAGAAATTAATATTTAAGGGTTGTCATCAATTTAGTGATTTTCAATATAAATGTTTAGGTTTTCTAGAATTACAGTCCCACTCGTTCGTAAAAATACTTCTTACCACACCTGTTATATCAAAATGACAATTACATTTTCCGCACTCTACATGTTACACTTCACGCATTCATCACAAACATGTTGCAGGGTTTGCACAGAAAAACGACAGTTTGTTGATCCAAGAACACCCTTTCTACCGCAATATAGGTAAAGACCAAGGAAAAAAACGATCGAAACGCAAATCCACTTTGGCGAAAAATGACAGTAAAGTGAGCGTGAGCAGCTCGAAAAAATCGAACAAATCCCAGTCCGGACTTAAGTACAGTGACTTACGCGAACAAGAACGAGAAACATTTGCGAAAAGCAAGAAAACGCCTTTAAGAGATATGGTCAGCTCCGAGTGGTACCAAGATTACGTTGATTACTGCAACGCTTACGGAGATGTTATTAACAAAGTGAAGGCTAATGGCGAAGGATCTTTAACCAACGAAGAATATCTATGGTATAAAAAGTATACGGACTTTGAAAAGCGATATTTGACTGCTCTGGAGAAGCATAAGCATAAAAAACAGGTTGAGCAGACCATCGACATGTTTCAAATCATACATTCTGAAGAATACAAGTCAGCGAATAAAGCTGTACCGGTGTTCTATCTTAGAGAACCAGAGGCAAATGAAGGTTTAGACTGTGATTCTAATTGCGAATGCGTAACTCCAATTCATTATTAGTATTACAAAATATAAACGCAAATTTGTTATAGTGATTTGAGCAGAAACTCAAATTAATTTTGATTAGAATGTGAAGGAACTGGCGATAAGATGCACATTCTAATTAATAAACTAAACTGCATCGACATTTTAGTTCAGACTGTGATTTTGTTTCTAGTGCATGGCCTATTTTAATCAAATTTTTAAAGGACTCCTGAAGAATATAACAAAAATTTAATACGCCGCTCTCAAAATTTTTTTTCCATAAGATTATATTAGACCAAACGCTCGTTTCCCACCTTTACTACACTTAGTGCACTGAAACTTGTAGTAAAGTCGTCTATATGGTGTTCACGGTGTCTTAAAAGTGTTCCAGATGCTTAGAAAGTGTCTTAAGGGTAGTAGGGGCTTCCTGAGTGAACATCCGATATCGTAGATGTCTATGAAGTGTTCTAGATGTCTTAAACGTCTTTTTAGGCCACTAAATTAATATTAAAAGTGCCTAAGTGTTCAAAATATCCTGAAAGTGTTTTAGATTTAAAAGCTTTACTAAGTACGTACTTCATCGCACTCTTGCGTAGAATGGACTCATCCCACATTTTTTGTTTATTTCATATTTCGAACGCAAAAAATATGAAATACGTATTTTTTATTTCTAAAAATATTAAGTTTGCATTACAAAAATCAAAAATTAAATAAAAAGATTCAAATTTTGACGTCAATGGCCACATTCGTTTTCAGGCTCCATGGAGCGAGCAGAGCTTTTTTGACGTCACGATGACGTAATTTAGCAAAACCATAGTTTGACCAACTGTCAAATTACGTCAGTGTGACGTCAAAAAAGCTCTGCTCGCTCCATGGAGCGTGAATGCGGCCATTAACCATTCGGGTAAATTCAGCGTTCGCGCTGAACGCTGCTCCATTTCAATAATTTTGGTTTTTTGGCGTTTGTTGGCAGTTTCTCCGATTTTTTTCCATTCCAATTTAAATTTATCGATTTAGTTATTATTTTGTGTGAGTTGTATTTGTGTTTTTGATATTTTCTCTTAACTCTTAACAATACAGTGAGGGCAGGACGAACAGCCGCTGTTTCTGTGTGACATACAGAACGTTGCTGCTTACCTTACTTTGCAGTTTTACCATCAAGAAAATAACACGCACAGTCCAGAATCACAATACCAGCCTGCACAATTTAAGTAAAAAATAACGACACTGATTTAATTTTTCCGAAAGTTGTTCATCTTTTGCTTTTTAACAGCGTAACCTCACTCTTGTGAGTCTTGTCATATGTCAAATCGTTAAACAACTGAAGCACTATCAATTGTCAATTAATATGTGTCTATCCTTTGCTAACCTTAAAAACACACTGATGCCATGTTGCCAAAAACAATTTTTTTTTGTAAATAAACTATTAATTTCGACATTTCAGACTAACGACGTTTTCGATTGGCAAGTTTAGTGCAAAACTAATGTATCTGTATCCTGCTCTATCAAATGTTATTGAAACAGTATGGCAATACACTGGTTTTGCACTAAACATGCCAATCGAAAACGCCATAAGCTTTCCGATTTATATGTATTGAAACACAGTTTCATGTTCAGTGGGATAAGCCACCGCCTACTATACTAGAAAGCCTAGAAGGTGATTGTCAAAAATTCCAATATGGAGGTAATAGTATGGTAATAGTGGTGACAGTTTGCGTTTGTTTGTATTGTGGAAATTAAGTTTTTTATGGATTACATGAATTTTTACGGTTTAAAATCAAGATTTGCAAAAGTTATTTTTGTTTGCTGCCTGTTCATAAGGTTTTCAAGCCACATTGTAACAGCAATTCAGGAAAAAGCCCAACCGTGTCAGTTTTTCACTTTACAAAAACCGGATCGAACTCAACAGTGGTTGAACACTTTGAAGTGCAATGATTTTACTCCATCACTATACTCACTGGTAGGTACAAGTGCTTTCTAGTACAATTTAAGTTATTAGGTACTTGTTACATGCACAGGTATGGTCCAGGGCACTAATGGGAGCGATGCACGTCATCAGTGAGTTTGACGTTTTAAAAATGCATTCGTATTGCTTAGCGATTAGTTGCGACCTGTAGCGCTCTCTTTCTAACACGCGCTTATTAACTGAACGCAATTCTGACACAAACGTGACCTTCTCGATCTCGACGTTTAACGAGTTGTGTGCGTTGTTGCCAGATTGCTAGTTGACCGTTTCCTGTTTTTGTTGTTGATGACTTGACTAAAAACTGCTTACAGAGAGAGACAAAAAAAAACTCAAAATTGACTAATATTGTTATTCAAAATTCTCGGTTAAAAAACTGCGTCAACTTCTATATAAGAAGTAAATAAAAACAATATTTATGTAAAGTTCGTGTTTCAATGAAAAAACTAAACATCTGGCAACGAGGCGCGTTAAACGTCAATGACGTGCATCGGCCGATATATTGCCTTCTACTATACGTGAGTTACATTTTAAAGCACCCTTCATTGTGAGAGCAGATGCTATTGGCGTTTCAAGGTAAGAGATAGATACTTCCTCTGGTGATCAGTTTTGAAAAGAGTTCTGAAAGTTTTAGTTTAACTGGCGCTGCGATCTTAACTTGAAACGCCAGTAGTTTTGAATCAATGTTCTTGGTACATAAGGACCATTTACCAGTTTTGCTTACCTAGTTTCAAGGATTTAATATTGTTTATACTAGTTTGCTGCGTGTTTTACTTTACAGGAGAAATGTTCTAACCAACTTGTTTAGACTGGACTTGATTATGTATAAAAAGCTCTATATATACTGTTACGATTTTTCCATGGGTTTACACAAAGTCAGTTTAACTCAACAATTAATAAATGTATTAAAACTTCATAACACTCCGTACAATAATTAACTCAGCTACTAAAAACAGTACTACAATTCCACAATTATTCCACTATTTGAACTTTACCGCGTTCCCAAATTCACTACTCTTGCCGTCTGAGACCGCTTCTTTTATATTCGCAAACCACGTTCTAGAATGACCGCAAAACGCTTCGCGATTTGCCTCGAATATCAAAGATTCTTCCAGGTGTGGCGCTTCCTAACTGTGGCTTACTTTAACACGCGCCCGGCCAGATATTGCGGCGCATCGGTTTCATCCCGAATCGAGTGCTCGTTCAGAAATATCGAGTATAGTAGGCCCAAACCGTAACACTGCCCCCCTCTTAAAGCTGATCGTCCCGATCCGCTTCATCTAATCCCTGGTATTTCTTGAGTCTGTCCAGATGGACAATTTTCATCTTGCCTTTGGGGCTGCGTTGGACTCTGTACACGACGTCGTTTAACCTTTTTACCACATTGTAAGGTCCCTCCCAGTGTCGTTGCCATCTTTGACTTAATCCTTTGCTCCTCCTGGGTTGAAACATCCACACAGCATCACCTTCCTTATAATTGCCACCAGTTGGTCTGTGGTCCAGTGTCATCTCCATTTGTTGTTTGGTTTCATCTTCTCTCTCTCAAGTTCCCGAATTATGCTGGATCCCTTCTGTAACGAGCACTGGTCACACCGTTTACACCATTCCTCAACGTCCTTTCTGAAGTTAATCCAATAAAATCGATCTCTTATTCTAGCCAAAGTCTGGTTTACTCCAAAGTGTCCTCCTCCGCGACTGTCATGTAGTTCTCGCAGCTCATTCTCTTTGCAGGAATTGGGCACTATTTATTGGTAAGCAAACCGTTTTCCGTCTGGACTTTCCCATTTGCGAGTAATTAAGTCATCTCGCAGTCGAAGCGAATTCCACTGCAACCAGTACCCCCTTACTGTTGGTCCATATCTGGAAATCTGTTGCCAATCCGGTTTCAAATCCTTCTCCAACCATCTTCTGATTACTTTCAAATCAGAGTCTGAGCGCTGCCCTTTTATTATGTCTTCCTTAGAAACGCTGCTCTTCATTCTTTTTGTAGCATCTTTATCTGTCACCTTCGTGATTTGACCAATCCTCCAACCATTGTGAATTTGTCCTTTCCGGTACCTTAACTTATCAAAAGCTTGACGATCTTCTACATATCGCGGTAAATGTCCTTCCGGGTTCTTCATTTCCTGCTCCTGGTTACGCCAGTTCTGCGGGGTCGGTAAACGAGACTGCTGCCTGCAATTCCAGCGGTAATGTCCTTTACGTCCACAATTATAACACGTAATGTTTCTTTTAACAGAGGAGTTCCGGTGATTTGTTCTAATGTCCTGATTTCGTCGGCTCCAATGCAGGTCCTCGTAATGCCACCACCATTGCTACAGCCATTTCCTCGTTACTCCATCTATTTGCATTTGCAGCGGCCTCAAATTGGAGTTGGTAAGTTGCCCATGAAGTTTGACCGTCGTATGTGGGAGGCTTGATCTTGTTGAGCCCGTTTCCGGTGATCACTGTAGAGTTGACTTCTCTGCTGTCAATTTTCCGCTCTAAGTCGCGTGGCTTTATCTCGACATTATTCTGAATTTTATTAATGTCCTCCCGAACATCATTAATGTCCCCCCGAGCATCATTTAATTTTACCTGAACGTCATACTCCATCTTTTTGAGACTATGGGTTCAATATTTCTAGGTTACGCTTTTCTTGCCGCTCTCTGTCTTCTTCTTTGTCTTGTTGTCGAATCCTTTCTTGTTCTTCTTTATTTTGTTTAAGCATGTCCATAATAGCTACAAGTTGGGCCTCCATGTTTGCACTTTGACGTCTTGTTATTGGCATAAAATAAATTTAACACACCACTGTTCCGAAAATCTCTAGTCCGGTTCTGAACAAACAAGTCTTTAACCCGAAGTTTAGTTCCAATTCACGTCGCACTAAAGTCTGATCCCACTTCTGACACCAATTGTTACGATTTTCAAAAAAAACAAACAATTAATAAATTTATTAACACTTCAAAACACTCCGTACAATAATTAACTCAGCTACTAAAAATTACTACTCTCGCCGTCTGAAACCGCTTCTTTTATATTCGCAAACCACGTTCTAGAATGACCGCAAAACGCTTCGCGATTTGCCTCGAATATCAAAGATTCTTCCAGGTGTGGCGCTTCCTAACTGTGGCCTACTTTAACACGCGCCCGGTCAGATATTGCGGCGCATCGGTTTCATTCCGAATCGAGTGCTCGTTCAGAAGTATCGAGCATAGTAGGCCCAAACCGTAACAATACATCTCTGGATCAAGAATAACCCTTTCTTTGATTTTTCACTCTCAACTTGCAATCAACTACACAAAATAATAAAAAAAACATATTTCTCACTGATGCTGATCTGAATGCGTAACGCCGCTATTAAAAGTGACATTTTAGGCTTTCTAGTATAGAGGGCGGTGGATAAGCCGATTTACTAGCTCTTTATTGGCCGCATTTGTTTTCACGCTCCATGGAGCGAGCAAAGCATTTTTGACTTCACAATGACGTAATTTGACAGTTGGTCAAATTATGGTTTTCCCAAATTACGTCATCGTGACGTCAAAAACGTGAAAACGAATGCAGCTCTTATCTCGTTAAGTAGTATAATCTAGTAGCATTTTCCAATACTTACACCTTGAAAGTGTTCATTCAAAAATAATTTGCCTTTTGACTTCAAACAAAAACCAGAGAAAAAGGTAGAGAGAGTAATGAAACACAAAAAACACATTCAAATTAATTATTATTTCAACAAGCATAAGTATGTACAAAAAGTAATTTAAAAAAAGAATATTACATGTATGTACTACGCCACTAGAGAATTAATTGTTTTTTCTGTAGTGATCAAATAATAACTATATTAAGTAGTTGTTTGTACTCCAATGGCTTATTGATCATCATGGTCATAAACGTTACTTTCCGTTTCACTTGAAAGTTCATTAACGGATCTAAAAGAAAACGTATATGATTACAACATAAGAAAACGTTCCAAGTCAAATAATAAACGAAAAAAAAATGGCAAAAAGAAACAGACGCCTCAATTGATTATTTGTCTAATTTAATTAAAGTTCGTCCCAGAGCTAGTGGCTGTGACGTAATAATTGTCATTCATTTTCTATTACAACTGAGGGAGATTCAAATTTGACGTCATTGACGTATGCTATTTACGACTTTTTAAATTATCTTCTTTTCTTTCGTAAATAACTATTTTACCTTACATACCTGTGTAAAAATAGTCCTTGATTGCTCGTGTCACAGTCACTATCAGTATATCTAACTGAATTTTCTGTGTTTTGTGATGTTTCTGCCAGTTCATTATCGCTGATAACGATAAGGTTATCGCCATCACCCTGCTGTTCGAAAGCTCTTCTTAGTTGTTCCCAAGTTCTCTTATTTAATTCCTCCAGTTCCTTCTTGTTGTACAATTCCTCTATCTTTTATTCGTTTATTTTTCAACTGCACCATATCCTCGTATTGCTAAAAACATATTTTTGTTGTCCTACTGGTTTATGTGCAGTAAAAAACTCTCACCCTACGGATGTTTAGAATCTCTTCTTGAAAATCTGCGGTCAGTTCGGATACTTCTAACGTCAGCAACGCAACTTGGTCTCTCAGTTTGCTGTTTTCTTTTATAAGTTCGTCGTTGTCCGACGACGCTTTCCTGAAAATACTTGTTTCCGTATTCGAATATCGTACAGTTTATTTTATACCGTTCTTCATCGGTTATCGGTTTGCAAATGTCATAAGGTTGGTCCGCTGGAATGCTGGATGGAATAGGTTCGGTACTTACGACAACTTCCCTTGCAAGCGTTGAGAATTGCAAAGCAAATTGTGTGTCGTCGAACATTGTCGGCGAAGGGTTTATATTAACCTGAAATATATCATTTAATGTAAGTTTGAAGCGCGTTTTACAGTTGACAAGTTTAATGCAAAAGTTGCTAAAGTCGGGATATTTTTCATGAATATCTCGAAAACCGTTTGAGATGAGGGTGTGATATTTTTGCGTATACACCCCGATGGGAGGCAACTTTTACTAAATATGACATTTTTCTGTAAAGCACACCGTTTGACCTTGAAAAATAAAAAACTGAATTTCTGACATTTTTCTCAGGGGGTACCCCATAGATTTTCGGAAAATTTTTGAATTTTGAAAATTGTCTTTGATTGCCTAGATAGCTTTAGGCATAGACTAAATGATAAGTATATGTGTCAATGGAACTGAAAATTAATTTAAGTAAGCAGGGTGAGATGGTAAGACTAAACGCATATTCGCGTAATTTGTAAGCCAGACGCAGCAATTCCGATCTTTTGACTGTTGGAAAACATCATCATCAAACATCAGTTTATACTCCCATTTTTTGTTTACTTTCTAGGCAAAAAATAACAGATTTTGTGTGTGTTTTGTTTAATTATTGTGTTTCACTTTGTCGTATTTTTAGTTTAGTTATTTTTTATTAGTTTATTTTTAATATTCATCAAGGGTTATTTTATGCTTAATACATTATGAATTCCATGTTTAATCTTAAAATAATCACGTGACCATTTGTACCTTAAAATGAGTCACGTGATTTAGAGTTCAAAACTAAAAAACGATCACGTAATCTTTAAAATTAAATTTAACTAAAAAAAAAACTTTAAATTAAATGTGACCCGTCAAATAATGTTTTGTCATTTACAGTCACATGATCATCAGGGTTCCATTTTGGCATTAAAAAAAGAGACCCGTGACCTTTAAAAATAAGTTTGATTATTGAAAATCGTCATGCGACTTTATGAACTGTAAAAAGAGTCACGTGACTCTACAAATAATATGTTTAACATCTAAAACAGTCACGTTACCTTTAGGATTCCGGTTAGACGTGAACACGTTTTGAATTGAAAATGCATTATAAACAAAGTAACGTGTGTCTTTTACGTGACCTTAGGACGGCCCTAGGAGCCGTTTTGAAGTTAAAAAAGAGTCACGTGGACTAAAAATTAAATTTGAGTATTGAAAATCGTCACGTGACCATTTGCACATTAAAAGGAGTCAATGTAATTTAAAAATCTCAGTTCAAACTGAAAAACGCTCACGTGACACTTTAAACATTATTTAGCTATTTACAGTCACGTGACCTTTAAGGATTTCGCGATTTTATAAACTGCAAAAAGAATCACGTCACATTTCAAATAATACTTTTAATAAAAAAAGAGTCACGTGATCATTTGCATATTATAAGGAGTCACGTGACTCCTCAAATAATATTCTGACATCTAAGTCAGTCACGTGACCTTTAGGATTTCGTTTTGACGTTAAAATAATTGAAAATTGTCACGTTGCATTTGCACTGTGAAAAGGGTCACGTGTCTTAAAAATATCAGTTTAAACTGACAAAACAATTACGTGATCCTTCAAGTGACATTTAAAACTGTCATGTGACATTATAAATTCCATTTTTAATCTTAAAAGAGTAACGTAACCTTCAGGATCTGTTTTGACGTTAAAAAAAGAGTCACGCGATTTAAAAAAAAATTGTTTAACCATAAAAACTGTCACGTGACGTTAAAAATGACATTTTAATTTTACAAATAAATACGTGATTTACTGTGTCAGTTCAAAACTAAAAAAACGGTCACGTGACCTTCAGGATTCTGTTTTTGACGTCAAAAACGAGCCCTGTGAGTTTTAAAATAAATAGAACCTATTATTGATACCTCAACCCAGAAATTCTTATCTTGTTTAGTTTTCAAAATACGAGTAATTTAACTCAAATTTATTTGAAAAAATCAATCTTTCTTAAACAGTTCAGATGGGATAGCAAAAGAAAGCGGATTATAGGAAATACTGCAAAAGTTGGCAATTATGTCTGCAATGACGAGCTGTATTAGCGCCATCTCTTAGAGTTTACCTACAACTGAAACGGCCGAAATACATTAGGAAGCCCTTGAAGCGTAAACGGCTTTCTTTTTGGGTGCCACTTTAATTACATTGCGCTGGTTGTCTGTACTTATCATTTAGTCTATGCTTTAGATTAATGGTAGAAATGTAACGTCGACTGTCATTTATCAAAGGGACATTTTTTAAAACTGCCACGCCCTAAAAACTGTCAAATATTGCCAGTTCGATTTGTAATCAAAATTCGAAGTATAGCCCTGACAGCTAAAGGTCAATAAACCAAAGTGATAATTTTTGGGGAGTACAACAGTACTTGTTTAAGAATATTTTGCGAAAATACATTTCATCTGTTCTGTTGCTAATCTAAAGACCTTAATAGTCTAACGCATGAGAGTGTGCCGGTTTGTTTTGTTTTGTCTGGAAATTTGGCTTCTTGCAGATTTACGCTTCGGTCTAAATGAAAAATAAGTTGACTCTATCGAATCTGTTATTCTATTATTTTACTTTGTACTAAAACTCTATGTTATTTAAGTAATACTCCGTAATTTAAGCTCAATTGTACCTTTGATATCGGACAATAAAGTGCAATTAAATACCACAAAATAATTCAAATTGCTGCATTAATCTGTTACACCCTTTGGAAAAAAATCAGTATTCAAGGAAAGGTAAAAGCAAGTTACCTTTTCAGCACTGGGACTCGGTATGATATAAGTAGAGTAGAATTTTATTTATCGACTATATTCTAGGTGTCGGACATTCTATGCACAAACAACTAGAAAGTAAAAACATGGCGAAAATCGAGACCTTTAAGAGGTGCCAAAATTCACGCGTTGTTGTGGCTTTCTAGCTCTTTGTGCATAGAATGTGCGACACCTAGAATATAGTCGATAAATAGAATTCTACTCTACTAATATCACATGGAGTCCCAGTCTTGTACTATTTAGCACAAAAAACTTAAAAAAAAAACTCAATCATTGAAATATCTTAAATATCTTCTTTGCCTTGCAAAGCTTTTTGCAAAAGTCAACTTTGACTCTCGAAATGGTGCTTTGGTGCAATCTTTATTCTGCTGCCTGTTTCTGACACACTTTATACACCTACACAAAAAAAAAAACGTTGAGATATATTTACAATTCAGAGTGCGATTTACTAGAGTTGCCTACCTTCCCAATACCATAAGGGACGAATTAATCTTGTTTGACTCGACCAGTCTGCTTCCAACGTTATTAGTTTTCTTTTGACTTTCTGATCCGGCCAGATCGGCAAAATTAAGCACAGACACTTTGCATTTTTTCGAGTCGAATCCGCTGACGAGTTTCACAGAAAAAATCGAATGAGATCGACTGGAATGCTCGTTTATTGACGTTCCAGCGTAACTGAGATTCTGCAGGCCGTACTGCATCACTCGGTAGGCTTCTGCCCCTAAAAATTTCGCTAACCGGTTTAAAATTGTTACATAACGCTCTTTTAGGTTGTTCAAAGCATACAATGGGCAAGGGTCCCATACGTGCAGATCTAAAATCTAGTAATATCAGTATAAACAGTACCAAAGGTATTTTATAGCTTTATGAGTAGAATTTTGAGAGTTATGACATTTGGGTGTCAGTTCAGCATCAAATTTAATCCCATAGAGGTACAAAACAACGAAACTACGTCATACATCGCTACTTTTGTTTGATTTTTATTAATATTTACCCGATCTCACATATATCCAGGTCAATCCCTTAATATAAGTGTCACTTTGCAAACCGGCCAGTTTCAAAATATTTCTATGCGTTCCTCTTGATGGCATTGGCACGAGCAGATCGTAGTCGTGCCAATGCCATCGAGAGGAGCGTATAGAAATCGTCGTCATCTCGTTGTAGATTTCGGAAAATGCGACCTAAACACCAACCACATCCACTGAGCTCATAAGTTGAGCGACTGGATTAACGCTCAATCTTCGTTCCATTTCACTGAAAAATAATGTGATTCAGGAATTAACTTAGGGTCACTTTTGTCATGTTAAGTTAACCCTAAACTTGGAGTTACCCATTAAAACTGTACCTATTCTTGGACAGGTTCCAACTTAACTTTATAAAATACTAAAAAGAACTTACTCAAAATTTTGATATGACTTTCCTTCTACGTCATGTGGCATGTGTGCCTCCTGTAATATTTGTTGAAGTCTTCTCATTTCATGCAGTTTAGCAGATTTGGTAAGCGTATCTAACTTGCCATCCGGCAGTGGCTTGCCAATCGGTTCTTGATTGACAAGGGGTGCTAAGCTTCTGAATAAATAGTCCAGAGACCGCGGTATAACTCCGGGATCATCCGCGGTCCCCATCATCGTATACCTATGTTTTTCCTTAATATTATAAATTTTAATATAAATCACTTATTAAAATTAAAAATGTAATATTACCGGACCCGGAAACGCCATACGCCATCAGTGTACAGTTATGCCCTTTCAAAACTGAAAATTTTAGATTTGATAGTGTTATCAAAAATTTCAGATTGTGTAGTTTCAGGACCGAATATTTTCGTGAAAGAATATTTCTTGTGAACCCTACTATTGCCCCGCATATTGCGGCCTGCCTGGGGATACTGGGGAAGGGCACAAGTGAGAACGTTTTCCTCATATTTGTACAGGGCATTGGGTGGACAGCCCCCTTTTATTCTTAAATAAACTCCAACTGCCTCATCCTGAAAAGAGGTTAATTATTATGTTTAGAGGTAATAAATAGTAAATTATTTAGATGATACATTAATACTAGGGTGTTGGATAGTTTATTTGTTATTCCTTTATAATTGTGCTACCTATAAGATTCAAGCAGAACAAGTATAACAAACAGTTTAACTACCAAAAACCTCTAGGGTCATTTTAAAAGTGCTAGACACCTCTAAATGCTATGACAACCTTCTAAAAAGTGCCTGAAGCTTCTACAAGTGTCTTGAACCTTTGCAGAATGGTTTTAAATTATCAGAGGCCTCTAAGACAGTTTTCAATGTGCCAAAGACGTCTAAGTGATAGACAGAACTTTATGAAAAGTTCCAGAGCGTCATAATCCTCTAAATGCTATTGAGAACTTTCTAAAAAGTGCCACAGGCTTTTACAAGTGTCTTAAACCTTCCCAAACCAGTTTTAAATTGTCAGAGGCCTCTAAGATTATTAGTTAAATAAAATCCTGCCAAAAATACAAATCTGATACTGACTTACTTTATGAAGCACTCTGAATAATTTCAATAAATTTTAAATTGTAGATGTAAAAATTCTCTACAACTTTTATACAGGGACCTTTGTTATTGAAAGCATGGTTTCTGAAAATATTAGGGCGGTCCAAGGCTTTTTGAACACCCTGTATATTATAAGTTATTGTATAATTTAAATAATACATTTTAAAACAGCCAAAATGTAGAATTTCATATAAATAAAAGTAAATTAGAGTTAAGAGAAGTCAAAAAACTAAAAACTAAACACTTAGAAATCAAAGTCAAGGGGTACCTTCATTGGACATCAGCAAAAGTTATGTAAGCAGTCCTATTTAGTTTGTTATGACTGCTTACTTAGCTTCTAAGGGGCTGACGTCCCCTGAACATACACAATGATTTTTAAAAGCTATAAAATTATATTAACATTTGACCTAAACAATTACATTTTCTGCTTCTTACCAGAATAGAGGATGATTCAAAAACCTCATCAGTAAGATCTCTTGTTAGATCCATACTTGATAAAATAATATTTAATAAGAAGAATGTTACCAGTTTCAAACTAAACTGCAATGGCAAGGTCGAGGGCAAGGTGAACTGAATTGGAAACACACCATTTTTTTTATTAAAAGAATGTCACAGAAATCCAGTTTAGTTTTAGTAAAAAATGTGTGTTTACTGAAACTTGTTTTGGCTTTCGCAAATGTCAGGTAAATATAAATGAGAAGAATGGAATTTTGGTTGAAGTTTATGAAAAATCTGCCTCCAGAAAAAAATATTCTTAACTCCAAACAGTCCAGAGTTTGGACTAGACTTTGGCCCAGTACTTTCAGTTCAGAATAACTTTATTCTAAGGATAATATCTATGGAAACCGTAAAATCAGATGCTGCTATTGGTCAATTCCGTCATTTCTATAGAACTTATCCTAAGAATACATTTATTCAGAGGTGAAAGTACGGATCCTTATAGTAATAATAATAATAATACTTTATTCATGTTAAGCACCAGATGGTTTACACACGTCAAAGATACAAAGTAGCAATCACTAACATAATTAAGTAATCGCAAATTTAAAGCTAATAAAATCAAAATAAAAGCTTAATTAGTAATATTTTAGATTTGTTAAAATGGACAATTACATCTATAACAACAATCCCTCCACCTTCGGTGTCGTGCTCTTTCGCCAAAAAAATAAGAAAATAAACTCATGCAGTTATGAGATAACAAGTTTTCATGCAAAATTATCGGTAATTTTTATGCACTCGTGCAATTACCCCCGAATATTTCCCTCATGTGTTAAATGTTCCATATGAGCAGTGCATTTTCACCAGAATGACAGCGACAATTCCACTCATGTACAAAAAATGCCATATATACGTCATCAAAACACGGTTTGCTATCGGCTAATAAGGAAGGAAGAGAGTTTGCTAGCGGATAAAAAAATCGGATAAATTTTGCTGTTGATTTCATCGTTTCCACGGATTTTCACTACACTTCTATTGTTGCAATGTCTCACCTTGAGGTTTTTGCTGGCACTGTCAATTTTGATGTTTGTTCATATTGTTTTGGTTATGGCTCGCTTCGGCTAGAGTTCTACTGCAGAAAATCAAAAGAACCAGAAAAATGTATTTCTGCTAGTACAAGGCAGTCGCAGTCTTATTATATTATTGATTATATTCATGGAATTGTCTTATCAAATACCATTCGAGCTCAGATTTTGAACAGGATAATTTTTCCGCTTGTCTTCTCATACTTTCTTTATGGTACAAAACTCGACCTGTTTAGCAAAATCACTCGAGCTGCGCTCTCGTGATGAACAGGTCTCGTGCTGTTACACCAAAAAGAAAGTATTCTAAGACAAGCACAAAAATTATCCGGCTAAATCTGAGCTCTTGTGGTATTGCCCCCGATAATTGCATTCTAAAGTGATAATTGCATTTCGATAATTGCACTGTACGTATCTATAACGACTGCATTGTTGTAGAGCCTATTGCTAGTATACTAATTGTTGTCTTTGCGCAGTTTTTTGACTTTTTATAACCAAACAATGTCAAACGCGATGTCAACAATAAATTAATGAACGGTTTGGAACTTGTTCATTGAGCTCCATTGAGCAATCTATAGTTGCAGCAAAACCAAAACATTTTCTTTATTCGGGAAATATTCCCCAAAATTACATTCGTGCCTTAAAAATGACCTGATAATTCTGCGTTCAAACTTGTTATCTTTGCAAACTGCATTCGGTCATTTTCATATTTTTTTCTAAAAAAGCCCTCCACCTTCGGTGTCGGGCTCTTTCGCCAAAAAAATATGAAAATAAACTCATGCAGTTAAGAGATAACAAGTTTTCAGGCAAAATTATCGGTAATTTTTATGCACTTGTGCAATTACCCCCGATAAAATATAATATAATAATAGGTAGGTACAATAGATAAAAATGTACAACCTAAGTTTTCATAGACTCAGAATGAGTTCAATAATAATCATTTTCCTTACCTCTTCTATCTCTTCTTCTGGAACAGCAAATGTAAAGGAATCATTAGTAGTACCGATACTGGAAATACTCGAAAAACGTAGGTTTTCGCGAACTTTTTCCAAATCAACTCTATATTTTGAAATGCTAGGATCTCGCACATGTAAATATGAAGGCCTCCCTTTGTGGAAAATGACTCATTTTATATAACGTATGATTACGACTCTTTCACTTTTATTAAAAGGAACCAGAGCTCTTGAAAGGAACCACTAAATGTGCGTTAAACGGTTAAACTGAAAACTCAAAAACGAACGAATCAAAAACGTAAATTGGAAAAGATAAAAGGAAAAGGACACAGTGGCATCTGTCTAAAACGAATTGCCAAATGTCAAAAGTTTGCTAGTCATGTGACAGCAGAATCAAGAAATCCAGTAGTGCTCACGTGATAAACTGGGCTATACTACACACTATACAGAGGGACGTTTTTAATTTCAACATAATTTTATGCTGTGGTGAATCAGATGGAAGTCCGGTGCTACTCTGATGATCTGTCAATTGATTGTCAATAGATGTGATGGCATCAAAATACCGTTGAAATAACAAACGCCCTTGAAAACCACCATCTTCCATCACCTCAAAAATTTGTATTTTTAACCTAAATTAACTAAACCCGTGCCTAAACCTAAACATTGTTTTGTTTTGTTTGAGAAAAAAGCGAAAAGGTTTAACAGAAAAAATGGAACACCTTGCTGCAGTAATGGCAACACTAAGAAACGATTCAGATATTTCAGATTCAGATTATTCTTTAGATGAGCTGTTGTTGATTGCATCTAGAGAGAAGCACCATAAAATAGATGAATACATAGAGAATGTTGTTTTGTTGTTTATAGGTACTCATTAGGTAGATGATTTTAAATCGCAATTTCTTCTGGACTAAGAAAAGTCTGTATTTCGACTCCTTCATGCTCCAATGATACAACAACCTTTGCTTGCATGTTTTTCGAGTTTAATTTTCTTATTAACAAAATAAAAACCAAACATAACATAACCAATAAATTACAAATTCAATCCACCAACAAATGTCATTTCGTTCCATCGACTTCAAAGTCCGGTTGCGCCCGGTTTACATCACTGGTTGAACGTTAGTTCAACGGATGAAAATACGAACGCAAAAAAGAATCCATCATATCTATCGGAAATTATTTACGAACGCTTTTGGTGCCATCAGGTTAACCGGTGTAACAACAGATGGAAATAAAAACGTGCCTCAGCTCACAGCTGATCGACCATCCTTGGAAGGACATACCAGAAAAATACACTATTTATTTTATAGTTATTTAACATTTACAAGAACTCAAATATATTTTGATAATTGAAAAACGCGGAGAAACTGGTACTTGTTCTTAGAATATGCGTTTGACGTTAAACAGCTGATTTGCATAATAGTGTACACATACACAACAAAACAATACAAAATACAAGGCACAGAAAGGAAAACACTTTTTAAAATTACGTTTATAGAATGAAAAATACCAGTTTTATGCGGTGTCTTCAACGCAGAACCTTTACTTCCACTCATACCGTGCGTAAAAAAGTTCAACCATCAGTCAAAACCAAAAACTCTAGTTCGCACAGCTGGTTGACCAGACAACTTTCGGATCCCTACGTTGAACTAGCCAAAAAGCCGAGGGGTGTGACACTTCAATAATATTTGGGTCACTCACCAAATAATATTAATAATATGCAATAATCTTACTAATCTTGATAATACGACATAATCCAATAATATAGTAAATAATCTGAATAATACGAATAATACGGCATAATATGAAAAATCATAAAGCGGTGGGAATTGTTGGTTATTAAGAATAAATATAAACATTTTAAACCAACTAAACCAACTGAAGATTGAAAAGTGTAGAAATAATTATGCAGGTATGTTTTTTTTTGCTTGGTTATTATAAGGAGCTTTTTGCTCGGCTTGTGACAATAATAAACTGACAAATTTTTGTTATTTTAATATAATAATAATTGCCCTTAAACAGACAGGCAAAGTTTTGGAGCACTTTTTTAGAAAAATAGTATTTCTACTCCTCAAAGTAGATATTGTGGAATGCATAGTCCAAATTCCATTG
This sequence comes from Ips typographus, assembly GCF_016097725.1. NCBI lineage: Eukaryota > Metazoa > Arthropoda > Insecta > Coleoptera > Curculionidae > Ips > Ips typographus. Next base: position 5,257,101 of record NC_138426.1, on the reverse strand, counting down.
TCTGAATTGTTGATTTTGATGTGCATTTATTAGCCATTTCTTCATATCATTCTTTTAAAATTCCTTAAATTTGCTTATTGACATTTTCTCCAAAAAAAAATTTCTGATAATTTTCCATCTCTCCTGGAATTCTGGGATTTGACTCGGTTTTTTAAACTTACCAGTTTTTTTGCTAAAAACCTTCTTACCCAGAAGTTTTTTTTTTTATTTCAGAGAGCGACAATTTTTGGTACTACAGACTTCTCCGATCCGAAATCGCACGAGAAGGTTTTAGAGTTTTTCAATGGGGAAAAAGCGGACGTGGTGTTATCTGACATGGCTCCAAATTCCACGGGGATCAGAGACTTGAATCGGGAAAAAATAATAAATCTCTGTTATGCCGTGCCGAAGTTTGGGGCACCATTTCAAATTCCGGAGCTGCAGTGTTGGTAAAGTTGTGGCAAGGAAATGAAACAAAAAAGCTCGAAATTGACATGGGCAAGTTTTACGAGAGCTTTCGCATTGTTAAATCGCAATCTAGTCGCAGCGATTCAGCTGAAGTATTTATGTTAGGTCAATGTTTTAAAGGTCTTAAAACCAGTTGATAAATAATAGTAATTGGGTAAATAAAACTGTTTTAATTAACATACTATAATGCAAGTTCCCATAAATGCAGTAACAGTATTATATACTTTGGTAATAAGCTTAACAAATAACTCTATTTTTACCATTGCAAGTATTGTCTGACATACGAATTCCACAAGTTGTAAATTAATATTACCAGGACAAAAGCAAGAACATTACTGACGCATCGGCTAATCCCTATGTGAAATGGTCTTTTAGCCACCATAAACTCTAAATATTGTATTTTTCTTTTTGATAGTGGGGGGTATTTGGCTGCGGACAATGATTCTCCCAAAGCGCCCAAATCTTTGTGTAAAACACCTTTTTTATGCGAGAAAGTATCGAATGAAAACTTTCCATGGTAACTGCCCATTCCACTATTCCCTACACCTCCAAACGGAATAGTGTCAACAGTTAAATGCATTATAGTGTCGTTTACACAAACTCCCCCTAAAATTTACCTTCTTTAAGACCTGCAAAGTAAACTGGAAATACTCACCTGATGTTGTTAATCATTAAATCAACTTCAGATTTGTTGTTGGAAAAAATTTAAAAAGCCAATGGTTTTGGACGCTTGTTGACAAATTTAATACCTTCCAGAGTGGAGTTTAAAGTAATAATGGGTAAGATAGGACCGAAAATCTCATCCTGCATTACTGAATCATTTTCTGACACATCTAACCAGAATAAAAAACAAGTTTAGCTACTAAAATAGTGAATTAAACTTAGTTTGCAGTACCTATCAGAATTGTAGGGGCAACATATCGTTCGGCAGCATCGCATTCTCCACCAAACACAATTTTTCCACTCTTCAACAGTCCTTGCACCCTCTTGAAATGGCTGTCGTTAATTATTCTTCCAAAGTTGTCAGATTCCTTCGGATTTTGCCCGTAAAACTCCCCAATTACGACTTTAAGCGCCTCAATTAGTTTACTTTCCACTTCTTTGGTACATAGAACGTAGTCGGGAGCAACGCAAGTTTGGCCGGCGTTCGACAATTTGCCCCACATTACTCGTTTGGCCACTGTTTTAAAGTTTACCGTATTATCGATAAAGCAAGGGCTCTTACCTATTAGGGAAAAACAACATCACTACTTAATTAACTCACGTGACATAACAGTGACCCCCTATACATCGTAGACTTAATCAAGCCGCTTCACCAAGTCGGCTCAGTTAAGCCTCGTAGTTATCGCAGCTTTTTTGAAGATTGGAAAAATATAAAGTCAATTCTATTTTAAGCCTTTACTATTAGAAAAAGATGGAATCAGATAAAGTTAAAGATTTAAGCCAATACAAATCGACAGAGAAAGAAGCCAAATGTCATTTAAAAACTTCACAATCCGTATACAACGCATTGTCTTCTTGTTCTAAGCCGCTTCAAATAGACTTGGTAAGTTCAAGCCTGTTAAAAAAGAGACTTGACTTGAACCTCATACTCTTATTTCATTATGGTTTACATACCTGATTTGAAACATCACTTTTCGAATCAGAGACTAATTAAAAAATTAGTTTATCTACTCCTAGCATGGTAATCATTCATTACATAGCTCATTTTGAGTTACGTAATGAGCGATTTTACCGCACTAGTGCGATAATAATCGATTTTATCGCACTAGTGCGATAAAACAACTTTAAATGAAAATTTCTGCTGTAATTGTTTATTGAATTTAAACATAACTTTGATAAAACCATGAACAGACCTATCTTAAATAATAACTATATTATTATTCCTTTGACTTGGCAGGCAACAAGCCAGATACCACGTTTGCGGCAGCTTCTTCAATATCTGACGGAAGTTCTTCAGACATGTTCATAACGAAATGCACTTTTAAAAATTTGTGACTGACACTGTTAAATTGTCGCTTAAGTGATATGTGGAAACAAATGGCCACCATAGCAACAACACCAAAACAGTACAGCGTAGATGACAAGATTTAAGGGTAACAAATAACTACCCGTAGCAAGCATATACGAGACGTTCCTAAATAGTTCACATTTTTTAACAAGTTTAGCAAAGAGATAAAATGACATTTTTTTGTTATGATTCTAAAAGGTTGGCAGCGCAGAAATTTATTTTTATTATACTTAACAGAAAATACTACATTTTCAACTGTTTATAAAATACAGTAAATATGGCATTTTCGGAACAGCGCACGGAAATTTTTTCCCGATCCCTCTTTCCGTGCGCTTAATAATAAACATAGATATCCATGATATTAGATATCCTATGGCAACCCGAAGAAAAAAAAGAAACGAGTAATGTGTCTATAGCAACGATTTATTTATTAATGACAAATTTTATTTTCTGTCAGTGAAAATTAAGTATTTATGTATTTATTACATTTTGCAAAAATGAATTCAGATTGTGAAAAAAATCGGGATATTCCCGAGAAATATCCCTAAACCATATATGCACCTAGTACTTCTGCTGATGCACCCAATATTTCTGCTGACGCTAGTATTAAGTTTTATAAAGGCGATTGTAACGCTGCAACCGTAATCATTAAGACCGTGTCAAAGCTTCAGGCTGTTCGGCTTAATTGTTCACCATAATTTTAAGTTTTTAGTTTAGTAAACGTCCTATTTCAACAAATAAAGTCTTTTTTAAAAGTTACTCCGTCTGACTTCTCATTTAATTGGCGCAGCCGGTAGGATAGTGCAGTTTCGCCCTTTATCGGATTCCGTTGTGCGAAAGTGGTTTTTAAATCTTAGTGCACTATCTGTAACCAATTTTTCGGGACATTTTCTTTGTACGTGTAACGTGCTACACCAAACGGTATTCGTCGCGACGTCGTACTATTCCAAGTAAGAAGAGTACCAAGAAGTCACCCCGAAAAGACGAAGATTGACGTTCCAAGACAAACAAAAACCCCAGGACATTAGCCACGCCTTTATAGGACTCCTATGGTTGTGAACCGCTGCAGTACAGGCTTTATGGATTCTTCTTTGACTCTACTGTAAGTTTTTGCTGAATGACCATTGTTTTTCATGTCTCAAGCGTCAAAACGACTAAAAGAAATTTTGTATAGAAATAGGGCTCGTTTAGGTTTAGTAAAAGAACGAAACAGTTCAGATTCAAGTTCAAGTGAGAACGAAAGCTCAGATAGCGAAGAGAAAACAAGATACGATTCAAATCCTCAACAAAAGGAATTAGTAGATTTATTTGACAACTTAATTTTAGAGAACTCTAGTCACACAAGTAAGGAGGTACAAAGTAGTAATAATATTAACTTTAAAATGGAAAATATTAGATTCCATATCTCTCTTTTGCCCACTTTCTCTGGCAAACAGGAACACCTTGAAAGCTTTATTCTAGCTATCGACGAATTTTATGCATTATATTACGGCAATAGTGAAGCCCAAAAACAGCTCGTAACAGCTGCAATTAAATCAAAGTTAGTTGATGATGCTAGAAATTTCTATCTTTCTAGACCAGATTTAAATGATTGGCTTGCTATTAGAGCAGCACTTAGACAAAAGTTTGGCGATCCAGTGACTTATCTTGTTTTAATGCAACAAATGCAATACATTAAAATTAATAGAAATGAATCAATGTTAGAATTTGTTGACCGATTAAAAACCTTTGTGCAACGAATTATTGCTAAAATTCAATGCGAAGTTACCGATGTCACTTCAAAGACAACTTTACTTTCTCAAGTAGAAAATACATCGGTTTTATTACTAACTGCAAATTCACCACAAACTTTAAAAACCATGTTAATGATACAAAGACCTAACACATTAGACACTGCTCTTCAACATGTCATTAACTATAATATGATTGAATCTCAAGTAAATTTTACTAACAACCATTCTCCTATGCGAAATCATATGGAAAAACCACACCAATCATTAAATCACAATAACAGAGGTTTTAATAATAATGTTACGGTCTGGGCCTACTATGCTCGATACTTCTTAACAAGCGCTCGCTTCGGGATGAAACCGATGCGCCGTAATATCTGGCCGGGCGCGTATTAAAGTAGGCCACAGTTAGGAAGCGCCGGACCTGGAACAATCGTTAAAATTCGACGCAAATCGCGAAGCGTTTCGCGGTCATTCTAGAACGTGGTTTGCGAATATAAAAGACGCGGTGTAAACCGCGGGAGTAGTGAATTTGGGAGCGCGGTAAAGTTTAAATAGTGGAATAATTGTGGAATTGTAGTAGTGTTTTTAGTAGTTGAGTTAATTATTGTACGGAGTGTTTTGAAGTGTTAATAAATTTATTAATTGTTAAGTTAAACTGACTTTGTGTGAACCCACGGGAAAATCGTAACAATTGGTGTCAGAAGTGGGATCAGACTTTAGTGCGACGTGAATTGGAACTAAATTTCGGGTTAGAGACTTGTGTTCAGAACCGGACTAGAGATTTTCGGAACAGTGGTGTGTTAAATTTATTTTATGCCAGTAACAAGACGTCAAAGTGCAAACATGGAGGCCCAATTTGCAGCTATTATGGCAATGCTTGAAAAACAAGAGGAAAAACATGAAAGGATTCGACAACAAGACAAGGAAGAACAAGAAAGGATTCGACAAGAACAAGAAAGGATTCGACAACAAGAGAAGGAAGAACAAGAAAGGATTCGACAAGAACAAGAAAGAATGCTACAACAAGATATAGAAATGCGTCAAGAAGATAGAGAGCGGCAAGAAAAACGTAACGTAGAAATATTGAACGTTCTAGCACGGAACAAGACAGAAATCCAAGAGTATGTAACCCATAGTCTCAATGATGTTCGGGAGGACATTAATAAAATTCAGAACGATGTTCGGGAGGACATTAATGATGTTCGGGAGGACATGAATAAAATTCAGAATGATGTCGAGATAAAGCTACGCGACTTAGAGCGGAAAATTGACAGCAGAGGAGCCAGCTCTACAGTGATCACCGGAAACAAGATCAAGCCTCCCACATACGACGGTCAAACTTCATGGGCAACGTACCAACTCCAATTTGAGGCCGCTGCAAATGCAAATAGATGGAGTAACGAGGAAAAGGCTGTAGCACTGGTGGTGGCATTACGAGGACCTGCATTGGAGCTGTTACAGACTCTGCCTATCGCCCAACAAAGCAACTATGACGCATTAGTAGCTGCATTAGAACGACGTTATGGGGATCAGCATAGGAAAGGAGTGTACCAAACACAATTAAAGGCAAGACTGCAGAAAACTGGTGAAAATTTACAAGAGTTTGAGGCCGAAATTCGTCGCCTTGTGCATCTGGCTTACCCAGCCGTCCCGGATGAAATCGAAGAAGAACTTGTGGCACAGTATTTTGTAGATGGGATTCGAGATCTGGAAGTAAAGAAAATGCTGAAGATGTTCAAAGGAAGCAACAGCAGCGAATTACTGGTTCGAGCGCTGGAAGTTGAAGCTGCGTGCAATGACTTAAAGCCAAGGATCAGGGCCGTGACTATTCAAGAGGAGAGAGAACCGCCAGCCGATCATGCTGCTACACCAATGAATGAAATTAAATCAATGTTCGGCCAAATAGTGCAACAAATGGCAGCATTAGCAAATGGCCAGTCCACACAGGTAGAACGGTCACGCCCGATCACTAGAGTGGAGTGTTATCGATGCGGACGTACGGGACACATTAAACGAGATTGTCGAGTAAGGATACCGTCCCGCTCTCCAACGAGGGACGTACAACCATCCAGAAGGGACCAGGAAAACTCCCACTAGTCAACATTACGGGGCGAATGTTGACTAGCGAAGACAAAGCCCCCAGAATTATCTCCATCAGAAGCCTGGGTAGATCAATGGGAAGCCTGAACGTAGATGGAAAGGTGGATGCGATGAACGTTACTTTTACTTTGGATACCGGTGCGGCAGTATCTTTGATCCGGTCAAACCTTGTGGATAAAAGTCAAGTTAAGCCTTTACGAAGAAGTATTCTCCTGCGCACTGTGACTGGAGAATCGGCTAAAGTTTTAGGAGAAATAACAGTCAAGATTTGCCTTGGAAGGATTACGTTTTACCACACCGTGTTAGTAGCAGATATTGAGGATGAATTTATTCTGGGAATGGACCTGATTCGTCAACATGGATTTTCTTTTGATCCCGAACAAAATATCCTAAGGTTTGGAAGTGAAGAGTTCATCCTGTCAACCAGTCACCGCTGTGAGTCACCCATTAATGTTTTGGCATCTCAGACAGTAAAAATAAGCGGCAATTCCGAGCAAATAATTATTGGACAATTGGAGCAGAATTCTGGGAGCTGTGTTGGACTTGTACGAAACCCGGACCGACCAGGAAGATGCCTCATTGGGAAATCACTTGTAAATGGAGGAAGTGAAGTCCCAATAAGAGTTGCAAACATTTTTTCAGACGACGTAAAAATCAACAAAGGCGAAATTATTGCGGTATTCGAGCCTGTAGTCAAAATAACCAATTGCGATGGGTTACCAGAACAGGAGGAGCAGTTGGGGGAAAACAAGCTCTTAAATGAACTTGAAAAGACCTGGAAACATCTGTCAACACCACAACTGAAGAAGGCTCGGAAACTGATTTTGGACCATGGTAGCATATTTGGAACACCGAACAATATGGGAAAAACTACTATTGTAAAACACCGAATTAACACCGGCAATGCACAACCGATTCGACAACCACCTAGGAGACTACCAATAGCCAAACAACAGGAAGTGCAGGAATTAGTGGACAGGATGCTTGACGACGGGGTTATAGAAGAATCCTGCAGCCCTTGGTCATCACCTGTTGTTCTGGTCACTAAGAAAGATGGATCAAGCAGATTTTGTGTAGATTACCGAAAACTGAATGACGTGACCAAAAAGGACAGCTATCCACTTCCCCGTATCGACGACACACTGACGACTTTGGCAGGATCCTGTTGGTTTTCTACTTTAGATTTGAAGAGTGGGTACTGGCAAGTTGGCATTGAGGAGCAAGATAAGGAGAAGACTGCTTTTTCTGCTGGAAATGGGCTGTACCAATTCAATGTGATGCCCTTCGGACTTTGTAATGCTCCTGCTACGTTTGAAAGACTAATGGAAATTGTGCTTCGTGGCCTTAACTGGAAAACTTGCTTGGTTTATCTGGACGATATCATGGTGATGGGAAAAACTTTTGAAGAACATCTGGACAACTTGCAAGAAGTATTTGCTAGAATAGGTGGTGCCCATCTTCGATTGAACGCCAAAAAGTGTTGGTTCTTCCAAAAGCAAGTCGAATTTCTTGGGCATGTGGTGTCGGTCGACGGAATTCAGACGGACGACAAGAAGATCCAAGCAATTAGAGAATGGCCAGTACCGAAGGATAAACACGAACTGAGAAGCTTTCTAGGACTTGCCACCTACTACAGACGGTTTGTGGAGGGATTTGCCAACATCGCAGCTCCGCTACATCAACTTACTGAGGACAAAACACCCTACTGTTGGAATACCCAATGTGATCAGGCGTTCAGAAGGTTAAAAGCATCACTTTGCTCCAGTCCCATCCTCAGTTATCCACAACCAAAAGGAAAGTTCATTTTAGACACAGATGCCAGTAATTCTGGTATTGGAGCTGTATTGTCTCAAATCCAAAACGGAGAAGAACATGTCATAGAATACTTCAGTAGGAAACTTACCAAAGCAGAACGGAACTACTGTGTTACGAGAAAAGAGCTACTGGCAATAGTAAAATCAGTCGATCACGTTCACAAGTACTTGTACGGACAGGAATTTTTGATAAGGACTGCGAGCCAAGACCAACATGGCAAGAAATCTCTAGCAAAGGCCTGACGTTCAAAGCACTTTGGACTCAGTGGGACTCGCTTGTGGTTGAAGGCGGCTTGCTAAAAAGAGCTTGGGAGAGTGCCGATGGAAAAGAGATAAGGAAGCAGCTGGTAGTTCCCAGAGGAAGGGTCGACCACGTACTGGAGGAAATGCACAATGGAAAGACTGGTGCTTATTTGGGAGTAAATAAGACTTTGGACAAAATCCGGCAACGTTTTTACTGGGTGAACTACTGCCAAGACGTGAAATCATGGTGTCGACAATGTTCCATTTGTGCAGCTAGCCACGGACCACAGACGAGATCCCGGGGACCTATGAAGCAGTACAACGTAGGATTGCCGTTCGAACGTTTAGCCATAGACGTTGCTGGGCCTTTTCCTGAGACCAACAGAGGCAACAAGTACATTCTTGTTGCCATGGATTACTTTAGCAAATGGCCTGAGGTGTTTGCGATTCCAAATCAAGAAGCCAGCACAGTCGCTGATATTCTCGTCGAAAATGTCTTCAGTAGATTTGGTGTGCCGTTGGAGTTACACTCTGATCAGGGACGAAACTTTGAGTCCAAGCTCTTTCAGAGGCTCTGTGACCTGCTAGGCATTAGGAAGACCCGAACAACGCCGCTTCATCCTCAGTCGGATGGCATGGTCGAGAGATTTAATAAGACCATAGAGCAACATCTCTCAAAGGTTGTTGATCAGCATCAGAAAGATTGGGACCAGCATATTCCGCTCTTCTTGATGGCTTATAGAGCAGCAGTCCACAACTCAACGGGACAGTCACCATCTAAAGTTCTGTTTGGTCGAGAAATGCGACTTCCATGTGATGTGGTGTTCGGATCTCCAACAGGCCAAAGCACAAACATTGAGAACTACGTTGACGAGTTGCAAGACAGATTACTGAACGTCCATGATCTGGTCAGGGAAAGTTTGAATCTAACTAGCGACAAGATGAAAGCTCGTTATGATCTGAGGGCCAATTCGGGAGGGTTCCAGAAGGATGATAAAGTTTGGTTGTTTAACCCTCAGAGGAAGAAAGGCAAATCACCAAAATTAACACCTGTTTGGGAGGGACCTTACAATGTGGTAAAAAGGTTAAACGATGTCGTGTACAGAGTCCAACGCAGCCCCAAAGCCAAGATGAAAATTGTCCATCTGGACAGACTCAAGAAATACCACGGATTAGATGAAGCGGATCGGGACGATCAGCTTTAAGAGGGGGGCAGTGTTACGGTCTGGGCCTACTATGCTCGATACTTCTTAACAAGCGCTCGCTTCGGGATGAAACCGATGCGCCGTAATATCTGGCCGGGCGCGTATTAAAGTAGGCCACAGTTAGGAAGCGCCGGACCTGGAACAATCGTTAAAATTCGACGCAAATCGCGAAGCGTTTCGCGGTCATTCTAGAACGTGGTTTGCGAATATAAAAGACGCGGTGTAAACCGCGGGAGTAGTGAATTTGGGAGCGCGGTAAAGTTTAAATAGTGGAATAATTGTGGAATTGTAGTAGTGTTTTTAGTGTAACGAAGTTACTAGGTTTTTACCGTTTTCTTAATTGAATCGACCAACCGGAATCATCGATTTAATTGTTAAAGTTCCCACAGTCCGATTTTCTCCGTTCTTGTCAGTTTAGGATCGGGACGTCGGTTACTTTTCGTTCGGGTCATAGCGATGTGTCGCGGAAAACCGCTAATTGATAATTACGTGGCTAATAAGTTTTGCGCGGCCGAATGTTCAGCGGCTATAGTACCGCAGTTAACCTGCAAAGGCGTCCTGCCGGCACCCAGTGTGTGGCAGTGCGCGCGGTTCCGGTCCCCCATACGTGGTACGTAGGTGAGTGGGAGATTGCAGGAAATAAAACTGGCCTGCACGTGGCAAACGGCCTCTTCCACCTGCGGTCAGCGTCCGAACCAGTCAACCTGCTCCGACTCGAGATCCGACTAGCAGTAAGTACCATTCAACCACGTGTACCGGTACGGCATCTGTTCTAGGCCTATACCGCAATACCTGTCCGTTCCTTTTGATTTTCCCCAGTATTTAGTACACCGTAGTTAGCCGTCGTGGACTCGTAATGACCCGGCGGATTTTTCCCCAGTAATTAGTACACCGTAGCTAGCCGTCGTGGACTCGTAATGACCCGGCGGATTTTTCCCCAGTAATTAGTACACCGTAGCTAGCCGTCGTGGACTCGTAATGACCCGGCGGATTTTTCCCCAGTAATTAGTACACCGTAGCTAGCCGTCGTGGACTCGTAATGACCCGGCGGATTTTTCCCCAGTAATTAGTACACCGTAGCTAGCCGTCGTGGACTCGTAATGACCCGGCGGATTTTTCCCCAGTAATTAGTACGCCGTAGTTAGCCGTCGTGGACTCGTAATGACCCGGCGGATTTTTCCCCAGTAATTAGTTTACCGTAGCTAGCACCCGGATTTCTCCTATTCTTAACCGCCAGGACAGCTGCCGTAGACACCGTTAACGTGTACACCTTTTATTTGACCGCTTTTATTGGTACGTTTAACTGCTTTGTCACCCGCGTCCCGACTTACACGCTTTAGGTTGAAATTGACCATTTAAACAAAGTTACACGCTCTCTCTCATAATTATACTTGCTTTCGTTTCTGTTTAGGACTTAAGATACCGTTAGGGTTCCGACTTTTGTTTTTTTTTCGATTGGTACTGTTCGTTAACCACCGTAGGTCCGTAGTCATAATTTTGGGTTAAGTGTTTCAGAGTGTTAATTTCTGTTTATTTTATTTGGAAACACGACCCGGTGAGTTTGTAAATTTACTTTTGTGTTTCATTGGGCCTGTCAGCCTTGCAAAACCTTAGCGCCCGCTTACCTTCTTCGACTGTCTTAAAGGTTACCCCGGTAGACGGAGCGTTTTCCTGGTTTACGCTCCGCGGTTATTTGAAACCAGGTGGCGCCCGAGGCAATTAAAATCAGACTAGTGTCAAAAGGGGTATTTCATTCGCGCCCCAACAAAAGAGCGTCACATTAGTAGTTGAGTTAATTATTGTACGGAGTGTTTTGAAGTGTTAATAAATTTATTAATTGTTAAGTTAAACTGACTTTGTGTGAACCCACGGGAAAATCGTAACAATAATTTTATTAACCCTCATACTAATCAACATAATACTAACCAAATTCGACCTCAACCTTTTCCAAGTCAACCTATAAATGTTCAGCCTAGATTTGTTCCGAGACATTATCCCACAAACTCACAAGTTTTTGGCAAGTCAAGACAAATACCTCAACAAAGTAGACCGAGACAAGATACACCTACACCTATGTCTATTTCAACTGCCGGTCCTTCTCGTTTCTTACATCAACAAAGACAACCCCTAGTGAGACATAATACATTTATTCCTACAGGACCACGTAACCTTATATCTCAAGAACTTACCAACGTTGAAGTTAACTCACAGACTCCCCTATATGATGACTCCTCTATGTATAATCAGTCCGATGAAAATTACCTTCAACAGCAAAACGACGTTTTTCCTCAAAATGATTTTGAACAAAACCTTGCGTTTCAAAATTATTGTGACACAAACTATGAAACTTGTCAAGAGACAGAGGAAATAAATAAGGAAAATTTTCAGAAAGCAGCTTCGGAAATACCCTTGACTTAAATAATATCGCTCAAATGATTGAGTTGCCTTACTTCCAACTACCCCGAAAACAAATGACAATTCTTATAGACTCCGGAGCATCCGATTCTATAATTTCACCAAAATTTGCAGAATTATTTTCAAATAATATGTACATTGAACCTTTCGAAATAATTTCTTGTAAACAAATCCATCAAGAAAATAGGAATTTAAAATTAAATTTGCTAGAAGAATTAGGTATTAACTACACATTTAAGCTTCGTGTTTTAAATTGGCATAATGATTTTGATGCTCTTATAGGCACACGAGATTTGAAGAACTTAAATGCTAATTTATGCTACAAAACTAAAACTCTAACCCTTAATGGCATAAAAATCCCCTTTTCTCTTGCATACAACAAACCTCTAACTAGACCAATAGAAAATTTAAACAACAACTTTTTAGTCATACCAGTAAACTATGAAAAAGGTACAGCAATTTTACCATCTTTTAACATAAATGAACATATTGTTACGATTTTCCCGTGGGTTCACACAAAGTCAGTTTAACTCAACAATTAATAACTTTATTAATACTTCAAAACACTCCGTACAATAATTAACACAGCTACTAAAAACACTACTACAATTCCACAATTATTCCGCTATTTAAACTTTACCGCGTTTCCAAATTCACTACTACTACGGTTGACACCGCGTCTTTTATATTCGTAAACCACGTTCCAGAATGACCGCGAAACGCTTCGCGGGTTGCCTTGACCATTCAAGAATATTCCAGGTAGCGCTTCCTAACTGTGGCCTGCTTTAATACGCGCCCGGCCAGATATTGCGGCGCATCGGTTTCATCCCGAAGCGAGCGGTCGTTAAGAAGTATCGAGCATAGTAGGCCCAGACCGTAACACTGCCCCCCTCTTAAAGCTGATCGTCCCGATTCAGTAATCTGTCTTGCAACTCGTCAACGTAGTTCTCAATGTTCGTGCTTTGGCCTGTTGGAGATCCGAACACCACATCACATGGAAGTCGCAGTTCTCGACCAAACAGAACTTTAGATGGTGACTGTCCCGTTGAGTTGTGGACTGCTGCTCTATAAGCCATCAAGAAGAGCGGAATATGCTGGTCCCAATCTTTCTGATGCTGATCAACCACCTTTGAGAGATGTTGCTCTATGGTCTTATTAAATCTCTCGACCATTCCATCCGACTGAGGATGGAGCGGCGTTGTTCGGGTCTTCCTAATGCCTAGCAGGTCACAGAGCCTCTGAAAGAGCTTGGACTCAAAGTTTCGTCCCTGATCAGAGTGTAACTCCAACGGCACACCAAATCTACTGAAGACATTTTCGACGAGAATATCAGCGACTGTGCTGGCTTCCTGATTTGGAATCGCAAACACCTCAGGCCATTTGGTAAAGTAATCCATGGCAACAAGAATGTACTTTGTACTTTGTTGCCTCTGTTGGTCTCAGGAAAAGGCCCAGCGACGTCTATGGCTAAACGTTCGAACGGCAATCCTACGTTGTACTGCTTCATAAGTCCCCGGGATCTCGTCTGTGGTCCGTGGCTAGCTGCACAAATGGAACATTGTCGACACCATGATTTCACGTCTTGGCAGTAGTTCACCCAGTAAAAGCGTTGCCGGATTTTGTCCAAAGTCTTATTTACTCCCAAATGAGCACCAGTCTTTCCATTATGCATTTCCTCCAGTACGTGGTCGACCCTTCCTCTGGGAACTACCAGCTGCTTCCTTATCTCTTGTCCATCGGCACTCTCCCAAGCTCTTTTTAGCAAGCCGCCTTCAACCACAAGCGAGTCCCACTGAGCCCAAAGTGCTTTGAACGTCAGGCCTTTGCTAGAGATTTCTTGCCATGTTGGTCTTGGCTCGCTTTGTTCCTTTCTCAACAACAATGGGCCTATGTCGCTGTCTTCTAGTTGATCCTTCCTAATCTCATCGGGACTCCATTCGTCATCGGTCTTCAGCTGAACCATTCCGATGGACACAACGCCTTCACGTTGTTCCGCTTTCTGGCAATGTTTGCATTCTTCGGCGCAAGGTCTTCTTGATAGAGCATCTGCGTTATTATGCAGCTTTCCGGGTCGATGCTTGATGTTGAAATTATACTGCTGGAGTTTTTCAAGCCATCTTGCTACTTGTCCTTCCGGTTGTTTCATTCCGAGGAGCCACTTGAGTGCCGCATGGTCAGTCCTTATCAAAAATTCCTGTCCGTACAAGTACTTGTGAAAGTGATCGACTGATTTTACTATTGCCAGTAGCTCTTTTCTCGTTACACAGTAGTTCCGTTCTGCTTTGGTAAGTTTCCTACTGAAGTATTCTATGACATGTTCTTCTCCGTTTTGGACTTGAGACAATACAGCTCCAATACCAGAATTACTGGCATCTGTGTCTAAAATGAACTTTCCTTTTGGTTGTGGATAACTGAGGATGGGACTGGAGCAAAGTGATGCCTTTAACCTTCTGAACGCCTGATCACATTGGGTATTCCAACAGTAGGGTGTTTTGTCCTCAGTAAGTTGATGTAGCGGAGCTGCGATGTTGGCAAATCCTTCCACAAACCGTCTGTAGTAGGTGGCAAGTCCTAGAAAGCTTCTGAGTTCGTGTTTATCCTTTGGAACTGGCCATTCTCTAATTGCTTGGATCTTCTTGTCGTCCGTCTGGATTCCGTCGACCGACACCACATGCCCAAGGAATTCGACTTGCTTTTGGAAGAACCAACACTTTTTGGCGTTCAATCGAAGATGGGCACCACCTATTCTAGCAAATACTTCTTGCAAGTTGTCCAGATGTTCTTCAAAAGTTTTTCCCATCACCATGATATCGTCCAGATAAACCAAGCAAGTCTTCCAGTTAAGGCCACGAAGCACAATTTCCATTAGTCTTTCAAACGTAGCAGGAGCATTACAAAGTCCGAAGGGCATCACATTGAATTGGTACAGCCCATTTCCAGCAGAAAAAGCAGTCTTCTCCTTATCTTGCTCCTCAATGCCAACTTGCCAGTACCCACTGTTCAAATCTAAAGTAGAAAACCAACAGGATCCTGCCAAAGTCGTCAGTGTGTCGTCGATACGGGGAAGTGGATAGCTGTCCTTTTTGGTCACGTCATTCAGTTTTCGGTAATCTACACAAAATCTGCTTGATCCATCTTTCTTAGTGACCAGAACAACAGGTGATGACCAAGGGCTGCAGGATTCTTCTATAACTCCGTCGTCAAGCATCCTGTCCACTAATTCCTGCACTTCCTGTTGTTTGGCTATTGGTAGTCTCCTAGGTGGTTGTCGAATCGGTTGTGCATTGCCGGTGTTAATTCGGTGTTTTACAATGGTAGTTTTTCCCATATTGTTCGGTGTTCCAAATATGCTACCATGGTCCAAAATCAGTTTCCGAGCCTTCTTCAGTTGTGGTGTTGACAGATGTTTCCAGGTCTTTTCAAGTTCATTTAAGAGCTTGTTTTTCCCCAACTGCTCCTCCTGTTCTGGTAACCCATCGCAATTGGTTATTTTGACTACAGGCTCGAATACCGCAATAATTTCGCCTTTGTTGATTTTGACGTCGTCTGAAAAAATGTTTGCAACTCTTATTGGGACTTCACTTCCTCCATTGACAAGTGATTTCCCAATGAGGCATCTTCCTAGTCGGTCCGGGTTTCGTACAAGTCCAACACAGCTCCCAGAATTCTGCTCCAATTGTCCAATAATTATTTGCTCGGAATTGCCGCTTATTTTTACTGTCTGAGATGCCAAAACATTAATGGATGACTCACAGCGGTGACTGGTTGACAGGATGAACTCTTCACTTCCAAACCTTAGGATATTTTGCTCGGGATCAAAAGAAAATCCATGTTGACGAATCAGGTCCATTCCCAGAATAAATTCATCTTCAATATCCGCTACTAACACAGTGTGGTAAAACGTAATCCTTCCAAGGCAAATCTTGACTGTTATTTCTCCTAAAACTTTAGCCGATTCTCCAGTCACAGTGCGCAGGAGAATACTTCTTCGTAAAGGCTTAATTTGACTTTTATCCACAAGGTTTGACCGGATCAAAGATACTGCCGCACCGGTATCCAAAGTAAAAGTAACGTTCATCGCATCCACCTTTCCATCTACGTTCAGGCTTCCCATTGATCTACCCAGGCTTCTGATGGAGATAATTCTGGGGGCTTTGTCTTCGCTAGTCAACATTCGCCCCGTAATGTTGACTAGTGGGAGTTTTCCTGGTCCCTTCTGGATGGTTGTACGTCCCTCGTTGGAGAGCGGGACGGTATCCTTACTCGACAATCTCGTTTGATGTGTCCCGTACGTCCGCATCGATAACACTCCACTCTAGTGATCGGGCGTGACCGTTCTAACTGTGTGGACTGGCCATTTGCTAATGCTGCCATTTGTTGCACTATTTGGCCGAACATTGATTCAATTTTATTCATTGGTGTAGCAGCATGATCGGCTGGCGGTTCTCTCTCCTCTTGAATAGTCACGGCCCTGATCCTTGGCTTTAAGTCATTGCACGCAGCTTCAACTTCCAGCGCTCGAACTAGTAATTCGCTGCTGTTGCTTCCTTTGAACATCTTCAGCATTTTCTTTACTTCCAGATCTCGAATCCCATCTACAAAATACTGTGCCACAAGTTCTTCTTGGGTTTCATCCGGGACGGCTGGGTAAGCCAGATGCACAAGGCGACGAATTTCGGCCTCAAACTCTTGCAAATTTTCACCAGTTTTCTGCAGTCTTGCCTTTAATTGTGTTTGGTACACTCCTTTCCTATGCTGATCCCCATAACGTCGTTCTAATGCAGCTACTAATGCGTCATAGTTGCTTTGTTGGGCGATAGGCAGAGTCTGTAACAGCTCCAATGCAGGTCCTCGTAATGCCACCACCAGTGCTACAGCCATTTCCTCGTTACTCCATCGATTTGCATTTGCAGCGGCCTCAAATTGGAGTTGGTACGTTGCCCATGAAGTTTGACCATCGTATGTGGGAGGCTTGATCTTGTTGAGCCCGTTTCCGGTGAACACTGTAGAGCTGACTCCTCTGCTGTCAATTTTCTGCTCTAAGTCGCGTAGCTTTATCTCGACATTATTCTGAATTTTATTAATGTCCTCCCGAACATCATTAATGTCCTCCCGAACATCGTTCTGAATTTTATTCATGTCCTCCCGAACATCGTTCTGAATTTTATTAATGTCCTCCCGAACATCACTTAATTTTACCTGAACGTCATACTCCATCTTTTTGAGACTTTCGGATACATACTCTTGGATTTCTGTCTTGGTCCCCGCTAGAACGTTCAATATTTCTGCGTTACGCTCTCTATCTTCTTGACGCATTTCCATATCTTGTTGTCGAATCTTTTCTTGTTCTTCCTTCTCTTGTTGTCGAATTCTTTCTTGTTCTTCCTTGTCTTGTTGTCGATTTTGTTTAAGCATTTCCATCATAGCTGCAAGTTGGGCCTCCATGTTTGCACTTTGACGTCTTGTTATTGGCATAAAATAAATTTAACTCACCACTGTTTCGAAAATCTCTAGTCCGGTTCTGAACACTGTCTTTAACCCGAAGTTTAGTTCCAATTCACGTCGCACTAAAGTCTGATCGCACTTCTGACACCAATTGTTACGATTTTCCCGTGGGTTCACACAAAGTCAGTTTAACTCAACAATTAATAACTTTATTAATACTTCAAAACACTCCGTACAATAATTAACACAGCTACTAAAAACACTACTACAATTCCACAATTATTCCGCTATTTAAACTTTACCGCGTTTCCAAATTCACTACTACTACGGTTGACACCGCGTCTTTTATATTCGTAAACCACGTTCCAGAATGACCGCGAAATGCTTCGCGGGTTGCCTTGACCATTCAAGAATATTCCAGGTAGCGCTTCCTAACTGTGGCCTACTTTAATACGCGCCCGGCCAGATATTGCGGCGCATCGGTTTCATCCCGAAGCGAGCGGTCGTTAAGAAGTATCGAGCATAGTAGGCCCAGACCGTAACAATATTATACCAGACTCACTAGTCGAAGTAAATAATGGTTTATGTAAAGTTCCTAATCCAACACCAAATGTACAAGTTAATTTCCATCAAAGAATAAAAGTAATCCCGCAAGACCAATTCGATTTACTTGACCCACCGACAAGTAATATAAAATTTAACCCTGAACATCAATTACGACTTGATCATTTAACCCATCTAGAAAAATCAAAAATTTTACCACTATGTCATGAATTTAAAAATATAATGTACAATGAAGATTGTGATTTGACATTTACAAGTCAAACAAAACACTTCATACGAACTACAGACGATAAACCAGTCTATGTAAAATCCTTTAGACACCCCCCAAGCATGAATCAAGAAATTCAATCTCAGATTCAAAAACTGCTTGACAACAAAATTATTCGACCCTCAATATCACCATATTCTGCCCCTGTTTGGATAGTTCCTAAAAAACAAGACGCATCTGGAAAACGGAAATTTCGAATGGTTATCGATTATCGAAGACTAAACGATGTTACTGTTGAAGAAAAATACCCATTACCCAGAATAGAAGAAATTTTAGATAATCTTGGTAAATGTACTTATTTTACTACACTTGACTTAGCTCAAGGTTTTCATCAAATTGAAATGGATCCTTCATCTATTGAAAAAACAGCTTTTTCAGTAAATAATGGCCATTATGAGTATCTGCGCATGCCATTTGGCTTAAAAAACGCGCCTGTTTTGTGTATATGGATGATGTAGTAATATCTTCAAAATCTCTATCAGAACATATTGATCACATCAGAATTATATTCAAAAAGTTCAAAGAAGTAAATCTCAAAATTCAATTAGATAAATCCGAATTTTTGCGTAAAGAAGTTGCTTTTCTTGAACATCTTATAACGTCCGAAGGTATTAAACCAAACCCTTTAAAAATCGAAGCAATCCAACGATATCCAATTCCTAAAACTCAAAAAGAGATAAAGGCTTTCTTAGGACTAGTTGGTTATTATCGCAGGTTTATTAAAAACTTTTCAAAAATTACTTTTGCAATGACAAAATGCCTTCGTAAAGGAAGTGAAAATTATATCGGAAATCAAGAATTTAAAGAAGCTTTCCAGAAATGTAAGGAACTTATTAGTAATTCACCTGTTCTTCAATATCCAGATTTTAACAAACCTTTCAAATTGACAACTGATGCATCCAAGGTAGCAATAGGTAGTGTTTTATCTCAAAGCGACCATCCTATAGCTTTTTACTCTCGAACTCTCAATTCTGCTGAGAAAAATTACTCTACTATAGAAAAAGAACTTCTTTCAATCGTAGAGTCAACTAAACATTTTCGTTGCTATCTCTATGGTGTTAAATTTGTAATTGAAACTGACCACAATCCTCTTGTTTGGCTTTCAAAAATTAAAGAACCAAACTCAAGATTAATACGTTGGAAATTAAAACTAGAAGAATTCAATTTTGAAATTAAGTATAAAAAAGGAAAAAAAATGTCGTTGCCGACGCATTGTCTCGGATAGACATTAATACGAAAGAAACTCGATCTTGCGTTGATAACGAGTTGTAGTCGATTGTACCTAACACCGACGAGACAGTTGCAAATCTTGCAGACTTTGACTTAGCTGACTATGTGTTAAATCAAGGATACCTTAATGAAAATGATCCGAACACAACACCACAGTCTACCACTGATAAACAAAGGAAAGGAAATGAAACTTTGACTGATACCACTGTTCACTCAAATAATGACCCCGAAGGAAAATACCTTCCTATTTCCGAATTACCAGTAAATCACGCTTCTAATCGATTAATTATCGATTACGGCAAAAATTTCGAACACAAATTCACAAGACCTTTTAATAAAAATCACTTTGTTCGCATTTCTCAAGAAGACAGACAAGAACATATTTTGAAAATCCTAAAAGAAATAATTAAACCAGACGTGACTTTTACAGTTCATATTCCAAATACAGAGTTACGGATTGAATTTCAAAGATTAATCGCTGCAAATTTAAATACCACCGCTAAACTTGTGTTATCAAACATATACTTAACCGATGTAACGAATACAGAACAGCAGATAGAAATAATTTCACGATACCATCAACACAATCATAATGGTATAACTGAGACCTATAACCACCTTAAACAAAAATATTACTGGCCAAAATTAAGAGAATCAATAACCAATTACATAAATAAATGTGAAATATGTTTACAAAATAAATACGAAAGACACCCGTATAGAATTGCATTCGAAGGTCCACTACTATCAGATAAACCTTTTAAAACTCTTCACATAGACATTTTCCAATTTTCGAACTGTCAATTCCTAACCATCATTGATTCCTTTTCAAAATACGCCCAAGCATATTACATTACAGACAAAAACGCTGTAACAATGTTGAATAAACTTAGACATTACTTTGCTCATCATAACACTCCTCAAAAATAGTTTCGGATCAAGGTAAAGAATTTCAAAATAACACCTTCAAAGAATTTTGTCAATTATTTAATATAGAAATTCATTACACTACACCAGGAAATTCATCATCAAACAGTCCAATAGAAAGATTGCATTCAACAATACTTGAGAAATTAAGAGTACTAAAAATGCAAAATCCAGATGAAACACCTCAAAATCTCATGATATCGGCAATCTTAATTTACAATCAAAACATTCATTCAACAACTGGACATTCACCTTTTTCAATCTTGTACGGTCCGTATTTCAATGAACCTAGTTTAAATAATGATTTAAGTATTTATGAGCAGTATAACGACAAAAGAAAGAAAGAACTTTTACCCTTTTACGAGCATGTTTATAAGACAGCACATACAAAACAATCCCAGAACACCCAAAAACAAAACAAAAATCCTGAACAAACACCTAACATTCAAACGGATGATACTGTGTACAGAAAAAACCCGCTTCGTAACAAAATGAACCCTCAATACATTCGCACGCGAGTTACGGAGACTAACAGAAATAAAATTACAGGTATTTCTAAAACAAGACCTGTAAACGTTCATTTAAGAAAAATCAAAAGACTTAGGAAAAATCCTACTTATTTTCAGCCTCCCGATCCTGATCCTTCAGACGCAGGCCCTTCAAGTACACCGACGACCTAATACAGGGTACTACATGGAAAATGTATCCCCATCGCTTATTACTAACCATTATCATACTACGTATATACCATTTAACATATCTAGTATTAAGTTTACTTTATCTCAGTTCTTAACTAACATTGTAGTCTTAAAACCTTTAGTAGATAAACAAAATAACAAAGCAGTAACCACTTTATATTTTCATACATACAAGCTTATTAACCATACATATAGCAATTATGAGAAACTAAAGTTAATGCAAAGCAAAAATCGCAGGAAGCGAGGGCTAATAAACTTTCTTGGAAGTGGTATTAAATTTATCACGGGCAACCTAGACGATAAAGACCTGGATACAATTACTCAGAACTTTGATATACTAAAGCGAAATCAACTAAATTCGATGCATAAGATCAACGAACTTAGTTCCTTTGCAGGTAATATAATGAATAAATTCAAGGATACTTTAGATATCATCAATAAAAATTCAAACCATTAAAATGGGTTTTTCAAAACTATCGAATGAATTAACATTAAACTTGTGTTTACAAGATCAATACATCCAAATAAATGATCTAAATCAACTATTGGAAAAATTATTAAGGATGATATCTTTTGCACACTTAGAAACACTAGATTTGGAAATTTTGTCTCCAAGCGAAATAAATGAAATTTGGAAATATCTAAAAATTCATTATCCTAAAAAAGCTCTATGGCCTATACAACATATCACAGAATAAACCCTAATCTGTAAAACTGGTCTATTAATAATGGACGATATGGTCATTCTTGCAATCAAAATACCAGTGTTTGAAGTGAGTGCTTGTGATTTAAAATTTGTTTACCCCGTACCCAACAACGAGTCGCAAATTGTGATTACACCTAGCAAGTTCTATTGTAATGAACTTTGGTATAAAGTTTGTAACGAAATAAGTGACAAGTGGATATGTTCGAACCCACTTATTGATAGCTGTATTTTATCCAAAAATTGTCAATATGCGTTAGTTTACAATAATTATAAAGTTCACACATTAACACATGCACATGCTTTATTGTTCTGTACAAAAACATCAGAAATAATTTATGAAGATTGTTTTAGATTTGAAAAAGTGTTAATAGATGGCTGTACACTTTTACAAAGTAAATGGGATGTAATTATTGATAAGCAAAAGTATTCACTAGCTATTAATAATGTAACCACACTTTTACCAGATGTACCAAGTTTACAAATTACCAACTTTTCTCTAAATCTTAAAATTAAACATTTAGATAATCCAGGTCAGGTTCAAGACGATCTTTTAGAACCTATTAAATTTGAAGAATTACTTTTGCAGAATAACTCGCACTTAACTTTAGTTATTATTACTAGTATTTGTATTATAGTTTTAATTTGTGCTTTTTGTGTAATATTTTACCAATGGAAAAAACATAAAGATGTTAAAGTTATTCCCTTAAAAACGCTTGAAAATATTATCAACGAGGACGTTGAATTAACTTAGGGTGGAGGAGAAATATCCCTAAACCATATATGCACCTAGTACTTCTGCTGATGCACCCAATATTTCTGCTGACGCTAGTATTAAGTTTTATAAAGGCGATTGTAACGCTGCAACCGTAATCATTAAGACCGGGTCAAAGCTTCAGGCTGTTCGGCTTAATTGTTCACCATAATTTTAAGTTTTTAGTTTAGTAAACGTCCTATTTCAACAAATAAAGTCTTTTTTAAAAGTTACTCCGTCTGACTTCTCATTTAATTCCCGAAAATATCTTACAACGAGCGGCAGAAGTGAGTGCAGATTTATTACCAGTGAAATCCAGGTTGAGATATGAACAAGAATATAACAGTTTTACCGAATGGCGGACTCAGAAACGAATCAAAATTGTGAGTGACGATATTCTTTTAGTATATTTTTCTGAAAAAGCCAACACTATGAAATCCTCCACTTTATGGAGTCGATTCTCTATGTTAAAGAGTTGTTTGGCAATAAAAGAAAATACTCACCATCAATATCCAAAAACGATTGCTTTTTTGAAACGACAAGCTGTAGGATATATACCAAAGAAATCCAAGATTCTTACAGCGGAACAAGTAACCAAATTTTTATGTGAAGCTTCAGATGGAGAATATCTACTAGCAAAAGTAATTTTAGTGTTTGGCATCTTCGGTGCATGCCGCAGAGATGATTTAATACGTTTGAGTTTAGATGATGTAGAAGATAATGGGCGTTTCCTTGTCGTGTTCTTACGAGATGGAAAAACTCACAGGTCAAGAAGTTTTACCATTACCAATGAAAATTGCAAATTCGATCCCTGTACAATTTACCGTAAATACGCAGATCTCCGCCCTAAACATATTGTTACGATTTTCCCGTGGGTTCACACAAAGTCAATTTAACTCAACAATTAATAACTTTATTTACACTTTAAAACACTCCGTACAATAATTAACACAGCTACTAAAATCACTATTACAATTCCACAATTACTCCGCTATTTAAACTTTACCGCGTTCCCAAATTCACTACTACACTACTCTACTCTCTCGTCGACGCCGCTTCTTTTATATTCACAAACCACGTTCTAGAATGACCGCGAAACGCTTCGCAATTTGCTTCGAATCTTCCAGGTAGCGCTTCCTAACTGTGGCCTACTTTAATACGCGCCCGGCCAGATATTGCGGCGCATCGGTTTCATCCCGAAGCGAGCGCTCGTTAAGAAGTATCGAGCATAGTAGGCCCAGACCGTAACAATATGGAGAGTAGAAGATTATTTGTTGCATACCGAAACCAAAGATGTTACGCTCAACATGTTGGGTGCCATACTATCAGTGGTATTTCAAAACTTATTGGCAAAATACCTAAAACTAAAAAATCCCGAAGAATATACCGGACATGGGCTAAGGCGCTCTTCGGCAACCATGTTGGTGGAAAACGGCGGTGATTTGCTCACTTTGAAAAGACACGGAGGATGGCTTTCTTCCAATGTAGCAGAAGGATATATAGAAGAGTCCATACAAAGAAAAATTGAAGTATCACGGAAGTTGTTTAGCCCTTGTAACTTGGAAACTACAACATCTGTAACAGTCAATCAAGAGAACCAGAGCACACACGAACACTCCGCTTCAACATCTTTAGCAGAGTCTTTAGTTCAACAAAAAGAAATGCAAAAGGGATTGAGCTTCAACAATAATACAAATTGTACAATAAATATTACTATTAATAATAACGGTT
Source organism: Ips typographus (assembly GCF_016097725.1). Classification (NCBI taxonomy): domain Eukaryota; kingdom Metazoa; phylum Arthropoda; class Insecta; order Coleoptera; family Curculionidae; genus Ips; species Ips typographus. The sequence continues at coordinate 5,232,813 of NC_138426.1, read as the reverse complement.
CTGTCCAAAATTAATTTTCTTAGAATTACCTACTTGTATTTTTTTTGTTAATTTGAGTTGTATGTACTTACATTCTTACTGTTTTAAAAATAAAAATAAATATTCCCGATTTTCTTAATAATTTTTTGCGATATTTTTTGTTTATGTTGATTTCAGGTACCTAAGTATAATAAAAAATATCGTTCATTACTCGTCCAGAAATGGACTTTCCGTTCTTGCATGACTTCCCGTGTTCGGCTGCGCCTCACACGAGAATTTGTCACGCGCGCACGGAAAAATCCTCATTTCTGTACTGGTAATGAAATATACTATTACGGGCCATAGTTACCGTGCGGCGGAACATTCAAATTTTCTGAATTTTAGAGGCGTTTTGAGTCTAAACGACTAAACCCACAGTATTGAAAAAATTACAGGTTGGTAGCCGAAGATGCACTCTATAATTTTTATTAAGAAAGTTTTACGATTAAATGAACCGTACAAGCGCAAAAAAATTAACATAAAAACTGTCACGTGACGTTAAAAATGACATTTTAATTTTACAAATAAATACGTGATTTACTGTGTCAGTTCAAAACTAAAAAAACGGTCACGTGACCTTCAGGATTCTGTTTTTGACGTCAAAAACGAGCCCTGTGAGTTTTAAAATAAATAGAATCTTTATTATTGATACCTCAACCCAGAAATTCTTATCTTGTTTAGTTTTCAAAATACGAGTAATTTAACTCAAATTTATTTGAAAAAATCAATCTTTCTTAAACAGTTCAGATGGGATAGCAAAAGAAAGCGGATTATAGGAAATACTGCAAAAGTTGGCAATTATGTCTGCAATGACGAGCTGTATTAGCGCCATCTCTTAGAGTTTACCTACAACTGAAACGGCCGAAATACATTAGGAAGCCCTTGAAGCGTAAACGGCTTTCTTTTTGGGTGCCACTTTAATTACATTGCGCTGGTTGTCTGTACTTATCATTTAGTCTATGCTTTAGATTAATGGTAGAAATGTAACGTCGACTGTCATTTATCAAAGGGACATTTTTTAAAACTGCCACGCCCTAAAAACTGTCAAATATTGCCAGTTCGATTTGTAATCAAAATTCGAAGTATAGCCCTGACAGCTAAAGGTCAATAAACCAAAGTGATAATTTTTGGGGAGTACAACAGTACTTGTTTAAGAATATTTTGCGAAAATACATTTCATCTGTTCTGTTGCTAATCTAAAGACCTTAATAGTCTAACGCATGAGAGTGTGCCGGTTTGTTTTGTTTTGTCTGGAAATTTGGCTTCTTGCAGATTTACGCTTCGGTCTAAATGAAAAATAAGTTGACTCTATCGAATCTGTTATTCTATTATTTTACTTTGTACTAAAACTCTATGTTATTTAAGTAATACTCCGTAATTTAAGCTCAATTGTACCTTTGATATCGGACAATAAAGTGCAATTAAATACCACAAAATAATTCAAATTGCTGCATTAATCTGTTACACCCTTTGGAAAAAATCAGTATTCAAGGAAAGGTAAAAGCAAGTTACCTTTTCAGCACTGGGACTTGGTATGATATAAGTAGAGTAAAATTTTATTTATCGACTATATTCTAGGTGTCGGACATTCTATGCACAAACAACTAGAAAGTAAAAACATGGCGAAAATCGAGACCTTTAAGAGGTGCCAAAATTCACGCGTTGTTGTGGCTTTCTAGCTCTTTGTGCATAGAATGTGCGACACCTAGAATATAGTCGATAAATAGAATTCTACTCTACTAATATCACACGGAGTCCCAGTCTTGTACTATTTAGCACAAAAAACTTAAAAAAAAAACTTACTATCATTGAAATATCTTAAATATCTTCTTTGCCTTGCAAAGCTTTTTGCAAAAGTCAACTTTGACTCTCGAAATGGTGCTTTGGTGCAATCTTTATTCTGCTGCCTGTTTCTGACACACTTTATACACCTACACAAAAAAAAAAACGTTGAGATATATTTACAATTCAGAGTGCGATTTACTAGAGTTGCCTACGTTCCCAATACCATAAGGGACGAATTAATCTTGTTTGACTCGACCAGTCTGCTTCCAACGTTATTAGTTTTCTTTTGACTTTCTGATCCGGCCAGATCGGCAAAATTAAGCACAGACACTTTGCATTTTTTCGAGTCGAATCCGCTGACGAGTTTCACAGAAAAAATCGAATGAGATCGACTGGAATGCTCGTTTATTGACGTTCCAGCGTAACTGAGATTCTGCAGGCCGTACTGCATCACTCGGTAGGCTTCTGCCCCTAAAAATTTCGCTAACCGGTTTAAAATTGTTACATAACGCTCTTTTAGGTTGTTCAAAGCATACAATGGGCAAGGGTCCCATACGTGCAGATCTAAAATCTAGTAATATCAGTATAAACAGTACCAAAGGTATTTTATAGCTTTATGAGTAGAATTTTGAGAGTTATGACATTTGGGTGTCAGTTCAGCATCAAATTTAATCCCATAGAGGTACAAAACAACGAAACTACGTCATACATCGCTACTTTTGTTTGATTTTTATTAATATTTACCCGATCTCACATATATCCAGGTCAATCCCTTAATATAAGTGTCACTTTGCAAACCGGCCAGTTTCAAAATAAGAAGAACTTGCTCATTGAGCTCCATTGAGCAATCTATAGTTGCAGCAAAACCAAAACATTTTCTTTATTCGGGAAATATTCCCCAAAATTACATTCGTGCCTGAAAAATGACCTGATAATTCTGCGTTCAAACTTGTTATCTTTGCAAACTGCATTCGGTCATTTTCATATTTTTTTCTAAAAAAGCCCTCCACCTTCGGTGTCGGGCTCTTTCGCCAAAAAAATATGAAAATAAACTCATGCAGTTAAGAGATAACAAGTTTTCATGCAAAATTATCGGTAATTTTTATGCACTTGTGCAATTACCCCCGATAATTGCATTCTAAAGTGGTAATTGCATTTCGATAATTGCACTGTACTTATCTATAACGACTGCATTGTTGTAGAGCTTATTGCTAGTACACTAATTGTTGTCCATGCGCATTTTTTTGACTTTTTATAACCAAAAAATGTCAAACGCGATGTCAACAAAAATTAATAAACGGTTTGGAACTTGCTCATTGTGCTCCATTGAGCAATCTATAGTTGCAGCAAAGCCAAAACATTTTCTTTATTCGGGAAATATTCCCCAAAATTACATTCGTGCCTTAAAAATGACCTGATAATTCTGCGTTCAAACTTGTTATCTTTGCAAACTGCATTCGGTCATTTTCATATTTTTTTTGGCGAAAGAGCCCGACACCGAATGTGGAGGGCTCTTTTAGATAAAGAAAAATAACTCATGCAGTTAAGAGATGACAAGTTTTCATGCAAAATTATCGGTAATTTTTATGCACTCGTGCAATTACCCCCGATAAAATATAATATAATAATAGGTAGGTACAATAGATAAAAATGTACAACCTAAGTTTTCATAGACTCAGAATGAGTTCAATAATAATCATTTTCCTTACCTCTTCTATATCTTCTTCTGGAACAGCAAATGTAAAGGAATCATTAGTAGTACCGATACTGGAAATACTCGAAAAACGTAGGTTTTCGCGAACTTTTTCCAAATCAACTCTATATTTTGAAATGCTAGGATCTCGCACATGTAAATATGAAGGCTCCCTTTGTGGAAAATGACTCATTTTATATAACGTATGATTACGACTCTTTCACTTTTATTAAAAGGAACCAGAGCTCTTGAAAGGAACCACCAAATGTGCGTTAAACGGTTAAACTGAAAACTCAAAAACGAACGAATCAAAAACGTAAATTGGAAAAGATAAAAGGAAAAGGACACAGTGGCATCTGTCTAAAACGAATTGCCAAATGTCAAAAGTTTGCTAGTCATGTGACAGCAGAATCAAGAAATCCAGTAGTGCTCACGTGATAAACTGGGCTATACTACACACTATACAGAGGGACGTTTTTAATTTCAACATAATTTTATGCTGTGGTGAATCAGATGGAAGTCCGGTGCTACTCTGATGATCTGTCAATTGATTGTCAATAGATGTGATGGCATCAAAATACCGTTGAAATAACAAACGCCCTTGAAAACCACCATCTTCCATCACCTCAAAAATTTGTATTTTTAACCTAAATTAACTAAACCCGTGCCTAAACCTAAACATTGTTTTGTTTTGTTTGAGAAAAAAGCGAAAAGGTTTAACAGAAAAAATGGAACACCTTGCTGCAGTAATGGCAACACTAAGAAACGATTCAGATATTTCAGATTCAGATTATTCTTTAGATGAGCTGTTGTTGATTGCATCTAGAGAGAAGCACCATAAAATAGATGAATACATAGAGAATGTTGTTTTGTTGTTTATAGGTACTCATTAGGTAGATGATTTTAAATCGCAATTTCTTCTGGACTAAGAAAAGTCTGTATTTCGACTCCTTCATGCTCCAATGATACAACAACCTTTCCTTGCATGTTTTTCGAGTTTAATTTTCTTATTAACAAAATAAAAACCAAACATAACATAACCAATAAATTACAAATTCAATCCACCAACAAATGTCATTTCGTTCCATCGACTTCAAAGTCCGGTTGCGCCCGGTTTACATCACTGGTTGAACGTTAGTTCAACGGATGAAAATACGAACGCAAAAAAGAATCCATCATATCTATCGGAAATTATTTATGAACGCTTTTGGTGCCATCAGGTTAACCGGTGTAACAACAGATGGAAATAAAAACGTGCCTCAGCTCACAGCTGATCGACCATCCTTGGAAGGACATACCAGAAAAATACACTATTTATTTTATAGTTATTTAACATTTACAAGAACTCAAATATATTTTGATAATTGAAAAACGCGGAGAAACTGGTACTTGTTCTTAGAATATGCGTTTGACGTTAAACAGCTGATTTGCATAATAGTGTACACATACACAACAAAACAATACAAAATACAAGGCACAGAAAGGAAAACACTTTTTAAAATTACGTTTATAGAATGAAAAATACCAGTTTTATGCGGTGTCTTCAACGCAGAACCTTTACTTCCACTCATACCGTGCGTAAAAAAGTTCAACCATCAGTCAAAACCAAAAACTCTAGTTCGCACAGCTGGTTGACCAGACAACTTTCGGATCCCTACGTTGAACTAGCCAAAAAGCCGAGGGGTGTGACACTTCAATAATATTTGGGTCACTCACCAAATAATATTAATAATATGCAATAATCTTACTAATCTTGATAATACGACATAATCCAATAATATAGTAAATAATCTGAATAATACGAATAATACGGCATAATATGAAAAATCATAAAGCGGTGGGAATTGTTGGTTATTAAGAATAAATATAAACATTTTAAACCAACTAAACCAACTGAAGATTGAAAAGTGTAGAAATAATTATGCAGGTATGTTTTTTTTGCTTGGTTATTATAAGGAGCTTTTTGCTCGGCTTGTGACAATAATAAACTGACAAATTTTTTTATTTTAATATAATAATAATTGCCCTTAAACAGGCAAAGTTTTGGAGCACTTTTTTAGAAAAATAGTATTTCTACTCCTCGAAGTAGATATTGTGGAATGCATAGTCCAAATTCCATTGTCTGAATTGTTGATTTTGATGTGCATTTATTAGCCATTTCTTCATATCATTCTTTTAAAATTCCTTAAATTTGCTTATTGACATTTTCTCCAAAAAAAAATTTCTGATAATTTTCCATCTCTCCTGGAATTCTGGGATTTGACTCGGTTTTTTAAACTTACCAGTTTTTTTGCTAAAAACCTTCTTACCCAGAAGTTCTTTTTTTTTTTTCAGAGAGCGACAATTTTTGGTACTACAGACTTCTCCGATCCGAAATCGCACGAGAAGGTTTTAGAGTTTTTCAATGGGGAAAAAGCGGACGTGGTGTTATCTGACATGGCTCCAAATTCCACGGGGATCAGAGACTTGAATCGGGAAAAAATAATAAATCTCTGTTATGCCGCGCCGAAGTTTGGCGCCATTTCAAATTCCGGAGCTGCAGTGTTGGTAAAGTTGTGGCAAGGAAATGAAACAAAAAAGCTCGAAATTGACATGGGCAAGTTTTACGAGAGCTTTCGCATTGTTAAATCGCAATCTAGTCGCAGCGATTCAACTGAAGTATTTATGTTAGGTCAATGTTTTAAAGGTCTTAAAACCAGTTGATAAATAATAGTAATTGGGTAAATAAAACTGTTTTAATTAACATACTATAATGCAAGTTCCCATAAATGCAGTAACAGTATTATATACTTTGGTAATAAGCTTAACAAATAACTCTATTTTTACCATTGCAAGTATTGTCTGACATACGAATTCCACAAGTTGTAACTTAATATTACCAGGACAAAAGCAAGAACATTACTGACGCATCGGCTAATCCCTATGTGAAATGGTCTTTTAGCCACCATAAACTCTAAATATTGTATTTTTCTTTTTGATAGTGGGGGGTATTTGGCTGCGGACAATGATTCTCCCAAAGCGCCCAAATCTTTGTGTAAAACACCTTTTTTATGCGAGAAAGTATCGAATGAAAACTTTCCATGGTAACTGCCCATTCCACTATTCCCTACACCTCCAAACGGAATAGTGTCAACAGTTAAATGCATTATAGTGTCGTTTACACAAACTCCCCCTAAAATTTACCTTCTTTAAGACCTGCAAAGTAAACTGGAAATACTCACCTGATGTTGTTAATCATTAAATCAACTTCAGATTTGTTGTTGGAAAAAATTTAAAAAGCCAATGGTTTTGGACGCTTGTTGACAAAAAGGTATTAACCTTCCAGAGTGGAGTTTAAAGTAATAATGGGTAAGATAGGACCGAAAATCTCATCCTGCATTACTGGATCATTTTCTGACACATCTAACCAGAATAAAAAACAAGTTTAGCTACTAAAATAGTGAATTAAACTTAGTTTGCAGTACCTATCAGAATTGTAGGGGCAACATATCGTTCGGCAGCATCGCATTCTCCACCAAACGCAATTTTTCCACTCTTCAACAGTCCTTTCACCCTCTTGAAATGGCTGTCGTTAATTATTCTACCAAAGTTGTCAGATTCCTTCGGATTTTGCCCGTAAAACTCCCCAATTACGACTTTAAGCGCCTCAATTAGTTTACTTTCCACTTCTTTGGTACATAGAACGTAGTCGGGAGCAACGCAAGTTTGGCCGGCGTTCGACAATTTGCCCCACATTACTCGTTTGGCCACTGTTTTAAAGTTTACCGTATTATCGATAAAGCAAGGGCTCTTACCTATTAGGGAAAAACAACATCACTACTTAATTAACTCACGTGACATAACAGTGACCCCCTATACATCGTAGACTTTACTAAGCCGCTTCACCAAGTCGGCTCAGTTAAGCCTCGTAGTTATCGCAGCTTTTTTGAAGATTGGAAAAATATAAAGTCAATTCTATTTTAAGCCTTTACTATTAGAAAAAGATGGAATCAGATAAAGTTAAAGATTTAAGCCTTTTTCATAATACAAATCGACAGAGAAAGAAGCCAAATGTCATTTAAAAACTTCACAATCCGTATACAACGCATTGTCTTCTTGTTCTAAGCCGCTTCAAATAGACTTGGTAAGTTCAAGCCTGTTAAAAAAGAGACTTGACTTGAACCTCATACTCTTAGCTCATTATGGTTTACATACCTGATTTGAAACATCACTTTTCGAATCAGAGACTAATTAAAAAATTAGTTTATCTACTCCTAGCATGGTAATCATTCATTACATAGCTCATTTTGAGTTACGTAATGAGCGATTTTACCGCACTAGTGCGATAATAATCGATTTTATCGCACTAGTGCGATAAAACAACTTTAAATGAAAATTTCTAAAGGATTGTGTCTAAAGGATTTTACATAGACTGGTTTATCGTCTGTAGTTCGTATGAAGTGTTTTGTTTGACTTGTAAATGTCAAATCACAATCTTCATTGTACATTATATTTTTAAATTCATGACATAGTGGTAAAATTTTTGATTTTTCTAGATGGGTTAAATGATCAAGTCGTAATTGATGTTCAGGGTTAAATTTTATATTACTTGTCGGTGGGTCAAGTAAATCGAATTGGTCTTGCGGGATTACTTTTATTCTTTGATGGAAATTAACTTGTACATTTGGTGTTGGATTAGGAACTTTACATAAACCATTATTTACATCGACTAGTGAGTCTGGTATAATATGTTCATTTATGTTAAAAGATGGTAAAATTGCTGTATCTTTTTCATAGTTTACTGGTATGACTAAAAAGTTGTTGTTTAAATTTTCTATTGGTCTAGTTAGAGGTTTGTTGTATGCAAGAGAAAAGGGGATTTTTATGCCATTAAGGGTTAGAGTTTTAGTTTTGTAGCATAAATTAGCATTTAAGTTCTTCAAATCTCGTGTGCCTATAAGAGCATCAAAATCATTATGCCAATTTAAAACACGAAGCTTAAATGTGTAGTTAATACCTAATTCTTCTAGCAAATTTAATTTTAAATTCCTATTTTCTTGATGGATTTGTTTACAAGAAATTATTTCGAAAGGTTCAATGTACATATTATTTGAAAATAATTCTGCAAATTTTGGTGAAATTATAGAATCGGATGCTCCGGAGTCTATAAGAATTGTCATTTGTTTTCGGGGTAGTTGGAAGTAAGGCAACTCAATCATTTGAGCGATATTATTTAAGTCAAGGGTATTTCCGAAGCTGCTTTCTGAAAATTTTCCTTATTTATTTCCTCTGTCTCTTGACAAGTTTCATAGTTTGTGTCACAATAATTTTGAAACGCAAGGTTTTGTTCAAAATCATTTTGAGGAAAAACGTCGTTTTGCTGTTGAAGGTAATTTTCATCAGACTGATTATACATAGAGGAGTCATCATATAGGGGAGTCTGTGAGTTAACTTCAACGTTGGTAAGTTCTTGAGATATAAAGTTACGTGGTCCTGTAGGAATAAACGTATTATGTCTCACTAGGGGTTGTCTTTGTTGATGTAAGAAACGAGAAGGACCGGCAGTTGAAATAGACATAGGTGTAGGTGTATCTTGTCTCGGTCTACTTTGTTGAGGTATTTGTCTTGACTTGCCAAAAACTTGTGAGTTTGTGGGATAATGCCTCGGAACAAATCTAGGCTGAACATTTATAGGTTGACTTGGAAAAGGTTGAGGTCGAATTTGGTTAGTATTATGTTGATTAGTATGAGGGTTAATAAAATTATTATTAAAACCTCTGTTATTGTGATTTAATGATTGGTGTGGTTTTTCCATATGATTTCGCATAGGAGAATGGTTGTTAGTAAAATTTACTTGAGATTCAATCATATTATAGTTAATGACATGTTGAAGAGCAGTGTCTAATGTGTTAGGTCTTTGTATCATTAACATGGTTTTTAAAGTTTGTGGTGAATTTGCAGTTAGTAATAAAACAGATGTATTTTCTACTTGAGAAAGTAAAGTTGTCTTTGAAGTGACATCGGTAACTTCGCATTGAATTTTAGCAATAATTCGTTGCACAAAGGTTTTTAATCGGTCAACAAATTCTAACATTGATTCATTTCTATTAATTTTAATGTATTGCATTTGTTGCATTAAAACAAGATAAGTCACTGGATCGCCAAACTTTTGTCTAAGTGCTGCTCTAATAGCAAGCCAATCATTTAAATCTGGTCTAGAAAGATAGAAATTTCTAGCATCATCAACTAACTTTGATTTAATTGCAGCTGTTACGAGCTGTTTTTGGGCTTCACTATTGCCGTAATATAATGCATAAAATTCGTCGATAGCTAGAATAAAGCTTTCAAGGTGTTCCTGTTTGCCAGAGAAAGTGGGCAAAAGAGAGATATGGAATCTAATATTTTCCATTTTAAAGTTAATATTATTACTACTTTGTACCTCCTTACTTGTATGACTAGAGTTCTCTAAAATTAAGTTGTCAAATAAATCTACTAATTCCTTTTGTTGAGGATTTGAATCGTATCTTGTTTTCTCTTCGCTATCTGAGCTTTCGTTCTCACTTGAACTTGAATCTGAACTGTTTCGTTCTTTTACTAAACCTAAACGAGCCCTATTTCTATACAAAATTTCTTTTAGTCGTTTTGACGCTTGAGACATGAAAAACAATGGTCATTCAGCAAAAACTTACAGTAGAGTCAAAGAAGAATCCATAAAGCCTGTACTGCAGCGGTTCACAACCATAGGAGTCCTATAAAGGCGTGGCTAATGTCCTGGGGTTTTTGTTTGTCTTGGAACGTCAATCTTCGTCTTTTCAGGGTGACTTCTTGGTACTCTTCTTACTTGGAATAGTACGACGTCGCGACGAATACCGTTTGGTGTAGCACGTTACACGTACAAACAAAATGTCCCGAAAAATTGGTTACAGATAGTGCACTAAGATTTAAAAACCACTTTCGCACAACGGAATCCGATAAAGGGCGAAACTGCACTATCCTACCGGCTGCGCCAATTAAATGAGAAGTCAGACGGAGTAACTTTTAAAAAAGACTTTATTTGTTGAAATAGGACGTTTACTAAACTAAAAACTTAAAATTATGGTGAACAATTAAGCCGAACAGCCTGAAGCTTTGACACGGTCTTAATGATTACGGTTGCAGCGTTACAATCGCCTTTATAAAACTTAATACTAGCGTCAGCAGAAATATTGGATGCATCAGCAGAAGTACTAGGTGCATATATGGTTTAGGGATATTTCTCGGGAATATCCCGATTTTTTTCACAATCTGAATTCATTTTTGCAAAATGTAATAAATACATAAATACTTAATTTTCACTGACAGAAAATAAAATTTGTCATTAATAAATAAATCGTTGCTATAGACACATTACTCGTTTCTTTTTTTTCTTCGGGTTGCCATAGGATATCTAGTATCATGGATATCTATGTTTATTATTAAGCGCACGGAAAGAGGGATCGGGAAAAAATTTCCGTGCGCTGTTCCGAAAATGCCATATTTACTGTATTTTATAAACAGTTGAAAATGTAGTATTTTCTGTTAAGTATAATAAAAATAAATTTCTGCGCTGCCAACCTTTTAGAATCATAACAAAAAAATGTCATTTTATCTCTTTGCTAAACTTGTTTGTGTAGTAATAATTTTGAAATAGTACTCACATAAAGTATATAAAATGGAACGGAAAGCCGATAAAGATACTTTATTATTAGAAGCTATGGGGGATAAATCTGCAAAATTCTCGTCGCATCATAACGCTATAACCTCAAATCAGTATCTTTTGTCTACACAAATTTGCTTTCCAGCTAAAAAAAAAGAATTTGCTTTCCAGTTTTTCAAGCAAACGTGGTTTAACATAAGAAAACTATCACCTAAGTAAACCATTGTTTTTTTAGTAGAGTGAGAAGTGTTCATAAATGGTTAGATATAATCCATAAACTAACTATTAAATCCAGCTAATTTCTTCACTTTTCTCTTCTCAGGTATGTTAACAATAGAGTAAACTGTGGTCTGATTAGGAATGGACAAAATGAGCTTATTTTTTAATTGTTCTCACTCTTCTCCACACCCTATGATTCCAAATAAAAACGATGTATACATTGGAAGTATGTATGTATTGATTCCCACTTCACTTTAGAGTTCCTTCAAGAGCTTCAAACAGATGGCAACAAAGCTAATATAAGCACATAAATATCATCTTCATATTACCTGAAAGAAAGGTTTAAAACTTATTTAGAGCAAAGTTATTAATAATAGTTATTTACATTACTAGTGGGGTATGAGCATTTTTATAGTCACGAGTGGGAGTGTTGTGGTGATCACACGAGTACGTTAATTTGCCATACCCCACGGGTGATGTACAACATTTTATCTACGACCATCAGAAGCAGCGTAAAGTAAGAAAAAAATTCATATTTTGTGCAATGTGAACTATTTAGGAACGTCTCGTATATGCTTGCTACGGGTAGTTATTTGTTACCCTTAAATCTTGTCATCTACGCTGTACTGTTTTGGTGTTGTTGCTATGGTGGCCATTTGTTTCCACATATCACTTAAGCGACAATTTAACAGTGTCAGTCACAAATTTTTAAAAGTGCATTTCGTTATGAACATGTCTGAAGAACTTCCGTCAGATATTGAAGAAGCTGCCGCAAACGTGGTATCTGGCTTGTTGCCTGCCAAGTCAAAGGAATAATAATATAGTTATTATTTAAGATAGGTCTGTTCATGGTTTTATCAAAGTTATGTTTAAATTCAATAAACAATTACAGCAGAAATTTTCATTTAAAGTTGTTTTATCGCACTAGTGCTATTGAATTTAAACATAAAAAACTATTGTTTATTGAATTTAAACATAACTTTGATAAAACCATGAACAGACCTATCTTAAATAATAACTATATTATTATTCCTTTGACTTGGCAGGCAACAAGCCAGATACCACGTTTGCGGCAGCTTCTTCAATATCTGACGGAAGTTCTTCAGACATGTTCATAACGAAATGCACTTTTAAAAATTTGTGACTGACACTGTTAAATTGTCGCTTAAGTGATATGTGGAAACAAATGGCCACCATAGCAACAACACCAAAACAGTACAGCGTAGATGACAAGATTTAAGGGTAACAAATAACTACCCGTAGCAAGCATATACGAGACGTTCCTAAATAGTTCACATTGCACAAAATATGAATTTTTTTCTTACTTTACGCTGCTTCTGATGGTCGTAGATAAAATGTTGTACATCACCCGTGGGGTATGGCAAATTAACGTACTCGTGTGATCACCACAACACTCCCACTCGTGACTATAAAAATGCTCATACCCCACTAGTAATGTAAATAACTATTATTAATAACTTTGCTCTAAATAAGTTTTAAACCTTTCTTTCAGGTAATATGAAGATGATATTTATGTGCTTATATTAGCTTTGTTGCCATCTGTTTGAAGCTCTTGAAGGAACTCTAAAGTGAAGTGGGAATCAATACATACATACTTCCAATGTATACATCGTTTTTATTTGGAATCATAGGGTGTGGAGAAGAGTGAGAACAATTAAAAAATAAGCTCATTTTGTCCATTCCTAATCAGACCACAGTTTACTCTATTGTTAACATACCTGAGAAGAGAAAAGTGAAGAAATTAGCTGGATTTAATAGTTAGTTTATGGATTATATCTAACCATTTATGAACACTTCTCACTCTACTAAAAAAACAATGGTTTACTTAGGTGATAGTTTTCTTATGTTAAACCACGTTTGCTTGAAAAACTGGAAAGCAAATTCTTTTTTTTTAGCTGGAAAGCAAATTTGTGTAGACAAAAGATACTGATTTGAGGTTATAGCGTTATGATGCGACGAGAATTTTGCAGATTTATCCCCCATAGCTTCTAATAATAAAGTATCTTTATCAGCTTTCCGTTCCATTTTATATACTTTATGTGAGTACTATTTCAAAATTATTACTACATTAACAAGTTTAGCAAAGAGATAAAATGACATTTTTTTGTTATGATTCTAAAAGGTTGGCAGCGCAGAAATTTATTTTTATTATACTTAACAGAAAATACTACATTTTCAACTGTTTATAAAATACAGTAAATATGGCATTTTCGGAACAGCGCACGGAAATTTTTTCCCGATCCCTCTTTCCGTGCGCTTAATAATAAACATAGATATCCATGATACTAGATATCCTATGGCAACCCGAAGAAAAAAAAGAAACGAGTAATGTGTCTATAGCAACGATTTATTTATTAATGACAAATTTTATTTTCTGTCAGTGAAAATTAAGTATTTATGTATTTATTACATTTTGCAAAAATGAATTCAGATTGTGAAAAAAATCGGGATATTCCCGAGAAATATCCCTAAACCATATATGCACCTAGTACTTCTGCTGATGCACCCAATATTTCTGCTGACGCTAGTATTAAGTTTTATAAAGGCGATTGTAACGCTGCAACCGTAATCATTAAGACCGTGTCAAAGCTTCAGGCTGTTCGGCTTAATTGTTCACCATAATTTTAAGTTTTTAGTTTAGTAAACGTCCTATTTCAACAAATAAAGTCTTTTTTAAAAGTTACTCCGTCTGACTTCTCATTTAATTGGCGCAGCCGGTAGGATAGTGCAGTTTCGCCCTTTATCGGATTCCGTTGTGCGAAAGTGGTTTTTAAATCTTAGTGCACTATCTGTAACCAATTTTTCGGGACATTTTGTTTGTACGTGTAACGTGCTACACCAAACGGTATTCGTCGCGACGTCGTACTATTCCAAGTAAGAAGAGTACCAAGAAGTCACCCCGAAAAGACGAAGATTGACGTTCCAAGACAAACAAAAACCCCAGGACATTAGCCACGCCTTTATAGGACTCCTATGGTTGTGAACCGCTGCAGTACAGGCTTTATGGATTCTTCTTTGACTCTACTGTAAGTTTTTGCTGAATGACCATTGTTTTTCATGTCTCAAGCGTCAAAACGACTAAAAGAAATTTTGTATAGAAATAGGGCTCGTTTAGGTTTAGTAAAAGAACGAAACAGTTCAGATTCAAGTTCAAGTGAGAACGAAAGCTCAGATAGCGAAGAGAAAACAAGATACGATTCAAATCCTCAACAAAAGGAATTAGTAGATTTATTTGACAACTTAATTTTAGAGAACTCTAGTCATACAAGTAAGGAGGTACAAAGTAGTAATAATATTAACTTTAAAATGGAAAATATTAGATTCCATATCTCTCTTTTGCCTACTTTCTCTGGCAAACAGGAACACCTTGAAAGCTTTATTCTAGCTATCGACGAATTTTATGCATTATATTACGGCAATAGTGAAGCCCAAAAACAGCTCGTAACAGCTGCAATTAAATCAAAGTTAGTTGATGATGCTAGAAATTTCTATCTTTCTAGACCAGATTTAAATGATTGGCTTGCTATTAGAGCAGCACTTAGACAAAAGTTTGGCGATCCAGTGACTTATCTTGTTTTAATGCAACAAATGCAATACATTAAAATTAATAGAAATGAATCAATGTTAGAATTTGTTGACCGATTAAAAACCTTTGTGCAACGAATTATTGCTAAAATTCAATGCGAAGTTACCGATGTCACTTCAAAGACAACTTTACTTTCTCAAGTAGAAAATACATCTGTTTTATTACTAACTGCAAATTCACCACAAACTTTAAAAACCATGTTAATGATACAAAGACCTAACACATTAGACACTGCTCTTCAACATGTCATTAACTATAATATGATTGAATCTCAAGTAAATTTTACTAACAACCATTCTCCTATGCGAAATCATATGGAAAAACCACACCAATCATTAAATCACAATAACAGAGGTTTTAATAATAATTTTATTAACCCTCATACTAATCAACATAATACTAACCAAATTCGACCTCAACCTTTTCCAAGTCAACCTATAAATGTTCAGCCTAGATTTGTTCCGAGGCATTATCCCACAAACTCACAAGTTTTTGGCAAGTCAAGACAAATACCTCAACAAAGTAGACCGAGACAAGATACACCTACACCTATGTCTATTTCAACTGCCGGTCCTTCTCGTTTCTTACATCAACAAAGACAACCCCTAGTGAGACATAATACGTTTATTCCTACAGGACCACGTAACTTTATATCTCAAGAACTTACCAACGTTGAAGTTAACTCACAGACTCCCCTATATGATGACTCCTCTATGTATAATCAGTCTGATGAAAATTACCTTCAACAGCAAAACGACGTTTTTCCTCAAAATGATTTTGAACAAAACCTTGCATTTCAAAATTATTGTGACACAAACTATGAAACTTGTCAAGAGACAGAGGAAATAAATAAGGAAAATTTTCAGAAAGCAGCTTCGGAAATACCCTTGACTTAAATAATATCGCTCAAATGATTGAGTTGCCTTACTTCCAACTACCCCGAAAACAAATGACAATTCTTATAGACTCCGGAGCATCCGATTCTATAATTTCACCAAAATTTGCAGAATTATTTTCAAATAATATGTACATTGAACCTTTCGAAATAATTTCTTGTAAGCAAATCCATCAAGAAAATAGGAATTTAAAATTAAATTTGCTAGAAGAATTAGGTATTAACTACACATTTAAGCTTCGTGTTTTAAATTGGCATAATGATTTTGATGCTCTTATAGGCACACGAGATTTGAAGAACTTAAATGCTAATTTATGCTACAAAACTAAAACTCTAACCCTTAATGGCATAAAAATCCCCTTTTCTCTTGCATACAACAAACCTCTAACTAGACCAATAGAAAATTTAAACAACAACTTTTTAGTCATACCAGTAAACTATGAAAAAGGTACAGCAATTTTACCATCTTTTAACATAAATGAACATATTATACCAGACTCACTAGTCGAAGTAAATAATGGTTTATGTAAAGTTCCTAATCCAACACCAAATGTACAAGTTAATTTCCATCAAAGAATAAAAGTAATCCCGCAAGACCAATTCGATTTACTTGACCCACCGACAAGTAATATAAAATTTAACCCTGAACATCAATTACGACTTGATCATTTAACCCATCTAGAAAAATCAAAAATTTTACCACTATGTCATGAATTTAAAAATATAATGTACAATGAAGATTGTGATTTGACATTTACAAGTCAAACAAAACACTTCATACGAACTACAGACGATAAACCAGTCTATGTAAAATCCTTTAGACACCCCCCAAGCATGAATCAAGAAATTCAATCTCAGATTCAAAAACTGCTTGACAACAAAATTATTCGACCCTCAATATCACCATATTCTGCCCCTGTTTGGATAGTTCCTAAAAAACAAGACGCATCTGGAAAACGGAAATTTCGAATGGTTATCGATTATCGAAGACTAAACGATGTTACTGTTGAAGAAAAATACCCATTACCCAGAATAGAAGAAATTTTAGATAATCTTGGTAAATGTACTTATTTTACTACACTTGACTTAGCTCAAGGTTTTCATCAAATTGAAATGGATCCTTCATCTATTGAAAAAACAGCTTTTTCAGTAAATAATGGCCATTATGAGTATCTGCGCATGCCATTTGGCTTAAAAAACGCGCCAGCGACCTTTCAAAGGATGATGGATGAAATTTTACGTGATTATCTCTACCGATTTTGTTTTGTGTATATGGATGATGTAGTAATATTTTCAAAATCTCTATCAGAACATATTGATCACATCAGAATTATATTCAAAAAGTTCAAAGAAGTAAATCTCAAAATTCAATTAGATAAATCCGAATTTTTGCGTAAAGAAGTTGCTTTTCTTGGACATCTTATAACGTCCGAAGGTATTAAACCAAACCCTTTAAAAATCGAAGCAATCCAACGATATCCAATTCCTAAAACTCAAAAAGAGATAAAGGCTTTCTTAGGACTAGTTGGTTATTATCGCAGGTTTATTAAAAACTTTTCAAAAATTACTTTTGCAATGACAAAATGCCTTCGTAAAGGGAGTGAAAATTATATCGGAAATCAAGAATTTAAAGAAGCTTTCCAGAAATGTAAGGAACTTATTAGTAATTCACCTGTTCTTCAATATCCAGATTTTAACAAACCTTTCAAATTGACAACTGATGCATCCAAGGTAGCAATAGGTAGTGTTTTATCTCAAAGCGACCATCCTATAGCTTTTTACTCTCGAACTCTCAATTCTGCTGAGAAAAATTACTCTACTATAGAAAAAGAACTTCTTTCAATCGTAGAGTCAACTAAACATTTTCGTTGCTATCTCTATGGTGTTAAATTTGTAATTGAAACTGACCACAATCCTCTTGTTTGGCTTTCAAAAATTAAAGAACCAAACTCAAGATTAATACGTTGGAAATTAAAACTAGAAGAATTCAATTTTGAAATTAAGTATCAAAAAGGAAAAGAAAATGTCGTTGCCGACGCATTGTCTCGGATAGACATTAATACAAAAGAAACTCGATCTTGCGTTGATAACGAGTTGCAGTCGATTGTACCTAACACCGACGAGACAGTTGCAAATCTTGCAGACTTTGACTTAGCTGACTATGTGTTAAATCAAGGATACCTTAATGAAAATGATCCGAACACAACACCACAGTCTACCACTGATAAACAAAGGAAAGGAAATGAAACTTTGACTGATACCACTGTTCACTCAAATAATGACCCCGAAGGAAAATACCTTCCTATTTCCGAATTACCAGTAAATCACGCTTCTAATCGATTAATTATCGATTACGGCAAAAATTTCGAACGCAAATTCACAAGACCTTTTAATAAAAATCATCACTTTGTTCGCATTTCTCAAGAACATATTTTGAAAATCCTAAAAGAAATAATTAAACCAGACGTGACTTTTACAGTTCATATTCCAAATACAGAGTTACGGATTGAATTTCAAAGATTAATCGCTGCAAATTTAAATACCACCGCTAAACTTGTGTTATCAAACATATACTTAACCGATGTAACGAATACAGAACAGCAGATAGAAATAATTTCACGATACCATCAACACAATCATAATGGTATAACTGAGACCTATAACCACCTTAAACAAAAATATTACTGGCCAAAATTAAGAGAATCAATAACCAATTACATAAATAAATGTGAAATATGTTTACAAAATAAATACGAAAGACACCCGTATAGAATTGCATTCGAAGGTCCACTACTATCAGATAAACCTTTTAAAACTCTTCACATAGACATTTTCCAATTTTCGAACTGTCAATTCCTAACCATCATTGATTCCTTTTCAAAATACGCCCAAGCATATTACATTACAGACAAAAACGCTGTAACAATTTTGAATAAACTTAGACATTACTTTGCTCATCATAACACTCCTCAAAAAATAGTTTCGGATCAAGGTAAAGAATTTCAAAATAACACCTTCAAAGAATTTTGTCAATTATTTAATATAGAAATTCATTACACTACACCAGTTCATCATCAAACAGTCCAATAGAAAGATTGCATTCAACAATACTTGAGAAATTAAGAGTACTAAAAATGCAAAATCCAGATGAAACACCTCAAAATCTCATGATATCGGCAATCTTAATTTACAATCAAAACATTCATTCAACAACTGGACATTCACCTTTTTCAATCTTGTACGGTCCGTATTTCAATGAACCTAGTTTAAATAATGATTTAAGTATTTATGAGCAGTATAACGACAAAAGAAAGAAAGAACTTTTACCCTTTTACGAGCATGTTTATAAGACAGCACATACAAAACAATCCCAGAACACCCAAAAACAAAACAAAAATCCTGAACAAACACCTAACATTCAAACGGATGATACTGTGTACAGAAAAAACCCGCTTCGTAACAAAATGAACCCTCAATACATTCGCACGCGAGTTACGGAGACTAACAGAAATAAAATTACAGGTATTTCTAAAACAAGACCTGTAAACGTTCATTTAAGAAAAATCAAAAGGCTTAGGAAAAATCCTACTTCTTTTCAGCCTCCCGATCCTGATCCTTCAGACGCAGGCCCTTCAAGTACACCGACTACCTAATACAGGGTACTACATGGAAAATGTATCCCCATCGCTTATTACTAACCATTATCATACTACGTATATACCATTTAACATATCTAGTATTAAGTTTACTTTATCTCAGTTCTTAACTAACATTGTAGTCTTAAAACCTTTAGTAGATAAACAAAATAACAAAGCAGTAACCACTTTATATTGTTACGGTTTGGGCCTACTATACTCCAGTCAGGATGAAACCGATGCGCCGCAATATCTGGCCGGGCGCGTGTTAAAGTAGGCCACAGTTAGGAGGCGCCACCTGGAAGAATCTTGGACGTTCGATGCAAATCGCGAAGCGTTTCGCGGTCTTTCTAGAACGTGGTTTGTGAATATAAAAGAAGCGGCGTCGACGAGAGAGAGAGTAGAGTAGTAGTGAATTTGGGAACGCGGTAAAGTTTAAATAGCGAAGTAATTGTGCAATTGTAGTAGTGTTTTTAGTAGCTGTGTTAATTATTGTACGGAGTGTTTTGAAGTGTAAATAAATTTATTAATTGTTGAGTTAAATTGACTTTGTGTGAACCCACGGGAAAATCGTAACAATTGGTGTCAGAAGTGCGATCAGACTTTAGTGCGACGTGAATTGGAACTAAACTTCGGGTTAGAGACTTGTGTTCAGAACCGGACTAGAGATTTTCGGAACAGTGGTGTGTTAAATTTATTTTATGCCAATAACAAGACGTCGAAGTGCAAACATGGAGGCCCAATTTGAAGCTATGCTTAAACAAGCCAAAGAAGAACAAGAAAAGATGCGAAAACAACACAAGGAAGAACAAGAAAGGATTCGACAACAAGAAGAAAGAATTCGACAACAAAAAGAAAGGATTCGACAACAAGAAGAAAGAATTCGACAACAAGACAAAGAAAAACAAGAAAAGATTCGAAAACGAAACAAGGAAGAACAAGAAAGGATTCGACAACAAGAAGAAAGAATTCGACAACAAGACAAAGAAGAAGATAGAGAGCGGCAAGAAAAGCGTAACGAAGAAATATTGAACGTTCTAGCGGGGACCAAAACAGAAATCCAAGAGTATGTAACCCATAGTCTTAAAAAGATGGAGTGTGATGTTGAGGAAAAATTAAAGGATGTTCGGGAAGACATTAATAATGTTCGGGACGACATTAGTAAAATTCAGATTGATGTTCGGGAGGACATTAATAAAATTCAGAATGATGTTGAGATAAAGCTACGCGACTTAGAGCAGAAAATTGACAGCAGAGGACCCAGCTCTACAGTGATCACCGGAAACAAGATCAAGCCTCCCACATACGACGGTCAAACTTCATGGGCAATGTACCAACTCCAATTTGAGGCCGCTGCAAATGCAAATGGATGGAGTAACGAGGAAATGGCTGTAGCACTAATAGTGGCATTACGAGGACCTGCATTGGAGCTGTTACAGACGGTGCCTATCGCCCAACGAAGCAACTATGAAGCATTAGTAGCTGCATTAGAACGTCGTTATGGGGATCAACATAAGAAAGGACTGTATCGAACGCAATTAATGGCAAGACAGCAGAAAACTGGTGAAAATCTAGAAGAGTTTGAAACCGAAATTCGTCGCCTTGTGCATCTGGCTTACCCAGCCGTCCCGGATGAAATCCAAGAAGAACTTGTGGCACAGTATTTTGTAGATGGGATTCGAGATCCGGAGGTAAAGAAATGGCTGAAGATGTTCAAAGGGAGCAACAACAGCGAATTACTGATTCGAGCGCTGGAAATTGAAGCTGCGTGCAATGATTTAAAGCCAGAGACTATTCAAGAGGAAAGAGTACCGCCAGCCGATCATGTTGCTACATCAATAAATAAAATTGAATCAATGGTCGGCCAATTAGTGCAACAAATGGCAGCATTAGGAAATGGTCAGTCCAGACAATTAGAACGATCACGCCCGATCACGAGAGTGGAGTGTTATCGATGCGGACGTACGGGACACATTAGAAGGAATTGCAGACAGCGGTCTTGTTCTCCAAACCCACAGTGCCGACGAAATCAGGACATTAGAACAAATCACCGGAACTCCTCTCCTAAAAGAAACATTACATGTTATATTTGTGGACGTAAAGGACATTACCAATGGAATTGCAGACAGCAGTCTCGTTTACCGACCCCGCAGAACTGGCGTAACCAGGAGCAGGAAATGAAGAACCCGGAAGGACATTTACCGCGATATGTAGAGGATCGTCAAGTTTTTGATAGTGACTTAAGGTACCGGAAAGGACAAATTCATAATGGTTGGAGGATTGGTCAAATCACGAAGGTGACAGGTAAAGAGGCTACAAGAAGAATGGAGAGCAGCGTTTCTAAGGAAGACATAATAAAAGGGCAGCGCTCAGACTCTGATTTAAAAGTAATCAGAAGATGGTTGGATAAGGATTTGAAACCGGATTGGCAACAGATTTCCAGATATGGACCAACAGTAAGGGGTTACTG
Organism: Ips typographus; assembly: GCF_016097725.1. Taxonomy (NCBI): domain Eukaryota; kingdom Metazoa; phylum Arthropoda; class Insecta; order Coleoptera; family Curculionidae; genus Ips; species Ips typographus. Next base: position 5,210,837 of record NC_138426.1, on the reverse strand, counting down.
GTTGCAGTGGAATTCGCTTCGACTGCGAGATGACATAATTACTCGCAAATGGGAAAGTCCAGACGGAAAACGCTTTGTTTACCAAACAATAGTGCCCAATTCCTGCAAAGAGAATGTGCTGCGAGAACTACATGACAGTCGCGGAGGAGGACACTTTGGAGTAAACCAGACTTTGGCTAGAATAAGAGATCGATTTTACTGGATTAACTTCAGAAAGGACGTTGAGGAATGGTGTAAACGGTGCGACCAGTGTTCATTACAGAAGGGATCCATCACAATTCAGGAACTTGAGAGAGAGAAGATGAAACCAAACAACGACCGTATGAAGATGACACTGGACCACAGACCAACTGGTGGCAGTTATAAGGAAGGTGATGCTGTGTGGATGTTTCAACCCAGGAGGAGCAAAGAATTAAGTCAAAGATGGCAACGACACTGGGAGGGACCTTACAATGTGGTAAAAAGGTTAAACGACGTCGCATACAGAGTCCAACGCAGCCCCAAAGGCAAGATGAAAATTGTCCATCTGGACAGACTCAAGAAATACCAGGGATCAGTTGAAGCGGATCGGGACGATCAGCTTTAAGAGGGGGGCAGTGTTACGGTTTGGGCCTACTATACTCGAGTCAGGATGAAACCGATGCGCCGCAATATCTGGCCGGGCGCGTGTTCAAGTAGGCCACAGTTAGGAGGCGCCACCTGGAAGAATCTTGGACGTTCGATGCAAATCGCGAAGCGTTTCGCGGTCTTTCTAGAACGTGGTTTGTGAATATAAAAGAAGCGGCGTCGACGAGAGAGAGAGTAGAGTAGTAGTGAATTTGGGAACGCGGTAAAGTTTAAATAGCGAAGTAATTGTGGAATTGTAGTAGTGTTTTTAGTAGCTGTGTTAATTATTGTACGGAGTGTTTTGAAGTGTAAATAAATTTATTAATTGTTGAGTTAAATTGACTTTGTGTGAACCCACGGGAAAATCGTAACAATATTTTCATACATACAAGCTTATTAACCATACATATAGCAATTATGAGAAACTAAAGTTAATGCAAAGCAAAAATCGCAGGAAGCGAGGACTAATAAACTTTCTTGGAAGTGGTATTAAATTTATCACGGGCAACCTAGACGATAAAGACCTGGATACAATTACTCAGAACTTTGATATACTAAAGCGAAATCAACTAAATTCGATGCATAAGATCAACGAACTTAGTTCCTTTGCAGGTAATATAATGAATAAATTCAAGGATACTTTAGATATCATCAATAAAAATTCAAACCATTAAAATGGGTTTTTCAAAACTATCGAATGAATTAACATTAAACTTGTGTTTACAAGATCAATACATCCAAATAAATGATCTAAATCAACTATTGGAAAAATTATTAAGGATGATATCTTTTGCACACTTAGAAACACTAGATTTGGAAATTTTGTCTCCAAGCGAAATAAATGAAATTTGGAAATATCTAAAAATTCATTATCCTAAAAAAGCTCTATGGCCTATACAACATATCACAGAATTAACCCTAATCTGTAAAACTGGTCTATTAATAATGGACGATATGGTCATTCTTGCAATCAAAATACCAGTGTTTGAAGTGAGTGCTTGTGATTTAAAATTTGTTTACCCCGTACCCAACAACGAGTCGCAAATTGTGATTACACCTAGCAAGTTCTATTGTAATGAACTTTGGTATAAAGTTTGTAACGAAATAAGTGACAAGTGGATATGTTTGAACCCACTTATTGATAGCTGTATTTTATCCAAAAATTGTCAATATGCGTTAGTTTTTTTCGGCTGCGCCTCACACGAGAATTTGTCACGCGCGCACGGAAAAATCCTCATTTCTGTACTGGTAATGAAATATACTATTACGGGCCATAGTTACCGTGCGGCGGAACATTCAAATTTTCTGAATTTTAGAGGCGTTTTGAGTCTAAACGACTAAACCCACAGTATTGAAAAAATTACAGGTTGGTAGCCGAAGATGCACTCTATAATTTTTATTAAGAAAGTTTTACGATTAAATGAACCGTACAAGCGCAAAAAAATTAACACCGTTTTCCCATGTTAATCTGCTATGTCCAGGATGCTCTTGGACACCTGGTATATGCAAACCAGCCAATTTTAATCTTCTCTTAAAAAACAAAAATAAGGAAATCATGGAAACATCCCATCTCAATTTCAAGCTAAATTTTAAAAAACAAGAAACATGTTAATAAGGTCAAGCTAGTAAAATCGGCCCCGTATTTTAAGAGAAAACTAGAATATAAGTCAGATCTTCAGATTATTACCCCGTGACACTAATAATCGACTGCTTCTTCAGCTTTGCCGTTTTTTCTTCAACATTGCTAATAGGTCCATCCCACTCTTGTCTTGTCGCAGAAGCAAACAATGCAAAGAACGTGGCGGATACAAAGTAAATCACTGCTGCTACAAGAAAAACTAACCTCCATTGACTGGCATCTTCCTGTCATACATACAAACATAATTATTATAGTTGTGTTTTATTGTTGTCAACGAGGACAAACCTTATCTCGAACAACGAATTGGACTAACAACGGAGAAAATGAGGCAAACAGCTGACTGGTACCATTGCAAATTCCTTGCAGAATACCAGCAAATCGTGGTGATAAGTCCATGTGATTGATTGAGTATCCCGCTATTGTGCCCGCATGGAATGCATTGCCTAGTGCTATCATAATGACTGAAGTTGTTTGACTTTTAGCAACGTATGCTAGCAGTAGTAGGCAAACAAGCGATCCATATAATGCTATACATTTTTCCGTTTTTATGTGTTACGCAAATATAAGTCGTTATAGTTACCTGTTACGTGGAAAATTCTTCTTGAATTTACTCTTGAGATATAGTCTCTACGAACGAGACAGTCAGACAAAGGTGCTACTAATGCTCCCGTAATTGCTGAACAGATATAAGGAACTGAACTGGCCAAACCGGTCTAAAATTAAATTTCCATATTTGTTGCTTAAGGACGATACTTTAGTTCCCTACCGAAGCAATTTCCAATTTCATAACTTTGGCCAAATACGTAGGAGTCTCGGTCATTCCCATCGTAAATCCCCAAGAAGCTCCCACGTTTGCAACCAATACAGCAGAAACTGGTAAACTGCTTAAAATAGACAACCAGGGAACTGGAACCTCCTTAGAAAAATTAATTTCAAAAAAAAAATAACACTTTTAAACTAACTTCTTCATCTTCTCCACTCTTTTGCTCTAGAGATGCCTCAATATACCGCAGTTCTTCATCTGATATACTCGGATGGGAAGCAGGGCTATTGTGCGCCAAGAAGTAATATAAAACACACCAAGCTAGTCCTATGGCACCAAACAAGTAGAATGAAGCAGGCCATCCAACCCATGAAGATGACAAGTAACCAGTTATGATATAAGAAAGAATCGGGCCGATGTTGAGACCTAAATTTCAGGCAGTTAAAATATCATGAGTTAGCTAAACTTAATTTACCAGAATAGACAATCATTCCCATTGTTGATCTTTCTTCTATGGGAGCCCATTTTCCTAAAACGTTATGAGCTGACGGAAATATAAAACCTTGAGCAAGTCCTGCGAAACTAAACTGTTCAACGAACACTTTTTATTAGTGTTGATGTGTTTACCTTGAACCACTCGGCAGAGCATAACTCCAATAGACCCTAAAATGTTTGCTGCAACTGGAATGAGAATAAAAGCCACAGAGTTGATGGCAAAAGCGGAAAACAAAAAATATTTGGGTCCGTAGATACTTCCTAAATATCCAGCCAAAACTTGAAGACATACGTAGCCCCAAATGAACGATGACAAAATTACGCTGGTGTTGTCCCATTGATATGTCTGAAATGTATGTAATAACATAGGAAACTGTTAGTTAACATAATCGGCATAAAATATTTAGATTTGTCTATCCAACTGAAAATGAGTACATCGATGGTGTTATAGAATCCGTATTAAAAATTGTTAGGGAATGTAAAAAAAATAAAAGTAAAATTATCTGTCGACATATGCCGTTGGAGCTTTAATTTTTGTGATGTGAGCGCAAAAAAACACGGAAACACGGAGAGTCATGGGAGAACGGGAATAGTATATTTTATGACCAGTCCAGAAAAAAGTTTTTTTCTACGAATGTTTGCAAATAAGCTACTTTGCATACGTAAAAGTGTGTGCAAAGTGGCACTTTCCCGCACACTATGCGGGAAAAATTTTTTCCCGCACACTTTTTAAAATGCTGATTATACCTTGCAGCAGTGGTTTTATATAGACTATTATACATAAAATCTGCTTAGAATTTTGCGTAGAATTCAAAAATGTAATAATATTCAGGGGTAATATTCTCCGCTTCGCGTCGTTCGTCTAACTGCTTTCGCGTGTGGGAAAACATAACTTTGCACACTGAATAGGAAAACTACTATTTTCCGTGTGTGCGTGACAGTTTCCCCAGACAGCAAAGCCGACACGGGAAGTCGTGCGAGAACAGGAAAACCATTTCGGACGTGTAATAAACGATACTTTTCATTATCAGACTCTAAAAAAAGTTTACATCATTTAAATATGCTATTAGGGAAATACCTTGACATTGATAGTGAGAAGATAGTTATTGTTTGAAAATGGTGAGGTTTTGTTTTTTGTTTATCAATCCCAATCCTCTGACCGGTTTCGCCGTATTACGGCTCATCAGAGAGGCTTTAGGGCTTGATAACCAAAGTACAAAACCTTCATTCCAGTATAGTCAACTGGATGCAAGAAATGATAGTTGTTGTGCAACATCTGGTGACATCTGTACTCAACTCTATGAGTTAGAAAGTACAGATGGCGTTCCCAAATCTAGGAACAGCCCCATTAATGCCGCATCATGCGGTAAACACCGATCGGTTGAAAATGGTGAGGTTTTGTTTTTTGTTTATCAATCCCAATCCTCTGACCGGTTTCGCCGTATTACGGCTAACTATCATTTCTGGCATCCAGTTGACTATACTGGAATGAAGGTTTTGTTCTTTGGTTATCAAGCCCTATAGCCTCTCTGATGAGCCGTAATACGACGAAACCGGTCAGAGGATTGGGATTGATAAACAAAAAACAAAACCTCACTATATAATTTTTTCTACCATTTAGGTTTTATGAAAAAAACGCAGTACATAAATACTTTTTTTATAATATTGAATAATAATAGTACCGGGATGAAAAAGGTGTTGTTACCAAGAATAAGTTGGTCAAGTGTTTTAGAAAGAAAGTGTTAGAGATCACAGATTTACCGACCCAATTGCTGTTAAAAGCCGGAAAAAGAACGAAAAATTCATGCCTCACGATATTCCAGAAGAAGCAATATCTACAACAGGCAAAATACCAAGTGTCCAAGAGCACCCTGGGCATAGGAGATTAACATGGAAAACGGTTTTGACTTTTTTGCGCCTGTACGGTTCATTTAATGGAAAAAAGTTGTAGAGCCCGCTTTCGGCTATAAACTTGTAATTTATTCAATATCGTAGATTTGACCATTAAGACGCAAAACAGCTTTAAAATTCGAAAATTTTAAATCTTGTGCCAAGCGGTCGTAGCCCTGCTACCAACTTCTCAAAATCATAACAAATCGCCGTCCGTCATTCTCTAATCAAAACATTCAAAACAAGTTTATTTAGTAATAATTTTGAGTTACTACCCACATAATGCAAAGAAAATCAAAATAAATCGTCATAAAGATGCTTTAACAGTAGCCACAGCCCAAAAATCTGGTAAGTTGCATTTATAACCTCATTCAATGTCTCTACATAACTGATTTACTTTGTAGCAAAGTTCTTTAAGAAAACACTTGTTTTGCTTGCAAATATTTAATGAAGACGACCGAATCACCTATCTCAAGCCTCTTCTTAATAGTTCAAACGATTTAAAGTGATGAAAACAGTGGACAATGAAGCCAGATCTTTGAAGATAAGTTACTTTACTATACACGGATCACAAAAGAGGGCAGATTTAGTGACCTATGTGACATAGTGACGGCTAGTTTTATTGTATCCTTCTGTTTTGTAGTATTGTCAACACACCATAGCGTTTAAGTGGTTTTATATTGTATGATGTTAATAAAAAAGCATTTTTTATAACTGATTATCAATGTTTTTTCCCTAGTTCTACTGGGTAAGGTAAGTACTGATATTTAATTAGCTCTATTAGTTAACTTGAACATCATTCACCTACAAGGATACTTGTAAAATGTCTACTAACCAAAAATAGTTTATTTGCAAGTAATGTGTAACTGGAGTTCACATTTAAAAGGTATGTCCTGTAAAATGGTGTATTGAATTAGACGCAAATTGTTTATCTTTAGAGACTTTCAATCACTACATTTCACCTACCTTTGCTAATTTGGAACTTCACTACTGTCCAAACAAACATTAGGCTAGTAAGACAAAGTTGTTTTTATCATAGCTTGTATGGTGAAAGGTTCACCCACTCACACTCAATCTGTGGACCAGGTAGGTAAGACCAGTTTTCTTTGCCACCTATTTTACCTAAGCTTTTCACTTGAAGAAAATGTATAGGTACTGTACCTTGAACTGTGAATAAATAATTAATATAAACCTTCAGTGTACAAAGTTTTATTTGGATCAATTGAGTGTGTGGAAAAAAAACACAATTATAATGTGGTTAATAAACCTAGAATAGAACAGCAGAACAGCTCATGTAGATAACTCAATTGAAAAGTTGGTTTTTCGATTATACCTACCCATATACAAAAAACTTTTGCCACCTGGCTGATAATTTGATTCTTCACATTTCATAGTCAGATCAAATTTTGAGATTTAAAAGTCAGATATCAATACTGAATCATTTTCGTTTTAGTTGCAACACTGATGAAGACCGTCACTGATGATAGTCCATGCAGTTAAGCACATTGAAGCTAAATCACATCACTTTTGAAGGAAGTATTTGGCCCCTTTGTTGTTGTCCTTGTACAGTAGGAAACTTATCTTCAAAGATCTGGCTTCATTGTCCACTGTTTTCATTACTTTAAATCGTTTGGTAGTGTTATGAAGAGGCTTGAGATAGGTGATACGGTCGTCCTCATTAAATATTTGCAAGCAAAACCAGTGTTTTCTTAAAGAACTTTGCTACAAAGTAAATAAGTTGAATAGAGAGAGAGACCCAGGTTTTTGGGCTGTGGCTACTGATTAAGTATTGTCACGAAGGATAATAAATCAAATTTATTACTTGAACGGAAACATTAAAAAATGTTTATATTACTTGAGCGGAAACATTAAAATTGTGGAATGCGGTCGGAGTGCAACTGCAATTAAGATGCATTTGCTGAAATTGCGAAATAATGTGGAATGTTTTCCAAGTACCGATGGTCGAAGGTCGTCACGAGTTGTCGGCTAGACGAGGCCAGGTCTGGGAGTTTTGATTGGTGGAATCAGTGTCTGGAATGCTATAAAAAAGAGGTTGCACCCTAGAGAGGGGTTCAGTTCAGTTCAGTCAGTTCAGTCCAGTTCTGTCCAGTCAGTCCAGTTTTGCTGTGCACCACGTTGGTGATCGAACCGCAAATGTCAATTAGACATGTCCGTAACGCTCAAGTAAAGTTAATCGCGAACCGCGCTCCAAGTGACAAGCCTCTCTCCAAGATTCTGTCTTCTATAGAGATGTAAGTATGTTTATCGTACTTCTATGTTGTGTATTAATTTACGCCTGGTTTATTATGATTTTATTGGGAGTTAGTAACGTTTTCGTTGGGTTAGGAAACCTGTTATTTTATTAGCTAGTAAGTTAGGAGTTGTTAGGTTTAAGTACGTATTCAATAGAACTTGATGGTAAAGTTAACTGTGTTTTATTTTCACGCTGAAACGAGATCCCAGGCAAATAAGTTGAATTAAATTCAACACGTCACGCTAGTCGTGTTAATTTTGATTTATCAGGAAAAATTCCATCTGTCGAAATTGTATAACCAAGAATATTAATTTTTTCTTTTAGATATTCACATTTTTTAGGTTTTAATGTTAGGCCTGCACTTCGAAGTCTATTGAAAACTTTACGTAATTTTTCAAAATGTTCATCTATTGTTTCAGAAAAAATTATAATGTCGTCCATGTAAATTAAAACTTCTTTCCATTTTAAATCTCTAAACACTACGTCCCCTAACTGTTGAAATGTTGCCGGGGCATTGCACAATCCAAAAGGCATTACATTAAATTCCCATAATCCATGACCTGGCGCCGTAAAGGCAGTAAGTGGTTTACTTTCTTCTTTTACCTTGACTTGCCAATAACCTGAATACATGTCTAACGATGAGAAATACTGGGCGTTTCCTAAGTAAGTCAAAATATCCTCAATATTAGATCCTGACCACGAATTTTTTACTGTTACATTGTTTAACTTGCGATAATCGACACAAAATCGCGTCTCTCCAGACTTTTTCTTTACTAATACGACGGGACTTGCCCAGGGCGAGTTACTTTGCCTTATTATATCGTATTGTTCCATTTCCCTTATTTGATTATCTATTATTTCTCTTTCTTTTTGTGCTACCCTGTAAGGTTTTTGTTTTATGGGTTTAGCATTTCCTACGTCAATTTCGTGTTCAATTACATCAGTTCTCCCCATATATTTTGGTGTTTTTGAAAAAACGTCACTATACTCCGCAAGTAGCGTTTGCAATTTATTATGTATTCCTAAGTTTGTTATATTACTTAAATTATGGTCATTCATGGTAATTATTTCTTCATCATTTTCGGTTTCATTAATACAACAAATTGGAATTTTTGTCATGTCCATTTTAATTGTTTTCTCGAGATTACCAATCGTGGAATTTTTTATTACAAAAATTCTACGATGACCGACATTTTTAAGCTTAACATAAAAATGTCCATTCTGCAAAAACGGTAATCCTACGCAAATAAGACTTCTCGGTCGTAAAAAACTGTCTTTCTCAATAAAACAATATTCCGCCAAGTCAGACGGTCGTAGGTTCAAGTTCAATCGGGTAATTATATCATTCCCGGGCTTCAACACGTAATCGTTAGCGACAGTAATTTTTAGGGAATTTACTGTTGGCTCGTTTGCTATGTTTACAAACAAGTCTTGCTGTGGCTCGCATTCTTCAGTTGAATCATAATCTCCAAAATTTAGGATTAATTTGTCCGAACCATGCTGCAATGTCACTTTATTGTTATTATAGTCAATGACTGACTTTGTCGTCGTCAAAAAGTTATGTCCCAAAATTAGAGCTTTAGACAAATTTTTTACCACTAATGCTTCAACGCGTATCTCTTTATTATTAACTTCAATCGTCACTTGTGAATTTCCAATAGGTGTAAGAGGGTAACTGCCTGCCGTAATTAATTCAACTTCATTTTCCAACGGATACATGTTATTAATATAATTTAAATCCACAATATTTTTACACGCTCCGGTGTCCAGAACGACATTTACATTTTCTTGATTATTTACTTTTAAATGCACATACAATAACCCTCCTTTGACGCCCTTTGATGACAGGTGGACAATCTCGTTAGGGCTTTCTATTGACGAAATTGTCCTCTTTCGTTTGGGTTTTGGTATACCCGATCATTTCGACGGTTATCTGAATTATTTCTGGAACTGTTTGCATTCCAGTTGCACGATGCATGCCCAATTCTTTTGCAATTAGTGCATCTAATGCGTCCATCGTGTGTTCTTGTATTCGGTAAATAGTTGTTACCTTGATTTCGGTAAGGTGCTCTGTTTCCATAGTTTGGACCTCTGTACTCATTATTTCTATTCCTTTGCATATTCTGATTTTGGTAATATGGCCGTTGACCGCCATTATTTGAACCATTATTCACGGCATTGTTCCTTGGTGGCGTATTTCTTGTAAAATTTCCACGATAATTGACAAAATTCCTGTTCGGACCGTTATTGGCGACATTCCTGTTATCTATGAAATTTCTTCTTGTGCTATTACTATTATAATAGACTCGATTTCTATTTGGATTGCCATCTCTGCGTGGAAAATTTGTTGTATTTCCCGGTCCGCTCCTGACTATTTGATTCTCCTTATTTATTTAACGCATCGGACACGGAAAACAGTGCCGTATCCCGTGTCATCTGATTTACCAGGGTTCTCTCTTTAATGTCACTCAGCTTTAACACTAGCTGTTTTAAGTCATTAAAATTTTGATTACCTGAACTCAGCAAGTAATACATTTCATAGTAGGATGGGTGCAAACCATTTTCAAAATGGTCCCTAAACGTGTCAAAAGACATTGTCGGGTCAATTTCCGTTGCCAACGCAAGTAAATCAAAATAATATTTTTTAACATCCTCATTGTCTTGATGTTTTCGTGTATTTAATCGAAACTTTAGTTTTCTCAATGGCTGTTCTCCAGAAAATTCTTTTAAAAAGTCCGTTTTTATATTCGTCCATGTTTTTGCCTGGTTTGCCGGTTCGTTAATATAACCATCAAACCAAGTCTGAGCCGGGCCTTCCAAGAAATTTGCTAAGTAGGAAATTTTGTGGTTTTCCGACCAGCTGTTTGCAATCGCTGCTTTTTCATATTTATTCACAAAAATAATGGGAGAGTCTATAGATGGGTTAAATGTAGGTGGGCATGTAAACTTTGGTGTGGCTGGAGTTTTTGGCTCAGCCAAAGCTACCTGTAAAGTCATGTTAGCCATTGCTGCCGGATTGTTAGGACGTATCTCACTGTTTCTCTCTTGAATTACAGGGGGTGGGCAAGGATTATTACAACCTTGTAACAAATCTGTGGGGCGGGATAAGGTAGGCTCTGGCACTACCACTTCTCTCTTCTCTGGCACTACCACTTCTAAGGGACTTTCTTGCCAAGACTCTTCTGATTCTTGCGGTTTAGGCGGAGTCCTACTCAATGAAGCTCTTGGCTTAAAAAACTGTTCTGGGGATCGTGATCCTGCCTTGGAATCTTTAGTTTTCTGAACTTGGGAAGTCGAAGCTTTTGTTGTTCGAATTCGCGGGGTCTCAATTTGAGCACTTACGACAGTTTTTTCGAAAGGGCTCTCGTCCTCACTACTTGTTACACTGACAATAGAAGTTGTTCTGTCGACTTCTGGGGCACCTGCAGAAGCAGAGGAACCGACAGTTGAGCTATGATGTGCGGGTTTAAACTCTCTCAACTCTTTTAAGACTTTTTCGGGGTTTTTCCCTTGGGCTAGTGCTTGTTGCAAAACAAATTTTTCTTTGTCTGATACACTTTGAGCTCTACTGCGAGTTCGTACTCGTGATTTGTCACTTGGTTCACTCATGAAAAATTAATACGAAATGTTTGGCAGTATTTTTAATTATTTCGATTTTTCAAGCTTTTGGACAAAATTTAAACGATTTTCTTAAACAATTTGATTATTTCTAGCAATTTCTTTGCGAATTTGCTTATTCATCAAACTAATAATTTTTTTTGACACTAAAATACACAAGCATTAACACCCCCATGCACAGAAAAATAATAATCAAAATTTCCTTAGCTGACCATGAATTATCTTTTTCCTGAGACGCTGTATTAGAAATACCGCCGCTATTACCCGCTTGAGAAATAATTATTTCTTCTTCTTTTGATGAAGTACCCCCCATTTTAAATAGAACGATTAAAATTTAAAAAATAAAATTTATGTTTTTTCCACCCTGAAACGTAGGCGCCTCCACCATATGTCACGACTAGCGTGACGTGTTGAATTTAATTCAACTTATTTGCCTGGGATCTCGTTTCAGCGTGAAAATAAAACACAGTTAACTTTACCATCAAGTTCTATTGAATACGTACTTAAACCTAACAACTCCTAACTTACTAGCTAATAAAATAACAGGTTTCCTAACCCAACGAAAACGTTACTAACTCCCAATAAAATCATAATAAACCAGGCGTAAATTAATACACAACATAGAAGTACGATAAACATACTTACATCTCTATAGAAGACAGAATCTTGGAGAGAGGCTTGTCACTTGGAGCGCGGTTCGCGATTAACTTTACTTGAGCGTTACGGACATGTCTAATTGACATTTGCGGTTCGATCACCAACGTGGTGCACAGCAAAACTGGACTGACTGGACAGAACTGGACTGAACTGACTGAACTGAACTGAACCCCTCTCTAGGGTGCAACCTCTTTTTTATAGCATTCCAGACACTGATTCCACCAATCAAAACTCCCAGACCTGGCCTCGTCTAGCCGACAACTCGTGACGACCTTCGACCATCGGTACTTGGAAAACATTCCACATTATTTCGCAATTTCAGCAAATGCATCTTAATTGCAGTTGCACTCCGACCGCATTCCACAATTTTAATGTTTCCGCTCAAGTAATATAAACATTTTTTAATGTTTCCGTTCAAGTAATAAATTTGATTTATTATCCTTCGTGACAGTATTTTTATCATGATTTATTTTTATTTTCTTTGCATTATGTGGGTAGTAACTCAATATTATTACTAAATAAACTTGTTTTGAATTTTTTTGACTCCGACTTGTTATGATTTTGAAAGGTTGGTAGCACGGGCGGATATATCCAGACAATTTTTGTGATTGATGATGATGATGATGATTTGTATCAGTTACATGCTTTTTAAATCGCCATTCTGGATGTCAATATTTCAGAAACAGTAAAGCCCCTATATTAATGTTTATTTTCAACCTAACTAGGAAAAGTTTTTTACGAAATGCAAGTATTTTAAAGCTTTCCTTAAAAGAAGCATAAATGCAAGTCGAAATTAGAATTTTTATAAAATCAGTTATGCCGAAGTGTAAGAAATGGGCGTTTAATGGTACGTGACAATAAAATATTAAAGATTTAGATAAATTTGGCAATAACGCTGAACTCCACTTTCATGCTTTCAGTGATAAGTGGTTATAATGTCATTCTATTTTAATTTTGTTTTCGGTATAATATTGCAGTTCTTACCGGCACGTTGGGATTCGATGAAGCGTTTCTATCAGTCATAGCTACAATCGCCACTGACAAGCTGAACCTCATCGCAATGCCGATTGTGAGACACAAAAACATGAGAAAAACTTGAACATGTCTAGCTCCGACTATTGGTCCTTTGTTCTCAGCATCATAGCCTTTAATGTAAATTTCTCTTTTCTTCGAGTCTTGTATGTCACTCAAGCTGACTTTGGCTGTAATGTTTTCTAGAAGGTTATTTCTTAAATTAGGTATATAATTAACGTTATAACTAAATAATACATTTTATTTTCAAGTGTCTATTTAGATATCTTATTGTTTTTTGAGTGGACGAGTAAGATTCATGTAAATTGATAAAGGTAATAATTATTTATTTCTAATTTGTAATTTCTAAGTATGTAATATATACTATTACACATTGAAAAATATCTGATGTGTTTTCCTAACTCTGAATATACCTACCGTGATAATTGTATCGGGACTAACGGTGTATAGCTAATTTACTATTTTAAATCAAAATTAATAAATGTATAATCCCTACCTACCTGTAACGACTTTAACTGCTACTTTTTTATGTCTGGTTGCAGCAGACATTTTCCTATACACTTGTACAAATTATTTGGTTATACCACTCTTTTTCAAATATATTCCTATAAATCGTTTTAGAGAACACTGTTAGGCAATATACGTCTACAATAAAATTATCCGGTTTAAGTGCTTTGAAAATGGTAGCCGATTGTTATATCAAAACAAGTAACTAATTGTTATCTTTTGTTTCCAGGATTTTAAAAATACGTTCGATTGGGTGATATCTTATTTCAAGTCTGTAATTTAAAATACTTGAAATATCGTAAACAGAATAAAATAAATGCAAATTATTTGAAGTACTGGTTTTATCGTAATTTATTTATGCGAAAAAGATTTTTTTTCAAGCGGTCTAAAATAAGCCTATTGTGTACCTGTACTGCCGGCGTAGAAAGGCTATTTCATATCCTAGGAGGTAAAAAATAATGTCCAGAACTCGATCCAGACTAAAAGCGTTGCATTTAGAAAAAAGCAGATGAAATTAATGCAACACTTACTTTGCTTTGATTGGCTTGTCAGGCTTGGCTCTGCAATACAATCCTTTCATGTTCTTATTCTGAAATACAGTTTTCCTGAAGGTGTCAGGGCTAAATTTGTGATCAAATTCAAAATCAACATAAATAAACGGACTGCCACAAAAAGACAAAAACTAATTGACACAACACGGCTAATACGATAAACGATAACAACACGAAGCTATTTCCAAAGTTGTCTAACAGAGGGCGTATCATGGCTGTCTAGCGTCTAGCGTCATCTGTCGATTACGGTTACGCGCTCCGAATTTACACGGAACGCGGTTCTTGAAAATGGGCTTTCAAAAATGTTATCGGCCATTTGCTCTGGTTTTCTGGCTTCAAATCTCCGTTGTTCTATGAGAATGATATTTTTTCGGTAACCGTTATATATGTATATTTACCAGTCCGAATTAATCGGTTAACCTGGCTAGGAAACGATACACATCCTATGTTTACCGTATTACGCTTTCATTGTGTCATCTGTCAAAAATCGTGATGTCCATGGCACACTAATTCAAAATTCAAACACCTTGTACTAATACTACTAATTGCGTTGTTGTATTGTCAAATAAAGTTTCAGTGAAGCCGTAAAGCGACCTAAATCGCCGAAATGAGTGATAGTGATAAAATAAGTTGTACACCACCTGCTTTAGCAGCAATAGCGTCAAATACGCTAAATAATTTGATTCCTGGCAGGTCCCGCAAAATGTATGAACGAGCGTACAATAAATTTATCACTTGGGCCAGAGAACACCACTCGGTCAATTTTACCGAAAATGTTGTATTGGCCTATTTGGCCCATTTAAGTAAATCATTGAAGAGTTCGACAATGTGGGCGCAATATTCCATGCTTAAAGCTGAGCTAAATATTAAAGACAGTATAAATATTCTATCGTATAAAAAGGTGCAAGCATTTTTAAAGGGAAAAAGTGAAAACTATGCAGCTAAAAAGTCTAAAACTTTCACCAAAAACCAAGTAGACACTTTTTTAACAGAAGCACCTGACAAAAAGTATTTAGCCATGAAGGTAAGATCCGAAACAAAAATGAATTTATGATTTTTTTTAATACCTATATTCAACATTTTTAAGTGAAAGCAAAACTCAGAGTCGATCTCCACTAATATATATTAATAAGTTGTTATCTGCCTAACATGTTTCGGGTGTATTCAGACACCCATCTTCAGAGGCTTAACTTAACTTAACCACTTAACTTCAAGCCGGACATGGAGTCCATGTCCGGCTGCACCCAAGCCATGAAGCCCCGCACGGTCACACTACCATAGTGACAAAAAGGGAAAGTCTCCCCTATTTTAACCTGTTCAGTGTCGAACTTGTGAATGTCCACCGCGGTTTTTGTTGTGTGACGTCCCTTTCGTGTCTATTTGGTCTCCTTCAGATAGATAAACATGCAGTTTTTACATCATTCAACTTCCTTGGGTTTTGATTACGTTTTTTCCCTCTTCAAGAATAAAAAACCAAGCAACTGACTTCTTCTCTTTGACATCAACACTGGGTTTTGATTAAGTTTTTTTCCCCTTTGAGAATAAAAAACCAAACAACCTGTCACCTTAAAACCAGAACTGGGTTTTTTGATCAAGGTTTTTTTTCCCCTGTGTAGAATTTAAAAAACTACCTTAGTACATCTGGGTTCAGCTGTCCCCCCCTTGTAGAATGACAGCCAGCAGACTAGTGATCTAGTTAAGCCTCTGAAGATGGGTGTCTGAATACACCCGAAACAGGTTAGGCAGATAACAACTTATTAATATATATTTGTGTGATCGACTCTGAGTTTTGCTTTCACTTACACTCACTACTCCACTGTGTGCATACTACTTTTCGATCAAAATTTTTAGGTTGTTTTAATATACGGCATATCAGGGGCATGTCGATGTAATGAACTGGTAAACTTGAGAATTCAAGATATTGAATACAAGGAAAAATTAATTCTGGTTAAAATTCCAAACACGAAAAATTACAAGCCCATTTTACATAAATATTTGTAAAAAATACTTGTCTCTTCGTCCAGATGTTATTGATACAAATCGTTTTTTCATTAAATATCAAAATGGAGTTTGCCACAGAGTTGTAATGGGTATTCACAAAATCTCAAGTATTCCCAAGGAAATAGCGTTGTTTTTGAAATTGGCTGATGTCAAAGAATATACTGGTCACTGCCTTCGCCGAACCTCTGCAACTCTTCTTGTAGATAATGGTGGAGACATTTGCTCATTGAAAAGACCCGGTGGTTGGAGGTCTACAACTGTAGCAGAAGGCTACATTGACGATTCTTTAAGAAACAAAAATGACACAGCAATGAAAATTCTGGATGTAAATGATTGTAATTTAATACCAATGGACAACAATACCACAGATGATATCAGAGAACCAGTAATTTCAACAAACCCACAACAACAACCTACTTTAAATGTAGACCATGAAGTAAAGGGGCAGGAATTTCATTTATGGCAGAATTGTAAATTTGACGGTTCATAGTTCGAATACCGACAAAGAAAATGTGTAGATTATTATTTACATTTTTCTATTAATTGATATTTTAATTTATGTAAATTGTGTTGTGAATATAAAAAGTTTGTAATGCAAGGAATAAAGCAACCAAACATGAAAAATCAGTGGTTTATTATGCCTAATGAAAAAGTTGAATTTATAAATTTGTATTAAAATGATTGACCAAATTATGTATGCTAGTATTATCCTAACTAGCCAACAAATTGGGTTTTCCGGTAAAAACATCGCAAATCCATAAACCCTGTATACAAGCCGCTTGAAAAAAAAATAGTATACGTTACACGGACGTAGAAAGCGATTATTGTGCTTCGCTCAATTGTCGACCTCAGCTTCGCTTCGGTCGGACAATTCCGAGCTCAGCACATTAATCGCCTCTTTCTACGCCTAATAACATAATATACTATTTTAACTTACGGACCGGTACGGACATAACGGGGACCCTCGCTTAGGACCATCGCTCGGCCCAAAGCATGGTACTGTCGACCCTTGATTTGAGCTTCGCTCAAGAGTGGTCATAACAAAGCTTCGACCTTCGCTAATTTGCGCCTGTTAAACCGTAACGAGGCTGAGATAAACATGGATTATCCTCTTTGTCAGATGAGGAAGACATTTTATGAAACCCAAGTGCTAAAATGTGGTACCTGTATAATCCATCACAATAAAGAACAGTGCATCCTCTCAACAAAAAACGTTTGTTTATGTTATGGAGAATTTCATCATCTATATCAGGACTTTTTTTGGACCGTTTTTTTGAAGACTTGAGACTGAAGATATCTACTTTCGATTACCTTTTAAACAAACTAAATGAGCATGCCCCTTGGTCCAAGGTCTAAAAAATACTAAGCTCGGTTCGATGGTGCCAGGCCTTGGCTTCGACCTATGCGCGGAGCGCTGCTTCGCGCTCTGTTATGACCATATACGTTTAAAACTATGCGTTTATTATTTTTTGTGAACGATGCTAGGGTACGATGCTATGGTCAGAGCGATGGTCGGCGCTCCGTTATGTCCGCTCACTTAGAGTAAGCAGTAGGATAGTTATTTCGTGCTACCCCGTATAGTCTTGATTAATTTTGTGTTACCCCGTATTTTGATTGTTTATGTTCTCGAACGTCGTAGTTCAGCTGTTTTGTGAGAGAGAGGACCTTATGTCATAGTTTGAAGTTTATGAGAGAATGTCAAATTCATAAATAATCCCGAATTCCTTCGAATCAATGGAAGCCTATACAGTGAGGACGCGCAGGTTGGAACAAATTCATTTAAAATTAAGGGTTTACTACACGTCGATATTTATTTTTGTCTGCGTTTTTTTTTATGGTAAATGCATATACCAGGTGTCCAAGAGCACCCTGGACATAGGAGATTAACATGGGAAAATGGTTTTGAATTTTTTGCGCCTGTACGGTTCATTTAATGGAAAAACGCTTTAGATAAAAGTTGTAGAGCACATTTTCGGCTATCTACTTGTAATTTTTTCAATACCGTAGATTTGACCATTAAGACGAAAAACGGATCTAAAATTCGGAAATTTTAAATCTCCCGCCAAGCGGTCGTTAAGGAACGTTTATATCCGGTCGTGCTACCAACCTTTCAAAATCAGAACAAATCGTTGTCAGTTATTCTGTAATCAAAACATTCAAAACAAGTTTATTTAGTAATAATTTTGAGTTACTACCCACATACTGCGAAGAAAATACAAATAAATCATGATAAAAACACTTTATTAGGAGCCACAGTCCAAAAATCTGGTAAGTTGCGTTCATAATCTCATTCAATGTCTCTACTAAACTTATTTACTTTGTATCAAAATTCTTTAAGAAAACACTGGTTTTGCTTGCAAATATTTAATGAGGATGACCGAATCACCTATCTCAAGCCTCTTCATAACACTACCAAACGATTTAAAGTGATAAAAACAATGGACTAGGAAGACCTGCAGATGTTTGAAGATAAGTTGCTTTACTATACAGGGACCACAAAAGAGGGTAAATACTTCCCTCAAAAGTGGTGCAATTTAGTGACCTATGTGACTGATAGTTTTATTGTATCCTTCTGTTTTGTAGTGTTATCAACACACCATAGTGTTTAAGTGGTTTTACATTGTATGATTTTAATAAAAAGGCATTTTTTATAACTGATTGTCAATGTTTTTTCCCATCTCTACAGGGTAAGGTAAGTACTGATATTTAATTAGCTCTATTAGTTAACTTGAACATCATTCACCTACAAGTATACCTGTAAAATGTCTACTAACCAAACATAGTTTATTTGCAAGTAATGTGTAACTCGAGTTCACATTTGATTAGTAAAGGTATGTCCTGTGACATGGTGTATTGAATTAGAAGCAAATTGTTTCTCTTTAGAGACTTTCAATCACTACATTTCACCTACCTTTGCTAATTTGGAACTCCACTATTATCCAGACAAACATTAGGTTAGTAAGACAAAGTTGTTTTTAGCATAGCTTGTATGGTGACAGGTTCACCCACTCACAGTCAATCTGTGGAACAATCACTGTTTATGTGGTAAGACCAGTTTTCTTTGCCACCTATTGTACCTAAGCTTTTCACTTGAAGAAAATGAATACTGTACCTTGAACTGTGAATAAATAATTAATACAAATGTTCAGTGTACAAAGTTTTATTTGGAACAATTGAGTGTGTGGAAAAAAGAACACAATTATAATGTTAATACCTAAACCTAGAATAGAACAGCTCATGTAGATAGCTCAATTGAAAAGTTGGTTTTTCGACAATACCTACCCATATACAAAAAGTTTTGTCACCTGACTGATAATTTGACTGTGTAAGTCCATATTCTCTTCTTAGAAGGTTTCTCAGAGGTTTTATAGCCAGTTTAAGATTATTCACATTTCACAGGCACATCAAATTTTGAGATTTAAGTCAGATATCAACACTGAATCATTTTAAGTTTTAGTTGCAACACTGGTGAAGACCCTCGCTGATGATAGTCCATGAAGTTAAGCACATTGAAACTAAATCACACCACTTTTGAAGGAAGTATTTGGCCCCTTTGTTGTTGTCCCTGTACAGTAGGAAACTTATCTTCAAAGATCTTCATTGTCCACTGTTTTCATCACTTTAAATCGTTTGGTAGTGTTATGAACAGGCTAGAGATAGGTGATTCGGTCATCCTCATTAAATATTTGCAAGCAAAACCAGTGTTTTCTTTAAGAATTTTGCTACAAAGTAAATAAGTTTAGTAGAGACATTGAATGAGGTTATGAATGCAACTTACCAGATTTTTGGGCTGTGGCTACTGATAAAGTGTTTTTATCACGATGTATTTGTATTTTCTTCGCAGTATGTGGGTAGTAACTCAAAATTATTACTAAATAAACTTGTTTTGAATGTTTTGATTACAGAATGACTGACAACGATTTATTATGATTTTGAAAGGTTGGTAGCACGACCGGATATAAACTTTCCTTAACGACCGCTTGGCGAGAGATTTAAAATTTCCGAATTTTAGATCCGTTTTTCGTCTTAATGGTCAAATCTACGGTATTGAAAAAATTACTAATAATATAATAATTTAATTTTTTTCTTAATAAAAAAATAAAAAAATTTAGTTTTATTAAAATTAACTCATTTTTGGGCCGCTAATTGTATACATGCATTTACCATAAAAAACCGCATACAAAAATAAAAATCGACGTATTTACAAAAAACAAAACCCTTAATTCTAAATGAATTTGTTCCAACCTACGCGTCCTCACTGTTGTATGTATACCTATACAGGGTGTCCCACGACGAAAGACATCTTTCGATATTGGAAAAAGTATAAATAGGAGAGTTTTGAAAATTTGGCATGATACTGATGTGGGCATGCCCAATCTAACTAAAATATTTTCAATATGGTTGCACTTCCGTTTATACCGGAAGTCGATCACAACTTTCTTATTTTAAATAAAACACCCTATATATTATTACATATTTGGATTCCTCACAAAATTCTGACCAGCTTTTGTGTACAATGCCCTATGCCTATCTCTAGCCGTTTTCGAAATATTTGATGTTTTTCCAAAAAAGTAACAGTTGCAACGCTCAACATATTTTTGTACTCTGTCAAAACCTTAATTCATTTTGCAATGAAACTTTGGGTTATTGTAAATAAAGGATCGTTTTATTAAACTGAGGGTGCGTAACGACTCATTTGTATACAGGGTCGTCAAAAAAAAATGATAAACTTGTCACTAAAAAAAATGAAAAATCTCAAGTTTTTTAAATAGAAACCCACATTTTTTATGACGGAATCATTTTGAGCATTAAAAATTACTATACGTTTCAATTTACTTGCCTATACCTAAATCCAACCCATTTCGTTTTATTTGAGAATAAACATTTTTTTATTAGGCTGCATGGTTGGGATTAGCTGGTACTCTAGTTGGCCATGCTATTGACACACGGTGATGTTGGAGACCTGCAGAGCATGTTAATAACACTAGTGACTTGAGTGTTTTGACAACTGCCAATATGCCGTTGCGGTTACGTTATTCCAAGATTACTTAAATCTGTTTATTATTTACGGAGAATGTGATAAAGTTGTGAGTAGAACATGTGAGGTATTTACCGCTCGTTATCCAGAAAAACCAAAGCCATCACCAAAAGCTGTCAAGCAAATAATTGAAAATTTTAAGAATACGGGACAAAACCAATCCCTAACAATACAAATGTAGAAATTGCAATTTTGGGCTATTTTGTTGCAAATCCAACTTCGTCAATAAGACAAGTTGCCGTAGAATCAGGCATATCCAAAAGTTCAGTTCAGAGGATCCTAAAGAAACATAAATTTCACCATTTTTCATTTAAATTAGTGCAACACTTAAAAGAGGTTGAGCGGCAAATACCTCACATGTTCTACTCAAAACTTTATCACATTCTCCGTAAATAATAAACAGATTTAAGTAATCTTGGTGGGAATAACGTAACCGCGACGGCATATTGGCAGTTGTCAAAACACTCAAGTCACTAGTGTTATTAACATGCTCTGCAGGTCTCCAATATCACCGTGTGCCAAAAGCATGGCCAACTAGAGTACCAGCTAATCCCAACCATGCAGCATAATAAAAAAATTTTTGTTCTCAAATAAAACGAAATGGGTTGGATTTAGGTATAGGCAAGTAAATTGAAACGTATAGTAATTTTTAAGGCTCAAAATGATTCCGCCATAAAAAATGTGGGTTTCTATTTAAAAAACTTGAGATTTTTCATTTTTTTTAGTGGCAAGTTTATAAATTTTTTTTGACGACCCTGTATACAAATGAGTCATTACGCACCCTCAGTTTAATAAAACGATCCTTTATTTACAATAACCCAAAGTTTCATTGCAAAATGAATTAAGGTTTTGACAGAGTACAAAAATATGTTGAGCGTTGCAACTGTCACTTTTTTGGAAAAACATCAAATATTGCGAAAACGGCTAGAGATAGGCATAGGGCATTGTACACAAAAGCTGGTCAGAATTTTGAGAGGAATCCAAATATGTAATAATATATAGGGTGTTCTATTTAAAATAAGAAAGTTGTGATCGACTTCCGGTATAAACGGAAGTGAAACCATCTTGAAAATATTTTAGTTAGATTGAACATGCCCACATCAGTATCATGCCAAATTTTCAAAACTCTCCTATTTATACTTTTTCCAATATCAATCGATGTCTTTCGTCGTGGGACACCCTGTATAAATAATCTTTATTTTCAATAGAAAAAAGGCTATCGACGACTTGGTCTTTCTGCTTATGTTTACAGTGGGATTTTTTATAGTTTTAGTATACATGTTAACTTATTTCTAATTATTTACAAAAAAAAAATTAGTCTTAGTTAAAGTGCTCTAGTAGGGTGGCAGTGGGAAAGAGGTAACGGGATTGTCTGGTTTGTCTTGTTATGCACAGTGGGTTTATTATTGTCCAGTTGTTTGGATTATTTTTCTATTTGTTTTGTAGTTGTATAAGTCTGTCTGTTATTTTGGTGGCCATGTTTATACGTTCGTAGAGAAGTTGGTTGGATGGGTTGTGTAGTGGGTTTTCTGGGTGTCTTATTTTGGTTATTAGTCTTAGAGCAATCTGTTCCGTAGTCTGAGTATATCTTTTAGTTTTATCAGTAGCGTTTGCTCTAAGTAAGTGTCCGTAGTCTAGAACTGGTCTACAGATGAATTTGTATATTTGTGTGGCGGTTTTCGTGCTAATACCTTTGTTTTTGTATGTCAGTGATCTAAAGTGTTTTGTCCGTTTAATAGTTTCAGTTCTTGCATTTTTTAAGTGTTTTGTAAATTTTAGTTTTTGGTCCAGTATTACGCCTAAGTATTTTACGTCATGTTTGGGTTCAGTTATGTGGCCGTCCGCGGTTATGTTTGGGGAGTCGTCTTTGATCTTATGATTTGGTAGTAAAAGTTGGTTTTTAGTAAAAATATTTAATTTTTGTTTCGTTTTTGAGTTATTTTCGAAAAACCAAAAACGACAATTTTCAAAAAAGTGCTGTATTTTCGCTAATTTTAAAATTTGGCTTAAACATTGTTAGAGCAACTTTTTAAGGACTATCTATTTGTGTATTTCGTTTCCAGTTCCGACGTTTCGGTCTCGAGATACCATCATCAACTTCTTTTTTTTCTTATAGACGCCATTTTGTTTTTTTGTCTAGTTAAAAAGAGCACGTTTTTTGCATTAAAATGATGAATTACATGTCACTAGATGTAGATTACACCCTTCACGAAGCTAATTTCAATGAATCTACCCTGGTAGACTGTATTACATATCTAAACATCCCTACAGCTCTAATATGAACTGTTTACAAAGTCAGATTCTTATTTTATTAAGCTTTTTTGGAATTAATATTAAGGGTAGATTACACCCTTCACGAAGTTAATTTCAATGAATCTACCATGGTATACTATAGTACATATCTGAACATCCCTACAGCTCTAATATGAACTGTTTTCAAAGTCAGATTCCTATTTTATTAACGTTTTTTGGAATTATTAGTGGTAGATTACACCCTTCAAGAAGTTAATTTTAATGAATCTACCATGGTACAGTATAGTACATATCTGAACCTCCCTACAGCTGTAATATGAACTGTTTATAAAGCCAGATTCTTATTTTATTAAGCTTTTTTGGAATTAAAATTTAGGGTAGATTACACCCTTCACGAAGTTAATTTCAATGAATCAACCATGGTACACTATAGTACATATCTAAGCCTCCATACAGCTCTAAGATGAACTCTTTACAAAGTCAGATTCTTATTTTATTAAGCTTTTTTGAATTAATATTAAGGGCGAATTACACCCTTTACGAAGCTAATTTGAATGAATCTACTACGGTATACTATAGTACAGGGTGAGTCAACGATAGAGTAAAGTTGATTATTGCACTTGTGTCGAAATTTAGGACAAAATATCGCTTACAACAGTTTTAGAGAATGTTCAGGTGCATAGTTTAAAATTATTTTTGAGTATACCCGGTGGTCCAATAAAGCGTGGCAAGTATAACTACTTTTTTTTTAATGGAAGTTAATTTCAATGAATCTACCATGGTACACTGTAGTACTTATCTAAACCTCCCCACAGCCCTAATATGAACTGTTTACAGAGTCGGATTCTTATTTTATTAACCTTTTATGGAATTAATATTAAGGGTAGATTAAACCGTTTACAAAGAATATTTCCCTCATGTGTTAAATGTCCCATATGAGCAGTGCATTTTCACCAAAATGACAGAAAAATTCCACTCATGTACAAAAAATGCCATATATACGTCATCAAAACACGGTTTGCTATTGGCTAATAAGGAAGGAAGAGAGTTTGCTAGCGGATAAAAAAATCGGATAAATTTTGCTGTTGATTTCATCGTTTCCACGCATTTTCACTACACTTCTATTGTTGCAACGTCTCACCTTTAGATTTTTGCTGGCACTGTCAATTTTGATTTTTGTTCGTATTGTTTTGGTTATGGCTCGCTTCGGATAGAGTTCTACTGCAGAAAATCAAAAGAACCAGAAAAATGTATTTCTGCCAGTACAAGAAAGTCGCAGTCTAATTATATTATTGATTATTCATGGAATTGTCTTATCAAATACCATTCGAGCTCAGATTTTGAACAGGATAATTTTTCCGCTTGTCTTCTCATACTTTCTTTATGGTACAAAACTCGACCTGTTTGCCAAAATCACTCGAGCTACGCTCTCGTGATTTAGTTACAACAGGTCTCGTGCAGTTACACCAAAAAGAAAGTGTTCTAAGACAAGCACAAAAATTATCCGGCTAAATCTGAGCTCTTATGGTATTGCCCCCGACAATTCCACTCATGTACAAAAAATGCCATATATACGTCATCAAAACACGGTTTGCTATCGGCTAATAAGGAAGGAAGAGAGTTTGCTAGCGGATAAAAAAATCGGATAAATTTTGCTGTTGATTTCATCGTTTCCACAGATTTTCACTACACTTCTATTGTTGCAATGTCTCACCTTGGGATTTTTGCTGGCACTGTCAATTTTGATTTTTGTTCGTATTGTTTTGGTTATGGCTTGCTTCGGATAGAGTTCTACTGCAGAAAATCAAAAGAACCAGAAAAATGTATTTCTGCCAGTACAAGAAAGTCGCAGTCTTATTATATTATTGATTATATTCATAGAATTGTCTTATCAAATACCATTCGAGCTCAGATTTTGAACAGGATAATTTTTCCGCTTGTCTTCTCATACTTTCTTTATGGTACAAAACTCGACCTGTTTGGCAAAATCACTCGAGCTGCGCTCTCGTGATTTAGTTACAACAGGTCTCGTGCTGATACACCAAAAAGAAAGTGTTCTAAGACAAGCACAAAAATTATCCGGCTAAATCTGAGCTCTTATGGTATTGCCCCCGAATATTTCCCTCATGTGTTAAATGTCCCATATGAGCAGTGCATTTTCACCAGAATGACAGCGATAATTGCATTCTAAAGTGATAATTGCATTTCGATAATTGCACTGTACGTATCTATAACGACTGCATTGTTGTAGAGCCTATTGCTAGTACACTAATTGTTGTCCATGCGCATTTTTTTGACTTTTTATAACCAAAAAATGTCAAACGCGATGTCAACAAAAATTAATAAACGGTTTGGAACTTGCTCATTGAGCTCCATTGAGCAATCTACAGTGCGTTTTTTTTAACGCGCAACATAGGATTTTACGTGTTAAATTTTTAAGCCCATGTTAGACCATTTTATTTTGGAACTGCAAGTCTATAACTTGACGGGTGTGTCTTTAGTACCCTGAAGCTTAAGTAAGTCTACCAATTTGGTCTAAAAAGTGATTAAAAACTGGAAAAAAATCTTTTTTTTTCGAAAAGATTTTATCGTTCCATACTCCCTGTATGCATTGTTGTTCCTTGTTGTTTTTATACTGGCAGGTCAGGTAGCAGGTAAAGTGACATATTTTGACTGCATCACGACCCGACATCTTTTGAACGTGAAAAGGACATTTTATGATTGTTTGGAATACCGTTTGGCTTCAAACGGAGGTCACTTTGAACCATTCACTTATAAAAATACTTCTTTTGTTCTTAACTTTCTTGATATAAAGTTAATGATCACCCTGTTTTAACTTTCTACGCCAAATTTTACCTGCTACCTGCCGTGCCAGTATCAAAAACAACAAAGAACAACAATGCATACAGGGAGTATGAAACGATAAAACCTTTTCGAAAAAAGACGATTTTTTGCAAGCTTTTTAACACTTTTTAGGCCGAATTGGTAAACTTACTTAAGCTTCAGGGTACGAAACAGCCACCCGTCAAGTTTTATACTTGTAGTTCCAAAATAACATGGTCTAACATGGGCTTAAAAATTTAACACGTGAAATCCTATGTTGCGCGTTAAAAAAAACGCACTGTATAGTTGCAGCAAAATCAAAACATTTCATTTATTCGGGAAATATTCCCCAAAATTACATTCGTGCCTTAAAAATGACCTGATAATTCTGCGTTCAAACTTGTTATCTTTGCAAACTGCATTCGGTCATTTTCATATTTTTTTCCAAAACAGCCCTCCACCTTCGGTATCGGGCTCTTTCGCCAAAAAAATATGAAAATAAACTCATGCAGTTAAGAGATAACAAGTTTTCACGCAAAATTATCGGTAATTTTTATGCACTTGTGCAATTACCCCCGAATATTTCCCTCATGTGTTAAATGTCCCATATGAGCAGTGCATTTTCACCAAAATGACAGCGATAATTGCATTCTAAAGTGATAATTGCATTTCGATAATTGCACTGTACGTATCTATAACGACTGCATTGTTGTAGAGCCTATTGCTAGTACTGTAGTATTGTCCTTGCGCAGTTTTTTGACTTTTTATAACCAAACAATGTCAAACGCGATGTCAACAAAAATTAATGAACGGTTTGGAACTTGCTCATTGAGCTCCATTGAGCAATCTATAGTTGCAGCAAAACCAAAACATTTTCTTTATTCGGGAAATATTCCCCAAAATTACATTCGTGCCTTAAAAATGACCTGATAATTCTGCGTTCAAACTTGTTATCTTTGCAAACTGCATTCGGTCATTTTCATATTTTTTTTCTAAAAAAGCCCTCCACCTTCGGTGTCGGGCTCTTTCGCCAAAAAAATATGAAAATAAACTCATGCAGTTAAGAGATAACAAGTTTACATGCAAAATTATCGGTAATTTTTATGCACTCGTGCAATTTCCCCCGAATATTTCCCTCATGTGTTAAATGTCCCATATGAGCAGTACATTTTCACCAGAATGACAGCGATAATTGCATTCTGAAGTGATAATTGCATTTCGATAATTGCACTGTACGTATCTATAACGACTGCATTGTTGTAGAGCCTATTGCTAGTATACTAATTGTTGTCTTTGCGCAGTTTTTTGACTTTTTATAACCAAACAATGTCAAACGCGATGTCAACAATAAATTAATGAACGGTTTGGAACTTGTTCATTGAGCTCCATTGAGCAATCTATAGTTGCAGCAAAACCAAAACATTTTCTTTATTCGGGAAATATTCCCCAAAATTACATTCGTGCCTTAAAAATGACCTGATAATTCTGCGTTCAAACTTGTTATCTTTGCAAACTGCATTCGGTCATTTTCATATTTTTTTCTAAAAAAGCCCTCCACCTTCGGTGTCGGGCTCTTTCGCCAAAAAAATATGAAAATAAACTCATGCAGTTAAGAGATAACAAGTTTACATGCAAAATTATCGGTAATTTTTATGCACTTGTGCAATTACCCCCGATAATTTCAATGAATCTACTACACAATTTGGCACAGATTGGCCACGAACGAGTCAAATTCAACAACCCATGTAGTCCCAACAGACGTAGAATGGCTCCAAAGTAACAAATATGCAGACTACAACAACAGCGGGATCGATCTTTGCCGGTTTTGAGTCTAAAGAATACAATTTGGCACAGATTGACCACGAACGAGTCAAATTCAGCAACCAATGTAATAGTAACAATCGTGCAGACGGCTTTCTTTGGTAGTT
Organism: Ips typographus; assembly: GCF_016097725.1. NCBI lineage: Eukaryota > Metazoa > Arthropoda > Insecta > Coleoptera > Curculionidae > Ips > Ips typographus. The sequence continues at coordinate 5,182,782 of NC_138426.1, read as the reverse complement.
TTGATAGTTTTGCCTTCTCTTTTCTCATCTTTTCTGGTGCTGTATTCTTCTCGGTTTAGGGCATTGAGGTCAAATGTGCCCCTTTTCCCCGCAGTTCCAGCATTAAAAAAAAAAAACGAGATAATGCATGCGTTTGCTCACTACGATTATTTTGCCTCTTTACTTTACTCCACATTTCCATTAGCTCCTTTCGTAAGGTCTCCAGTCGGGTTTTCAATCGACGATTCCAGTCTGATTGGGTTTTTGAATGGCCTGGGCTGAAATATCGATTCTTGTGCTTTGGTGTTCGGCTTCTTACGTGTGTATGTCCTCGTGACACTTGCTTTATTGCCTCAAACTCCAAAGCGTAGGCAAGGGCATTATGTAATGTTTTGCACCTGGCTAGTCTTAAAGCTGGCTCAGTATCACGATCTATTACGCCTCTTACAAAAGCTCCTACTGTCAAACACTTTCTTATGTCCTGGGATGCAGTTGGGTAAGCCAGATAAACTAATCGGGCAATGTCAGCTTCGTACTGCTGAAAGGTTTCTTGGCTTCTCTGGCTTCTGCTTGATAACTGTGCCTCGTAAACTTGCTCTAGATGCTTTTCTCCAACCCTCATCTCTAAGTGTTGTACCAAGTCTTCGTAATTTCCATAACGGCTCTCATCCAAGGTCTTCTTCAACAGTATGGGTCACTTTTTCCTCTAAGGATTCAAACCTGTTTTCCATTTCGCTCTTCAATTCATTGCTTGCAGTTTTGTCTCGAACTGGTCTTGACTCACTTGGCTAATTTTTATCTCTTCCAGGCTTGCTTTTATCTTGTCTTGACTTGCTTTCATTTCTCCTAATTTGCTATCCTGACTTACTTGGATTGCTTGAATTTCCTTATAGTTTTATCCTTTTTATCTAGTAGTACTATTCTTTTTATTCATTTAGTAGGAATAACAATGATATAATTAGGTGTTAAAAGTCTAAAAGATTTGATTCACTAGACAACATACAAGCAATCTAATTCAGTGTTCAAGTTGCTTTCAATCAATTTGCCAAAAGATTTTGGCAGAATAGTACGGTCCTGCTCAAGTTTTGCATTCTGAAATTAGATCAGTACATTAGGTTTCTCTTACCTTGTTATTCAAACATTCAACTAACCTTATTACCATCAACAAAGTCCTTTAAGGGCTGGATTGTTAAATCTCACTTTGGTTGCTGGAAACAATGTTTGCCTTTAAAGAAATAGTGCTTTTGGTCTTCAATTCAGTTTAAGTGTATTGTTACAAAGGCCTCATAGCCAAATTAAGATTTCCTGAAATTTAGGGAAAAACGAGGGGTCACTATGTAGAATTTCCCTAAATTTAGGGAAAAAGTGCACAACTTGGCAACACCGCATCCCAGGGGTGTCCCAAACTTACCCCCCTAATACGAAGTCTCAACCCTCTAGACCTTAAAATAAGGGAGTTACCCATTTAACCCCATGTAAAATGTAAATCCACAAAACAGCTACTTTTGGACATGTCCCGGTATCTTTAAACTTGGATCGGTGCATCGGATGGAATATTCGCGATACGATAAACGTTTACTGGACGTATAGCGGGAACATTCTGTGCATACAGGAACATTCGAGAATCGATTGCCCACACATATACAGTGTGACCCATTTAGAATGGAAACACCCCTATAAAATTTTAGGTTATTAACCGATTTCAATGATAATTTTTTTGAAATAATTAGGAATGAAATGTCTATTACGGGAGAAAATTTTAAATATTTATTTTAGTTTTCAGGTCATATTACGATACTTTTTCTTGATAGAAAATGCAGAATTTTTATTAGCGATTTTTTTATTGAAAAAATTACTACGCCACTGGATCTATAGTGCTTTCAAATAGCTGTGACCAAATTATTTTTTTTTTTTTTTTTAATTTTTTTTTTGTTTATTTTTTTTTTTTGATTATTTTTTTTGATTTTTTTTTTTAGAAATTAATCAATTAATAATTAATAATAAACAAGTAAATAGTAACACCATTTCTATGGCAACAGTTGATGCAGGGTGTTCTTTTGTGACCGTTAGCTTAGAGGATTTTTGAATTTTAATTTGTCATAACTTTGTTATTAATGAATGGATTTTCATGAAATTTTGGTCACAGCTATTTGAAAGCACTATAGATCCAGTGGCATAGTAATTTTTTCAATAAAAAAATCGCTAATAAAAATTCTCTATTTTAACTGAAATAAATATTTAAAATTTTCTCCCGTAATAGACATTTCATTCCTAATTATTTCAAAAAAAAAATCATTGAAATCGGTTAATAACCTAAAATTTTATAGGGGTGTTTCCATTCTAAATGGGTCACACTGTATAAACCGACCGAGCCGACGGACAGTCAGTTGTGAAATAACAGTGGCGCGATAAAGCAAAGAACGAAGTAGTGAAGTGGTAAAAGTGATTTTATAGTGGTTTAACCAGTGATTTCTAGTGTTGTAAATTGTTGTGTAATTAGTAAATAACGTTTGTTGAGTTTATTAAAAGTCTCACTTATCAAAAAGAACCCAGTAAAGTGTAACATTTGGTGTCAGAAGTGGGATAAGTGAGTGAAGAATTGTGCTGTACGTGAATGGTGAATACAAGACAACAAACGGCAAAAATGGAGGAACAACTGGCGACAATACTACAAAAGATGGATGCTGAAAAAGAACAACAACAGAAGGAAAAACAAGAGGAACAGGAACGACGACGACTTGAAAAAGAGGTCCAAGAGGACGCTACTAACAGGATGAGGAACGACGCCGGGAAGAAAAGCAAGAAGAAGAAGAACGATGACGACTTGAAAAAGAGGAGCAAGAGAGACGCTACCAACAGGATGAGGAACGACGCCGGGAAGAAAAGCAAGAAGAGGAAGCACGCAGACACAAAGAACAGCAAACTATACTTCAAGCTCTGGAGACAAATCGATCGGAGTTGCAAGCCTATATCAATGAACAACTACAGATGGTAGACGATAAAGTAGAAAAGGTAGACCATAAAGTCGACGAGGTGCAAACTCAGTTTGGTAACAAACTTGGACAAATGGATAATAAATTTGGACAAATGGAGGCTTAATTTGGATAAGAAATTGCAACTTTACGAAAGGAAATCATGAGCGTTTGCGAGGAATCGAGGAAAATTGCCCGAAAGTTCGACCGGATGCGACATTGAATTGTAAGACACCGAGTTGGTTCTGGCACTACGTGGTAAAGCTCTCGAAATACTCCATAACATCCCGGAGTGTAAACAAGGAGATTACTATTCCCTAAGAGTCGAACCCAAGGGTCATCAGAGACTCTGCAAGACCAAATAGATTCTACCATGAATTTGATTGTTAAAAAGCTGGATCAAATTCTGCAAAAAGGCGACAATAACAGAAGAAGCCACTCTCCATCTAGAGAAGATGTAAAATTTTACAACTGTGGACGCAAAGGACACTACAGTAGGAATTGCAGGCAGCGGTCTCGTTAACCAAATCCACATAACCGAAGTAACCAGGACCAGGAAAACTCGAGGTTGCCGGAGTAAGGGGGCGACCCCTGGCAAGTAACCCTTTAGCCCCCAAATTGAGGATTTCTATGATTAAGAGGTGTAATGGTAGTTTAATCGCTCAAGGACTATTGAACAACAAAGAATGTGAGCTTACCATTGACACTGGGGCAACAAGATCTATTGTGAGGCCTGACCTGATAACATCTACGCCGATGCAGAAACTTCGACAAACGCCTATTTTGGAGACAACGAACGGCGATCGAATAGCCCACTTGGAAAAGGAGACAGACCTGGGTTTGGTAATCGTGGAACCCCTCGAACATGAAATGGAGGATCTTCTAACAGCAAGATGCTTAGTGGATTCGAGCGATGCTTCACATACTATTCCAGTACGAGTTGCCAACCTCAAGGATAACCGGATTACTTTGAAACAAGGAACAGTCATTGGCAATTGTACGTGTGGCACGCTGCAGCGAGGATGCTCAAAAGACAGTATCACGTCATCCTACTACAGAGGAACTGTCAACCTTCAAGAAGACCTGGACGCATCTGAACCAACATCAAATGGCAATGGCTGTTGAATTTATTAACTCAGAGGCAGACGTATTTGCATGGGAGAAAATTGAAGGGCGGACAAGTCTTGTGCAGCATCGCATCAATACCGGATTAGAGCAACCCATTCGACAACGACCCAGACGACTTCCTTTTATGCGACAGAAAGAAATATACTAATAGACTCCATGATAAAGGGCATGCTTGATAACGGGATCATTGAAAAATCTAGCAGTCCATGGTCATCTCCAGTCGTACTTGTGACAAAGAAGGATGGTACAACTCGCTTCTGTGTTGACTATAGGAAGCTTAACGACATCACGAAGAAAGACAGCTACCCACTGCCGCGTATCGATGACACATTAAACACCCTGGCTGGTTCCAGATGGTTTTCTACCTTGGACCTGAAGAGCGGCTATTGGCAGGTGGAAATTCATAAGGACGACAAAGAGAAGACAGCCTTTACCACCGGCAGCGGCTTAAATCAATTCAACGTTATGCCATTCGGGTTGTGTAACGCACCTGCCACTTTCGAACGACTAATGGAGCTTGTTTTACGTGGACTTACGTGGGAGACGTGCTTGGTTTACCTGGATGACATAATGGTTATTGGAAAAGACTTTGATGACCACATGAAGAACCTTAAAGGAGTTATCTCAAGACTCAGGAATGCACATCTACAACTAAATCCAAAGAAATGTTCATTCTTCCAAGAAAAAGTTCATTTCCTCGGACATGTCGTTTCTTCAAATGGAGTGGAAGCCGACCCAACTAAAATCGAATCTGTGAAGAATTGGCCCATACCCAAGACTAAAGGAGATGTTTTTGTTTGTTTTTTTCTTGGATTGTGTAGCTATTACCGCAGATTTGTAAAGGATTGTGGACAGATTGCGAAACCTCTTCGTCGACTGACGGAGAAAAACAACCAATTTTCTTGGACACCAGATTGTCAGCAAGCTTTCACGGAATTGAAGAAGCGTCTTATCAGACTCCTATTCTGGCTTATCCATCGCAAGAAGGGACGTTTGTCTTAGACACTGATGCTTCGCAGTATGGTTTAGGAACCGTTCTTTCTCAGATCCAAAATGCCCAAGAAGTGCTCATTGGCTATTACAGCAAGTCATTGGGAAAATCTGAGAGAAACTACTGCGTCACTCGTAAAGAACTCTTGGCAGTTGTGAAAGCTGTAGAACATTACCACAGCTTCTTATACGGGAGGAAATTTCTTATCCGATCAGACCATGCAGCACTAAAATGGCTGTTAAATTTTAAGAACCCGGAAGGACAATTGGCACGTTGGTTGGAGAAACTTCAAGCCTACGATTTTGACTTAAAACACCGGAGTGGACGATCTCATGCCAACGCTGATAGCTTGTCAAGGAGCCCATGCTGTGAAGAGCATTGCAAGTTCTGCGAACGGCAGGAGACTAAAAATGAAGCTGAGACCATTAATCAGATCCGGAATGTGACCAACGAAGAGGCTACAGTGACACCAGTAGCGCAGAACGGCGTCTCTCGGAAACATATAGTGGAAGCACAACGCCTAGATCCCGATTTAAAGATAATTAGAGAATGGTTGGAGAAGGACTCAAAACCAGAATGGAAACACATTTCGAGACATGGACCAACGGTTAAGGGTCTCTGGCTACAATGGGATTTGCTTCAACTGCGAGATGACTTAATCACTCGCAAATGGGAAAGTCCAAATGGGAAATCCCTCGTTTATCAAACCATAGTGCCCAATTCCTGCAAGGAGAGTGTGTTGCAAGAACTACATGACAGTCGTGGAGGAGGACACTTTGGAGTAAACCGGACTTTAGCCAGAGTGAGAGACCGCTTTTACTGGATCAACTGTAGGTAGAAAGGACGTCGAGGAATGGTGTAAACGCTGTGACCTGTGTTCATCAAAGAAAGGCCCAAGAACACGATCGGAAGGAGCGATGATGCAGTATATCTCTGGCAGTCCCTGGGAAAGAGTAGCAGTGGGAAAAAATGGTGAAATTTATGTTTCTTCAGGATCCTCTGAATTGAACTTTTGGATATGCCTGATTCTACGGAAACTTGTCTTATTGACGAAGTTGGATTTGCAACAAAATAGCCCAAAATTGCAATTTCTACATTTGTATTATTAAGGATTGGTTTTGTTTTAATAGCTTTTATCTTCACATATCACATCATCATTCTTAAAATTTTCAATTATTTGCTTGACAGATTTTGGTGATGGCTTTGGTTTTTCTGGATAACGAGCGGCAAATACCTCACATGTTCTACTCACAACTTTATCACATTCTCCGTAAATAATAAACAGATTTAAGTAATCTTGGTTTGAATAACGTAACCGCGACTGCATATTTGCAGTTGTCAAAACACTCAAAACTAGTGTTATTAACATGCTTTGCAGGTCTCCAATATCACCGTGTGTCAATAACATAACCAACTAGAATACCAGATAATCCGAACCGTGCAGCATAACAAAAAAATGTTTATTCTCAAATAAAACGAAATGGGTTGGATTTAGGTATAGGCAAGTAAATTGAAACTTATAGTAATTTTTAATGCTCAAAATGATTCCGTCATAAAAAATGTGGGTTTCTATTTAAAAAACTTGAGATTTTTCATTTTTTTTAGTGGCAAGTTTATGATTTTTTTTTGACGACCCTGTATGCAAATGAGTCATTACGCACCCTCAGTTCAATAAAACGATCCTTTATTTACAATAACCCAAAGTTTCATTGCAAAATGAAATACGGTTTGAACATAGTACAAAAATATGTTGAGCGTTGCAACTGTCATTTTTTTGGAAAAACATCAAATATTGTAACATAGACATTACACTAGGTGCCGTTACCTTAAGTTGCCCCGGTCTCCCCCAGTACCATGTTTGTGTCAGCAAGATTGGAGAATTGGGGTCATGATGTGAGTATAAATACTGTACCAAAAGCACGTACAGATCACTGATCTCTGGGTTAGTCTGGGTATGCCTATTGTGTAACATAATCGTGGAGCAGTAGGTGACGAAGTGCCACACCCCTGATCAGCCCTAGCAAAGGAAATAGTGTGGGCGCGCAGCCTAAGTTGCCGTTCCAGCTTACCTCCCTTTGTTAGGTCCTCCACGTCTTTGCCGGCTCGGTGAATGCCCTCGGACCTGAGTCTAGGGTTCATTTACCACCGCTAAAGCGTTGCCCCCCGTGTACCTTTACCTAGAAGCCAGATCACGTCATGATCCCCGCCATCTTAGCCATCTGGGGGTAAGATTATCGTCTAGACAGTAAGGCACTATTACCTAATAAAGAGTGGGTTACCTGTGGAAACCTGAGTATTCTTCCCCCTCAACCAACCCTTAACGTGACAATACAATTTGGCACAGATTGGCCACGAACGAGTGAAATCCAGCGACCAATGTAGTCCGAACACACGTGGAATAGCTCAAAAGTAAAAAATATGCAGACTAGAACATCAGCGGAATCGATCTATGCCGGTTTTGAGACGTAATAATACAATTAGGCACAGATTGACCACGAACGAGCCAAATTCAGCATCCAATGTGTTCCCAACACACGTAGAATGGCTCAAAAGTAACAAATATGCAGACTAGAACATCAGCGGAATCGATCTATGCCGGTTTTGAGACGTAATAATACAATTTGGCACAGATTGGCCACGAACGAGTGAAATCCAGCGACCAATGTAGTCCAAACACACGTGGAATAGCTCAAAAGTAAAAAATATGCAGACCAGAACATCAGCGGAATCGATCTATGCCGGTTTTGAGACGTAATAATACAATTAGGCACAGATTGACCACGAACGAGCCAAATTCAGGGTCCAATGTGATCCCAACAGACGTAGAATAGCTCAAAAGTAACAAATATGCAGACTAGAACATCACCGGAATCGATCTATGCCGGTTTTGAGACGTAATAATACAATTAGGCACAGATTGACCACGAACGAGCCAAATTCAGCGTCCAATGTGATGCTTACAGACGTAGAATGGCTCAAAAGTAACAAATATGCAGACTAGAACATCACCGGAATCGATCTATGCCGGTTTTCAGACGTAATAATACAATTAGGCACAGATTGACCACGAACGAGTGAAATCCAGCGACCAATGTAGTCCCAACAGACGTAGAATAGCACAAAAGTAACAAATATGCAGACTAGAACATCAGCGGAATCGATATATGCCGGTTTTGAGACGTAATAATACAATTAGGCACAGACTGACCACGAACGAGCCAAATTCAGCATCCAATGTGGTCCCAACAGACGTAGAATGGCTCAAAAGTAAAAAATATGCAGAATAAAACATTAGCGAAATCGATCTATGCCGGTTTTGAGACGAAATAATACAATTTGGCACAGATTGACCACGAACGAGCCAAATTCAGCGTCCAATGTGAGCCCAACAGACGTAGAATGGCTCAAAAGTAACAAATATGCAGACTAGAACATCACCGGAATTGATCTATGCCAGTTTTGAGACGTAATAATACAATTAGGCACAGATTGACCACGAACGAGTGAAATCCAGCGACCAATGCAGTCCCAACAGACGTAGAATAGCTCAAAAGTAACAAATATGCAGACTAGAACATCACCGGAAACGATCTATGCCAGTTTTGAGACGTAATAATACAATTAGGCACAGATTGACCACGAACGAGTGAAATCCAGCGACCAATGCAGTCCCAACAGACGTAGAATAGCTCAAAAGTAACAAATATGCAGACTAGAACATCACCGGAATCGATCTATGCCGGTTTTGAGACGTAATAATACAATTAGGCACAGATTGACCACGAACGAGCCAAATTCAGCGTCCAATGTGATGCCAACAGACGTAGAATGGCTCAAAAGTAACAAATATGCAGACTAGAACATCAGCGGAATCGATCTATGCCGGTTTTGAGACGTAATAATACAATTAGGCACAGATTGACCACGAACGAGCCAAATTCAGCATCCAATGTGGTCCCAACACACGTAGAATGGCTCAAAAGTAAGAAATATGTAGACTAAAACATTAGCGGAATCGATCTATGCCGGTTTTGAGACGTAATAATACAATTAGGCACAGATTGACCACGAACGAGCCAAATTCAGCGTCCAATGTGATGCCTACAGACGTAGAATGGCTCAAAAGTAACAAATATGCAGACTAGAACATCACCGGAATCGATCTATGACGGTTTTCAGACGTAATAATACAATTAGGCACAGATTGACCACAAACGAGCCAATTCAGCGTCCAATGTGATGCCTACAGACGTAGAATGGCTCAAAAGTAACAAATATGCAGACTAGAACATCACCGGAATCGATCTATGCCGGTTTTGAGACGTAATAATACAATTAGGCACAGATTGACCACAAACGAGCCAAATTCAGCGTCCAATGTGATGCCTACAGACGTAGAATGGCTCAAAAGTAACAAATATGCAGACTAGAACATCACCGGAATCGATCTATGCCGGTTTTCAGACGTAATAATACAATTAGGCACAGATTGACCACGAACGAGTGAAATCCAGCGACCAATGCAGTCCCAACAGACGTAGAATAGCTCAAAAGTAACAAATATGCAGACTAGAACATCACCGGAATCGATCTATGCCAGTTTTGAGACGTAATAATACAATTAGGCACAGATTGACCACGAACGAGTGAAATCCAGCGACCAATGCAGTCCCAACAGACGTAGAATAGCTCAAAAGTAACAAATATGCAGACTAGAACATCACCGGAATCGATCTATGCCGGTTTTGAGACCTAATAATACAATAAGGCACAGATTGACCACGGACGAGCCAAATTCAGCATCCAATGTGGTCCCAACACACGTAGAATGGCTCAAAAGTAACAAATATGTAGACTAAAACATTAGCGGAATCGATCTATGCCGGTTTTGAGACGAAATAATACAATTTGGCACAGATTGACCACGAACGAGCCAAATTCAGCGTCCAATGTGATCCCAACAGACGCAGAATAGCTCAAAAGTAACAAATATGCAGACTAGAACATCACCGGAATCGATCTATGCCGGTTTTGAGACGTAATAATACAATTAGGCACAGATTGACCACGAACGAGCCAAATTCAGCGTCCAATGTGATGCCTACAGACGTAGAATGGCTCAAAAGTAACAAATATGCAGACTAGAACATCAGCGGAATCGATCTATGCCGGTTTTGAGACGTAATAATACAATTAGGCACAGATTGAACACAAACGAGCAAAATTCAGCGTCCAATGTGATGCCTACTGACGTAGAATGGCTCAAAAGTAACAAATATGCAGACTAGAACATCACCGGAATCGATCTATGCCGGTTTTCAGACGTAATAATACAATTAGGCACAGATTGACCACGAACGAGTGAAATCCAGCGACCAATGCAGTCCCAACAGACGTAGAATAGCTCAAAAGTAACAAATATGCAGACTAGAACATCACCGGAATCGATCTATGCCGGTTTTGAGACGTAATAATACAATTAGGCACAGATTGACCACGAACGAGCCAAATTCAGCGTCCAATGTGATGCCAACAGACGTAGAATGGCTCAAAAGTAACAAATATGCAGACTAGAACATCAGCGGAATCGATCTATGCCGGTTTTGAGACGTAATAATACAATTAGGCACAGATTGACCACGAACGAGCCAAATTCAGCATCCAATGTGGTCCCAACACACGTAGAATGGCTCAAAAGTAACAAATATGTAGACTAAAACATTAGCGGAATCGATCTATGCCGGTTTTGAGACGAAATAATACAATTCGGCACAGATTGACCACGAACGGGCCAAATTCAGCGTCCAATGTGATCCCAACAGACGTAGAATAGCTCAAAAGTAACAAATATGCAGACTAGAACATCACCGGAATCGATCTATGCCGGTTTTGAGACGTAATAATACAATTAGGCACAGATTGACCACGAACGAGCCAAATTCAGCGTCCAATGTGATGCCTACAGACGTAGAATGGCTCAAAAGTAACAAATATGCAGACTAGAACATCAGCGGAATCGATCTATGCCGGTTTTGAGACGTAATAATACAATTAGGCACAGATTGACCACGCACGAGCCAAGTTCAGCATCCAATGTGGTCCCAACACACGTAGAATGGATCAAAAGTAACAAATATGCAGACTAGAACATCAGCGGAATCGATCTATGCCGGTTTTGAGACGTAATAATACAATTTGGCACAGATTGACCACGAACGAATAAAATCCAGCGACCAATGTAGTCTCAACAGACGTAGAATAGCTCAAAAGTAACAAATATGCAGACTAGAACATCAGCGGAATCGATCTATGCCGGTTTTGAGACGTAATAATACAATTAGGCACAGATTGACCACGAACGAGTGAAATCCAGCGACCAATGTAGTCCCAACAGACGTAGAATAGCACAAAAGTAACAAATATGCAGACTAGAACATCAGCGGAATCGATATATGCCGGTTTTGAGACGTAATAATACAATTTGGCACAGATTGACCACGAACGAGCCAAATTCAGCGTCCAATGTGATGCCAACAGACGTAGAATGGCTCAAAAGTAACAAATATGCAGACTAGAACATCAGCGGAATCGATCTATGCCGGTTTTGAGACGTAATAATACAATTAGGCACAGACTGACCACGAACGAGCCAAATTCAGCATCCAATGTGGTCCCAACAGACGTAGAATGGCTCAAAAGTAAAAAATATGCAGAATAAAACATTAGCGAAATCGATCTATGCCGGTTTTGAGACGAAATAATACAATTTGGCACAGATTGACCACGAACGAGCCAAATTCAGCGTCCAATGTGAGCCCAACAGACGTAGAATGGCTCAAAAGTAACAAATATGCAGACTAGAACATCACCGGAATCGATCTATGCCAGTTTTGAGACGTAATAATACAATTAGGCACAGATTGACCACGAACGAGTGAAATCCAGCGACCAATGCAGTCCCAACAGACGTAGAATAGCTCAAAAGTAACAAATATGCAGACTAGAACATCACCGGAATCGATCTATGCCGGTTTTGAGACGTAATAATACAATTAGGCACAGATTGACCACGAACGAGCCAAATTCAGCGTCCAATGTGATGCCAACAGACGTAGAATGGCTCAAAAGTAACAAATATGCAGACTAGAACATCAGCGGAATCGATCTATGCCGGTTTTGAGACGTAATAATACAATTAGGCACAGATTGACCACGAACGAGCCAAATTCAGCATCCAATGTGGTCCCAACACACGTAGAATGGCTCAAAAGTAAGAAATATGTAGACTAAAACATTAGCGGAATCGATCTATGCCGGTTTTGAGACGTAATAATACAATTAGGCACAGATTGACCACGAACGAGCCAAATTCAGCGTCCAATGTGATGCCTACAGACGTAGAATGGCTCAAAAGTAACAAATATGCAGACTAGAACATCACCGGAATCGATCTATGACGGTTTTCAGACGTAATAATACAATTAGGCACAGATTGACCACAAACGAGCCAATTCAGCGTCCAATGTGATGCCTACAGACGTAGAATAGCTCAAAAGTAACAAATATGCAGACTAGAACATCACCGGAATCGATCTATGCCGGTTTTGAGACGTAATAATACAATTTGGCACAGATTGACCACGAACGAGTAAAATCCAGCGACCAATGTAGTCCCAACAGACGTAGAATAGCTCAAAAGTAACAAATATGCAGACTAGAACATCAGCGGAATCGATCTATGCCGGTTTTCAGACGTAATAATACAATTAGGCACAAATTGACCACGAACGAGTGAAATCCAGCGACCCATGTAGTCCGAACACACGTGGAATAGCTCAAAAGTAACATTTTTTTCTTGGTTTATTGGGTCTTCTGTCTCACACAAAAAAAGGTTTGTTGGGAAAATGGAATTTCGCACTATTTTCAACTAAGTTGAAAATAACATTAACCTAGTCGTCCCAACACAAGACCACTGACTTAGGCTCGGTCTTGTTACCTAAAAAAAACGCTGACGTTTCGGTGGAAAATCTACCACCGTCTTCAGAGAATCTAAAAAAGAAAAAACACAACGGCAGAACACAGAAAACAACAACTTAATAAATATTAAACCTGATAATGTTCAATATGGAACTCTGAGAAGGGTTTTGTCAATAAAAATTGACATAAATTTTGACTTTTGTCATTCCAATAGGAAAGGTTATCTATTGTTGTAGTGAAAGGTGGGTTTTATAATGAAAACAAAATTACAAGAAATTTCAGTTACGTTTGATATGACCAAGTGTTATCTCCTCCTCTAGAATATTTAACCAAGTTTGGTCAATATTAATAGAGGATGTAGCAACACAGGAGTCATGGTTTAATCTAATATATGCACTTTCTTTTATTTTACGTCTTTTTGAAAAAGTTTCTTTGTCTATGATACTACATTCATTCCATTTGACTCTATGATCATTATCAAACGCGTGTTGGCATATATTAGATTTGTGAAAGTCTCCAGTTCTTAAATAATTTTGGTGTTCTTTAATACGTTTTTTTAAAGGTCTGGAGGTTTCACCAATATAAAATTGATTGCATTCGCAAGGAATTTTATATATCACGTTTCTTGTAGATTCATTTTCATTGTAAGGTTTTGTTTTAGTTAAGTGTGATCTTAATGTGTTTTGAGTTCTAAATATTGTTCTGATGTTATATTTTTTGCTATTCGTTTGATTTTGTCAGAAATACCTGGAATGTAAGGAATAAAAAGGTTAGTAAAAGGTAAAATTTGATTTTGATTTCCAGATTGTTTTGGATGTTCTAAATCCCTAAAACATTTATTAATAAATGTTTCAGGATAGTCATTTTCTTTTAGAACATTTTTAATGAATAATTTTTCTTTATTAAATTGTTCATTATTGCAAATAATTTTGGCTCTATCAAATAAACTTTTTACAATACCTTTTTTTACCATTATTGGATGATTGGATTTGTAGTTTAAATATCTATTTGTGTGGGTTGGTTTTCTGTATACTTTTGTTTCAAATTTGTTTATGTCTTTTTTGATTAGAATGTCTAAGAATGGAAGTTCGTTATTTTGTTCAGTTTCTGTTGTAAATTTGATTGTGGGTTCTATTGAGTTTATGTGAGTAAGAAATTGTTGGAGATGATCATTACCAAATGGATATATTGTGAAAACATCATCAATATATCTCCACCAGATTGTTGGTTTATAATTAAAATTATTAATGTTATTTTCTTCGAAATGTTCCATAAAAATATTACTTAATATTGGAGACAATGGAGAACCCATTGCCATTCCAGAATTTTGTTGGTAATAATCATCTCCATATTGGAAGAATGTTGTTTTAACACAAATTGTTAAAAGTTCTAAAATAGTGTTTATGCTTAAGCTTGTACGTTCCCCAAGACTTGAATCATTTTGCAATTTAGATCTAACAATTGAAAGAGTTTTGTCAACTGGGACGTTTGTGAATAAACTTACAACATCAAAACTTACCAGAGTATGATTTGGATTAATGTCGATATGTTTGAGTTTTTCAAGAAAGTGAGGAGAGTTTTTTATGTAAGAATCTGTGTTACCTACTAAAGGATTTAAAATGTTTAGCAAGAAGCGAGCTAATGAGTGAGTAGGCGAATTTATACTACTCACAATTGGCCTTAATGGCATGTTATTTTTATGAATTTTAGGAACACCATAAAAATGTGGTGTTTTGCTATTATGTGGCGTAAGATTACGCCTTTCAAGATCAGAAAATTGATCTTGATGTTTTTTTAAAGTAGTGTAAATTTGCCTTTCAATTTTTTCTGTTGGGTTTTTATTTAGTTTTGTGTAATTGTTTTCATTTAAAAGAGTCATGACTTTGTTGTGGTATGTAATAGAGTCCATTATGACTGTAGCGTTACCTTTGTCTGCTGGAAGTATTTTTATGTTGTTGTCTTTTTTGAGAGAGTATAATGCTTGTTGTTCAGGTTTGGATAGGTTTTGTTTGATTTTGTGTTGTTTTTCTAAGATAAGTTTTGATCTTATTTTAAATTCTTGTTGATGTTCTTCTGGTAAATTTTGAGTTGTCTCTTCAATTGCAGAAATAATATCAAGTTTGGGAATGTGTTGTGGTGTAATGGCAAAGTTTAAACCTTTTGAAAGAACAAGTTTTTCGCTATCAGATAAATTTTTGCTAGAAACATTTATTACAGTTCTTTGTTGAAGATTATTGACCTGATTGTGACTATTTACAAGTTGTATATGTATTTTTTCTTCCATTAAATTATTAAATTTATTGATATGAATTTGTTTTTGCTTATTACAATTTATATGATAGCTATTCAGAATACATTGCCACATATGATTAAAATCATTAAAAGAGACTTTTGACTGAAGGTCATTCTTAATAAAGTTAATATCATTTTTTAAAACAAATATATGATGTCTGTGGAATTGTATTCTGTCTCTTATTAAAGATTTGCTCGTTCTTTCTAGAATACGTATTATTCTGTTATTGTAATAAGGTGCTCTGAGTCTTAGACCTTTTGGAATGATATCATTGTTTCTGCATTTACATAAAAATGTTAAACCGTTCTCAGAATGTGTAAGTTGTATAAATTTGTGTTCTAAATTTCGAAATATAGAACAAATATGAGGCCCATACCTTTGTTGGAGATATGTTCTATATGTTTGTTGAGACGAATTACTCATTTTTTTCTTGGTTTATTGGGTCTTCTGTCTCACACAAAAAAAGGTTTGTTGGGAAAATGGAATTTCGCACTAAAGTAACAAATATGCAGACTAGAACATCACCGGAATCGATCTATGCCAGTTTTGAGACGTAATAATACAATTAGGCACAGATTGACCACGAACGAGTGAAATCCAGCGACCAATGCAGTCCCAACAGACGTAGAATAGCTCAAAAGTAACAAATATGCAGACTAGAACATCACCGGAATCGATCTATGCCAGTTTTGAGACGTAATAATACAATTAGGCACAGATTGACCACGAACGAGTGAAATCCAGCGACCAATGCAGTCCCAACAGACGTAGAATAGCTCAAAAGTAACAAATATGCAGACTAGAACATCACCGGAATCGATCTATGCCGGTTTTGAGACGTAATAATACAATTAGGCACAGATTGACCACGAACGAGCCAAATTCAGCGTCCAATGTGATGCCAACAGACGTAGAATGGCTCAAAAGTAACAAATATGTAGACTAAAACATTAGCGGAATCGATCTATGCCGGTTTTGAGACGAAATAATACAATTTGGCACAGATTGACCACGAACGAGCCAAATTCAGCGTCCAATGTGATCCCAACAGACGTAGAATAGCTCAAAAGTAACAAATATGCAGACTAGAACATCACCGGAATCGATGTATGCCGGTTTTGAGACGTAATAATACAATTAGGCACAGATTGACCACGAACGAGCCAAATTCAGCGTCCAATGTGATGCCTACAGACGTAGAATGGCTCAAAAGTAACAAATATGCAGACTCGAACATCAGCGGAATCGATCTATGCCGGTTTTGAGACATAATAATACAATTAGGCACAGATTGCCACGAACGAGCCAAATTCAGCATCCAATGTGGTCCCAACACACGTAGAATAGCTCAAAAGTAACAAATATGCAGACTAGAACATCACCGGAATCGATCTATGCCGGTTTTGAGACGTAATAATACAATTAGGCACAGATTGACCACGAACGAGCCAAATTCAGCGTCCAAT
This sequence comes from Ips typographus, assembly GCF_016097725.1. Classification (NCBI taxonomy): domain Eukaryota; kingdom Metazoa; phylum Arthropoda; class Insecta; order Coleoptera; family Curculionidae; genus Ips; species Ips typographus. The sequence continues at coordinate 5,165,976 of NC_138426.1, read as the reverse complement.
GTGATGCCTACAGACGTAGAATGGCTCAAAAGTAACAAATATGCAGACTAGAACATCAGCGGAATCGATCTATGCCGGTTTTGAGACGTAATAATACAATTAGGCACAGATTGAACACAAACGAGCAAAATTCAGCGTCCAATGTGATGCCTACAGACGTAGAATGGCTCAAAAGTAACAAATATGCAGACTAGAACATCACCGGAATCGATCTATGCCGGTTTTCAGACGTAATAATACAATTAGGCACAGATTGACCACGAACGAGTGAAATCCAGCGACCAATGCAGTCCCAACAGACGTAGAATAGCTCAAAAGTAACAAATATGCAGACTAGAACATCACCGGAATCGATCTATGCCGGTTTTGAGACGTAATAATACAATTAGGCACAGATTGACCACGAACGAGCCAAATTCAGCGTCCAATGTGATGCCAACAGACGTAGAATGGCTCAAAAGTAACAAATATGCAGACTAGAACATCAGCGGAATCGATCTATGCCGGTTTTGAGACGTAATAATACAATTAGGCACAGATTGACCACGAACGAGCCAAATTCAGCATCCAATGTGGTCCCAACACACGTAGAATGGCTCAAAAGTAACAAATATGTAGACTAAAACATTAGCGGAATCGATCTATGCCGGTTTTGAGACGAAATAATACAATTTGGCACAGATTGACCACGAACGAGCCAAATTCAGCGTCCAATGTGATCCCAACAGACGTAGAATAGCTCAAAAGTAACAAATATGCAGACTAGAACATCACCGGAATCGATCTATGCCGGTTTTGAGACGTAATAATACAATTAGGCACAGATTGACCACGAACGAGCCAAATTCAGCGTCCAATGTGATGCCTACAGACGTAGAATGGCTCAAAAGTAACAAATATGCAGACTAGAACATCAGCGGAATCGATCTATGCCGGTTTTGAGACGTAATAATACAATTAGGCACAGATTGACCACGCACGAGCCAAGTTCAGCATCCAATGTGGTCCCAACACACGTAGAATGGATCAAAAGTAACAAATATGCAGACTAGAACATCAGCGGAATCTATCTATGACGGTTTTGAGACGAAATAATACAATTAGGCACAAATTGACCACGAACGAGTGAAATCCAGCGACCAATGTAGTCCCAACAGACGTAGAATAGCTCAAAAGTAACAAATATGCAGACTAGAACATCACCGGAATCGATCTATGCCGGTTTTGAGACGTAATAATACAATTAGGCACAGATTGACCACGAACGAGCCAAATTCAGCATCCAATGTGGTCCCAACACACGTAGAATGGCTCAAAAGTAACAAATATGTAGACTAAAACATCAGCGGAATCGATCTATGCCGGTTTTGAGACGTAATAATACAATTAGGCACAGATTGACCACGAACGAGCCAAATTCAGCATCCAATGTGGTCCCAACACACGTAGAATGGCTCAAAAGTAACAAATATGCAGACTAGAACATCAGCGGAATCGATCTATGCCGGTTTTGAGACGTAATAATACAATTTGGCACAGATTGACCACGAACGAGTAAAATCCAGCGACCAATGTAGTCCCAACAGACGTAGAATAGCTCAAAAGTAACAAATATGCAGACTAGAACATCAGCGGAATCTATCTATGCCGGTTTTGAGACGTAATAATACAATTCGGCACAGATTGACCACGAACGAGCCAAATTCAGCGTCCAATGTGATGCCTACAGACGTAGAATGGCTCAAAAGTAACAAATATGCAGACTAGAACATCAGCGGAATCGATCTATGCCGGTTTTGAGAAGTAATAATACAATTAGGCACAGATTGAACACAAACGAGCAAAATTCAGCGTCCAATGTGATGCCTACAGACGTAGAATGGCTCAAAAGTAACAAATATGCAGACTAGAACATCACCGGAATCGATCTATGCCGGTTTTCAGACGTAATAATACAATTAGGCACAGATTGACCACGAACGAGTGAAATCCAGCGACCAATGCAGTCCCAACAGACGTAGAATAGCTCAAAAGTAACAAATATGCAGACTAGAACTTCACCGGAATCGATCTATGCCAGTTTTGAGACGTAATAATACAATTAGGCACAGATTGACCACGAACGAGTGAAATCCAGCGACCAATGCAGTCCCAACAGACGTAGAATAGCTCAAAAGTAACAAATATGCAGACTAGAACATCACCGGAATCGATCTATGCCGGTTTTGAGACGTAATAATACAATTAGGCACAGATTGACCACGAACGAGCCAAATTCAGCGTCCAATGTGATGCCAACAGACGTAGAATGGCTCAAAAGTAACAAATCTGCAGACTAGAACATCAGCGGAATCGATCTATGCCGGTTTTGAGACGTAATAATACAATTAGGCACAGATTGACCACGAACGAGCCAAATTCAGCGTCCAATGTGATGCCTACAGACGTAGAATGGCTCAAAAGTAACAAAAATGCAGACTAGAACATCACCGGAATCGATCTATGCCGGTTTTGAGACGTAATAATACAATTAGGCACAGATTGACCACGAACGAGCCAAATTCAGCGTCCAATGTGATGCCTACAGACGTAGAATGGCTCAAAAGTAACAAATATGCAGACTAGAACATCAGCGGAATCGATCTATGCCGGTTTTGAGACGTAATAATACAATTAGGCACAGATTGACCACGAACGAGTAAAATCCAGCGACCAATGTAGTCTCAACAGACGTAGAATAGCTCAAAAGTAACAAATATGCAGACTAGAACATCAGCGGAATCTATCTATGCCGGTTTTGAGACGTAATAATACAATTTGGCACAGATTGCCCACGAACGAGTGAAATCCAGCGACCAATGTAGTCCGAACACACGTGGAATAGCTCAAAAGTAACAAATATTTATTTATTTTTTTTTTTTTATTTCCAATATCACAAAAGGGATGTAGGAAGATTACAAAATCACGTATAAAAAAGAAAATACTTATCACTTATCACACATGTTATACGTCTTCAAAGCTGTAGCCTAGGAACTCCTCCACTGTATAAAAAGCCCTACTTAATAAAAGGTCTCTCATAAATGATAAAAACCTGCTGTTTGACAACTGACGTAATTTTGGTGGGATCTTATTATATATCACAGCACCAATATAATAGGGGTTCGCTTTAAATAATTCAAGCCTGTGTAACTCATATTGATAGTTATTTCCAAATCGGGTAGCATAGTTATGATTAGTATTTAGAGTTATGAAAGCGGACGCATTCTGCCTTACAAATTTTAAAAGTTCGAATATAAATAAACAAGGAAAAGTCATTATTTTCTCTGAGATAAATGATGGTTTACATGATTCCCTCGATTTTAAATTAAACATTATACGTACGGCACGTTTTTGGTTTAAGAAAGCTCTATTGGATGCAGACGATGCACCCCACAGCACTATTCCATATCTCATACGAGATTCAATATTAGCATAGTAGAATGATTTAACTGTTGCCCGACTCGTTATTTGTTTTAGGCGCTGTAAAGCAAAACAGCTTCTCGAACATTGGCTGCAGACAAAATTGACATGTTCTTTCCAATTCAACGACAAGTCTAAATATAAACCCAACAACTTAAAAGATGTAACTTGTTTTATAGTTTTACCACTCAATTTGATAAGATGACTTTTCAGGTAGTTGGCTCCGCAAGGATGAAACTCCATTGTATACGTCTTATCTTGGTTCAGAGTTAATTTATTGTTACTAAAGTAATTTGATAACAAGCTCAAATTATCATTCAAAGTCCTTCTCAAGATATGCTCATCCTTATTTGAGGATAACAAAGTAATATCATCAGCAAATTCACAATGTGGTGCACTCAAATATTTTGGCATGTCATTAATGTATATAAGGAAGAGTAGTGGGCCTAAGACGCTGCCCTGCGGGACGCCAACTTCAATTGTTAACTGGTCTGATTCAGATTTATTGAATAAAACATATTTTCTATTAGATAGATACGAGTTCAATAATTTATGACAATTTCCTCGTATTCCATAAGAAAGACATTTCTGCAAAAGCAAGGTGTGCTCGACACAGTCAAAAGCTTTGGTCAGATCAATAAAAAGGGCCATAACGTTTTTATTTTGATCTAGTTCCCTATAAATTTGGTTAATAACATAGCATAGTGCTGATAAAGTTGATTTCCTGCTTCGAAAACCATGTTGTGAGTCTGATAGTACATTATTGGAATCTAGAAAGTTTAGAATGCGTTTTGATAAAACTTTTTCAAAAATTTTCGAGAATATTGACAGGAGTGATATTGGGCGATAATTTCCGATATCAGCTGTGCTACCCCTCTTGTGCGCACAAATGACTTTGGATAATTTCAAGTAGTCCGGAAAAATCGCTTGCGTAAAACACAAGTTTAATAATATGCACAAGGGCTTACTGACCTCTGAACTACAAAACTTAATGAGTTTTGCCGAAAATTCGTCAGGACCGGTGGAATTCGTATTTTTTAAACTGTTTATTACTTCAATTATTTCTTTTTCTGTAACATCAAATAAATAGATTGAATTATTAACATGTGGTACTGTATTGAGGGAGTTAGAAATTATTGGTATGTGTAGATTTTGGAGCGATAAGGGAATATTTACGAAAGTGGAATTAAAATGGTTTGCTATTTCTTTGGAATCCGTAATTTCAATATCATTACTATATCCTTTTATTTGCTTGTTTCCTTATTTTTAGTAGTAGAGTTTATAATATTCCAAATAGTTTTGATTTGTTAGTAGAAGAAGATAGTTTATTATCATAATATGTTTGTTTGCAAGTCGCAAGGTTTTCCTGTAATACTCTTATATCTTTATAGTAATCCATACTAATCTCTGCTTTTTTAAGCTGGGAAGACATTTTGCGTAGGTTCTTTGATGACACCTTCAAGCCTAAAGTGAGCCACTGTTTATTCGAAATATAATCTAGCGCTTTTTTCCTTACAAAAGGAAAGCAGATGTTAAAATAACTATAAAAGATCTCAACAAATTGCAACATACTGTACATCCAACATCGTCCGCACTTTCCAGTAAGTTGGTCCATGACTCCAATGATAATATCTTTTGAAATTATTCATGTTCTTATAGAAAACATCGTACCATGTCAGAATTGTTAATACTTTCATTAGAACATGCCGGAATTGTAACAAGTTGATAAGTGTGGTCCGATAAGCCGTTTTCGCAAACCTTTTATCAATAATAACTGAATTGAAATCTGTACAAATATAGTCGATAGCAGTGGAAGAGTTCTTACATATATGAGTAGGTACATTAAAAGCTGGGGTCAAGTTGAACGAACTTAAAATGTCAGTTAGCTCAAGAGTAGCAGTGTTGTCTTGCAAGAAATTAATGTTAAAATCTCCGGCAACAATATTACGACTAAAGGGAAATGTATTGGTTAAGAATGTAAGACAAGCCTCCAGTTGTTTAAGGAAGTCAACCCTCCGAGATAGGGGTGACCTATATACACAAAGAACATTTGTTTTAATATTATTTCTACACAACTGGATGCATGCACATTCGAATGTCATTTCAATACATAGACCAGGAGGAACTGTAATAGGCACATAGTCTATATTATCACTCACCAATATCACAACTCCGCCATGTTGATTGTTCGTTCGATTATAGAAATTAGCTATGTTGTAGCCTTTGATGTTTAAGGCAACCATCTGGTAGTCTGAGCACCAACTTTCAGTTATGCACAAAATGTTCACTCTTTCCAGCTCTAAGAAAACTTCAAGCTCATCGATTTTATTTTTTAGTGATTGGATGTTTTGATGCACTATATTGAGAGGTCTATCAACTAAATCGCATGGTGTTGTTGTTCTGGAGTTGCTTATGGCCGGGGCAGCATTAACTGTTGGGTCCTTATGGAAATAAGTCTTTCGTTTCCTTGAGGAATTCTTGATTCCTGCTAAAATCAAATCTTCTAATACCAACATTTCTAGGCCAAAAGTCCGTTTTGTACATATCATCCTTTTTGTCCAATGGGGCTACCACTACAAAAGATCTAGTTTATCCTCAGAGTTTACTATCTCCTTTACAATGATTTTTAGGTGCTCAAAACCACTTTTGTTTTTAATGAATGCTGTTATCATATCTTCTGTGGCTGTTTTCATGACTCTATATAAGTATATCCAAACGCGTCGGTGCCCTCCAGTAAAACCTTTCGTTGTCGGTCGCGGTGGTTCTTCACCTGTTCCCAATTTCCGAATTTTTTTTGTCAGTCTAGCGGAGTCTTGAGCGCCTTGAAAACCCAGAGTTTTTAACTAGTAGTTTTGTCGGCAGTGTTCTGCGGAAGCGGAGCCAGTAGAGTTCGATCTTACGATAGGGACTGTAGACGGCTGATGGTGTACAACTTCTATGAAGGAATTGGAGTATTAAAATTTGAATCCGTTGTGGTTGGGCTGGTCCGGTCCTGGTGTTGTTTACTGAATTTTGCAGCACATCTCTATACGACGTTATCTTCGGCTTGTTTATTGTTGTTTTTTCCTCCATATTTACGGATTCAAGGCTGTAGCATTTATCGGCCAGTAGGGCATTATTTTGTTTTAACACGTTATTTTTGTCCATTAATTCTTCTACAAGCTGTTTAAGGTAGTTGCATTTCCAGGTTTGCACTAGTTTGGGATGGTTCTGGCATTCTATTTTCTTGATTATCCGTCTGGGTTCCACTATCCACTTGGCCATAACAGGGGCATTTCACTAGGGATTTACTACCACTAAAAACTTTTAAACCCGTTACTCTTAGTGCACAGGAATTGTGTAACCATAGATGACATATTGCACCGTTTTATTGCAATATTGCAACGCTTATCATCACCGTCACCGGTTGACGATGTATCCTCGTCGACCATACTCGATGTACTACTCTACTACTGTTTAAGACACTTGGCAGTTAAAGCCTCAATATGCAGGCTAGAACATCAGCGGAATCGAACTATTCCGGTTTTGAGACGTAATAATACACTTTGGCACAGATTGGCCACGAACCAGTGAAATCCAGCGACCAATGTAGTCCCAACAGACGTAGAATAGCTCAAAAGTAACAAATATGCAGACTAGAACATCAGCGGAATCGATCTATGCCGGTTTGAGACGTAATAATACAATTTGGCACAGATTGCCACGAACCAGTGAAATCCAGCGACCAGTGTAGTCCCAACAGACGTAGAATAGCTCAAAAGTAACAAATATGCAGACTAGAACATCAGCGGCAATCGATCTATGCCGGTTTGAGACGTAATAATACAATTTGGCACAGATTGCCCACGAACCAGTGAAATCCAGCGACCAGTGTAGTCCCAACAGACGTAGAATAGCTCAAAAGTAACAAATATGCAGACTAGACCATCAGCGGAATAGATCTATGCCGGATTTGAGACGTAATAATACAATTTGGCACAGATTGAAAACGATCGAGTGAAATCCAGCGACCAATGTAGTCCCAACAGACGTAGAATAGCTCAAAAGTAACAAATATGAAGACTAGAACATCAGCGGAATAGATCTATGCCGGATTTAAGACGAAATAATACAATTTGGCACAAATTGACCACGAAACGAGCCAATTCAGCGTCCAATGTGGTCCCAACAGACGAAGAATGGCTCAAAAGTAACCAAATATGCAGACTGGAACAGCGGAATCGATCTATGCCGGTTTTGAGACGTAATAATACAATTTGGCAGATTGACCACGAACGTGCCAAATTCAGCGTCCAATGTGATGCCAACAGACGTAGAATAGCTCAAAAGTAACAAATATGAAGACTAGAACATCAGCGGAATAGATCTATGCCGGATTTGAGACGTAATAATACAATTGGCACAGATTGACCACGATCGAGTGAAATCCAGCAACCAATGTAGTCCCAACAGACGTAGAATAGCTCAAAAGTAACAAATATGCAGACTAGAACATCAGCGGAATCGATCTATGCCGGGTTTTGAGACGTAATAATACAATTTGGCACAGATTGCCCCACGAACCAGTGAAATCCAGCAGACCAGTGTAGTCCCACAGACGTAGAATAGCTCAAAAGTAACAAATATGCAGACTAGAACATCAGCGGAATAGATCTATGCCGGATTTGAGACGTAATAATACAATTTGGCACAGATTGACCACGAACCAGTGAAATCCAGCGACCAGTGTAGTCCTAACAGACGTAGAATAGCTCAAAAGTAACAAATATGCAGACTAGAACATCAGCGGAATCGATCTATGCCGGTTTTGAGACGTAATAATACAATTTGGGACAGATTGACCACGAACGAGTGAAATCCAGCGAGCAATGTAGTCCCAACAGACTTGAATAGCTCAAAAGTAATAATATGCAGACTAGAACATCAGCGGAATCGATCTATGCCGGTTTGAGACGTAATAATACAATTTGGCACAGATTGGTCACGAACCAGAGAAATCCAGCGACCAATGTAGTCCCAAGACGTAGAATAGCTCAAAGTAATAAATATGCAGACTAGAACATCAGCGGAATCGATCTATGTCGGTTTTGAGACGTAATAATACAATTTGGCACAGATTGCCCACGAACCAGTGAAATCCAGCGACCAGTGTAGTCCCAACAGACGTAGAATAGCTCAAAAGTAACAATATGCAGACTAGAACATCAGCGGAATAGATCTATGCCGGATTTGAGACGTAATAATACAATTTGGCACAGATTGACCACGATCGAGTGAAATCCAGCGACCAAGTAGTCCCAACAGTAGAATAGCTCAAAAGTAACAATATGCAGACTAGAACATCAGCGGAATAGATCTATGCCGGATTTAAGACGAAATAATACAATTTGGCACAAATTGACCACGAACGAGCCAAATTCAGCGTCCAATGTGGTCCCAACAGACGTAGAATGGCTCAAAAGTAACAAATATGCAGACTGGAACAGCGGAATCGATCTATGCCGGTTTTGAGACGTAATAATACAATTTGGCAGATTGACCACGAACGTGCCAAATTCAGCGTCCAATGTGATGCCAACAGACGTAGAATAGCTCAAAAGTAACAAATATGAAACTAGAACATCAGCGGAATAGATCTATGCCGGATTTAAGACGAAATAATACAATTTGGCACAAATTGACCACGAACGAGCCAAATTCAGCGTCCAATGTGGTCCCAACAGACGTAGAATGGCTCAAAGTAACAAATATGCAGACTGGAACAGCGGAATCGATCTATGCCGGTTTTGAGACGTAATAATACAATTTGGCAGATTGACCACGAACGTGCCAAATTCAGCGTCCAATGTGGTCCCAACAGACGTAGAATAGCTCAAAAGTAACAAATATGCAGACTAGAACATCAGCGGAATAGATCTATGCCGGATTTGAGACGTAATAATACAATTTGGCACAGATTGACCACGAACGAGTAAAATCCAGCGAGGAATGTAGTCCCAACAGACGTAGAATAGCTCAAAAGTAACAAATATGCAGACTAGAACATCAGCGGAATCGATCTATTGTGCCAAATTGTATTATTACGTCTCAAAACCGGCATAGAACAACAGACGTAGAATAGCTCAAAAGTAACAAATATGCAGTCTAGAACATTAGCGGAATCGATCTATGCCGGTTTTGAAACGTAATAATACAATTTGGCACAGATTGGCCACGAACCAGTGAAATCCAGCGACCAATGTAGTCCCAACAGACGTAGAATAGCTCAAAAGTAACAAATATGCAGTCTAGAACATTCAGCGGAATCGATCTATGCCGGTTTTGAAACGTAATAATACAATTTGGCACAGATTGGCCACGACCGAGTGAAATCCAGCGACCAATGTAGTCCCAACAGACGTAGAATAGCTCAAAAGTAACAAATATTTTATTTATTTTTTTTTTTTTATTTATTTCCAATATCACAAAAGGGATGTAGGAAGATTACAAAATCACGTATATAAAAAAGAAAATACTTATCACTTATCACACATGTTATACGTCTTCAAAGCTGTAGCCTAGGAACTCCTCCACTGGTATAAAAAGCCCTACTTAATAAAAGGTCTCTCATAAATGATAAAAACCTGCTGTTTGACAACTGACGTAATTTTGGTGGGATCTTATTATATATCACAGCACCAATATAATAGGGGTTCGCTTTAAATAATTCAAGCCTGTGTAACTCATATTGATAGTTATTTCCAAATCGGGTAGCATAGTATGATTAGTATTTAGAGTTATGAAAGCGGACGCATTCCTGCCTTACAAATTTTAAAAGTTCGAATATAAATAAACAAGGAAAAGTCATTATTTTCTCTGAGATAAATGATGGTTTACATGATTCCCTCGATTTTAAATTAAACATTATACGTACGGCACGTTTTTGGTTTAAGAAAGCTCTATTGGATGCAGACGATGCACCCCACAGCACTATTCCATATCTCTACGAGATTCAATATTAGCATAGTAGAATGATTTAACTGTTGCCCGACTCGTTATTTGTTTTAGGCGCTGTAAAGCAAAACAGCTTCTCGAACATTGGCTGCAGACAAAATTGACATGTTCTTTTCCAATTCAAACGACAAGTCTAAATATAAACCCAACAACTTAAAAGATGTAACTTGTTTTATAGTTTTACCACTCAATTTGATAAGATGACTTTTCAGGTAGTTGGCTCCGCAAGGATGAAACTCCATTGTATACGTCTTATCTTGGTTCAGAGTTAATTTATTGTTACTAAAGTAATTTGATAACAAGCTCAAATTATCATTCAAAGTCCTTCTCAAGATATGCTCATCCTTATTTGAGGATAACAAAGTAATATCATCAGCAAATTCACAATGTGGTGCACTCAAATATTTTGGCATGTCATTAATGTATATAAGGAAGAGTAGTGGGCCTAAGACGCTGCCCTGCGGGACGCCAACTTCAATTGTTAACTGGTCTGATTCAGATTTATTGAATAAAACATATTGTTTTCTATTAGATAGATACGAGTTCAATAATTTATGACAATTTCCTCGTATTCCATAAGAAAGACATTTCTGCAAAAGCAAGGTGTGCTCGACACAGTCAAAAGCTTTGGTCAGATCAATAAAAAGGGCCATAACGTTTTTATTTTGATCTAGTTCCCTATAAATTTGGTTAATAACATAGCATAGTGCTGATAAAGTTGATTTCCTGCTTCGAAAACCATGTGTGAGTCTGATAGTACATTATTGGAATCTAGAAAGTTTAGAATGCGTTTTGATAAAACTTTTTCAAAAATTTTCGAGAATATTGACAGGAGTGATATTGGGCGATAATTTCCGATATCAGCTGTGCTACCCCTCTTGTGCGCACAAATGACTTTGGATAATTTCAAGTAGTCCGGAAAAATCGCTTGCGTAAACACAAGTTTAATAATATGCACAAGGGCTTACTGACCTCTGAACTACAAAACTTAATGAGTTTTGCCGAAAATTCGTCAGGACCGGTGGAATTCGTATTTTTTAAACTGTTTATTACTTCAATTATTTCTTTTTCTGTAACATCAAATAAATAGATTGAATTATTAACATGTGGTACTGTATTGAGGGAGTTAGAAATTATTGGTATGTGTAGATTTTGGAGCGATAAGGGAATATTTACGAAAGTGGAATTAAAATGGTTTGCTATTTCTTTGGAATCCGTAATTTCAATATCATTTACTAATATCCTATTTATTTGCTTGTTTCCTTATTTTTAGTAGTAGAGTTTATAATATTTTTGTTTTGCAAGTCGCAAGGTTTCCTGTAAATACGCTTATATCTTTTATAGTAATCCATACTAATCTCTGCTTTTTTAAGCGGGGAAGACATTTTGCATAGGTTCTTTGATGACACCTTCAAGCCTAAAGTGAGCCACTGTTTATTCGAAATAAAATCTAGCTCTTTTTTTCCTTACAAAAGGAAAGCAGATGTTAAAATAACTATAAAAGATCTCAACAAATTGCAACATACTGTATCCAACATCGTCCGCACTTCCAGTAAGTTGGTCCATGACTCCAATGATATATCTTTTGAAATTATTCATGTTCTTTATAGAAAAACATCGTACCATGTCAGAATTGGTAATACTTTCATTAGAACATGCCGGAATTGTAACAGTTTGATAAGTGTGGGTCCGATAAGCCGTTTTCCGCAAACCTTTTTATCAATAATAACTGAATTGAAATCTGTACAAATATAGTCGATAGCAGTGGAAGAGTCTTACATATATGAGTAGGTACATTAAAGCTGGGGTCAAGTTGAACGAACTTAAAATGTCAGTTAGCTCAAGAGTAGCAGTGTTGTCTTGCAAGAAATTAATGTTAAAATCTCCGGCAACAATATTACGACTAAAGGGAAATGTATTGGTTAAGAATGTAAGACAAGCCTCCAGTTGTTTAAGGAAGTCAACCCTCTGAGATAGGGGTGACCTATATACACAAAGAACATTTGTTTTAATATTATTTCTACACAACTGGATGCATGCACATTCGAATGTCATTTCAATACATAGACCAGGAGGAACTGTAATAGGCACATAGTCTATATTATCACTCACCAATATCACAACTCCGCCATGTTGATTGTTCGTTCGATTATAGAAATTAGCTATGTTGTAGCCTTTGATGTTTAAGGCAGCCATCTGGTAGTCTGAGCACCAACTTTCAGTTATGCACAAAATGTTCACTCTTTCCAGCTCTAAGAAACTTCAAGCTCATCGATTTTATTTTTTAGTGATTGGATGTTTTGATGCACTATATTGAGAGGTCTATCAACTAAATCGCATGGTGTTGTTGTTCTGGAGGTTGCTTATGGCCGGGGCAGCATTAACTGTTGGGTCCTTATGGAAATAAGTCTTTCGTTTCCTTGAGGAATTCTTGATTCCTGCTAAAATCAAATCTTCTAATACCAACATTTCTAGGCCAAAAGTCCGTTTTGTACATATCATCCTTTTTGTCCAATGGGGCTACCACTACAAAAGATCTAAGTTTATCCTCAGAGTTTACTATCTCCTTTACAATGATTTTAGTGTGCTCAAAACCACTTTTGTTTTTAATGAATGCTGTTATCATATCTTCTGTGGCTGTTTTCATGACTCTATATAAGTATATCCAAACGCGTCGGTCCCCTCCAGTAAAACCTTTCGTTGTCGAGTCGCGTGGTTCTTCACCTGTTCCCAATTTTCCGAATTTTTTTGTCAGTCTAGCGGAGTCTTGAGCGCCTTGAAAACCCAGAGTTTTTAACTAGTAGTTTTGTCGGCAGTGTTCTGCGGAAGCGGAGCCAGTAGAGTTCGATCTTACGATAGGGACTGTAGACGGCTGATGGTGTACAACTTCTATTGAAGGAATTGGAGTATTAAAATTTTGAATCCGTTGTGGTTGGGCTGGTCCGGTCCTGGTGTTGTTTACTGAATTTTGCAGCACATCTCGATACGACGTTATCTTCGGCTTGTTTATTGTTGTTTTTTTCCTCCATATTTACGGATTCAAGGCTGTAGCATTTATCGGCCAGTAGGGCATTATTTTGTTTTAACACGTTATTTTTGTCCATTAATTCTTCTACAAGCTGTTTAAGGTAGTGCATTTCCAGGTTTGCACTAGTTTGGGATGGTTCTGGCATTCTATTTTCTTGATTATCCGTCTGGGTTCCACTATCCACTTGGCCATAACAGGGGCATTTCACTAGGGATTTACTACCACTAAAAACTTTTAAACCCGTTACTCTTAGTGCACAGGAATTGTGTAAATATAGATGACATATTGCACCGTTTTATTGCAATATTTGCAACGCTTATCATCACCGTCACCGGTTGAACGATGTATCCTCGTCGACCATACTCGATGTACTACTCTACTACTGTTTAAGACACTTGGCAGTTAAAGCCTCAATATGCAGGCTAGAACATCAGCGGAATCGAACTATTCCGGTTTTGAGACGTAATAATACACTTTGGCACAGATTGGCCACGAACCAGTGAAATCCAGCGACCAATGTAGTCCCAACAGACGTAGAATAGCTCAAAAGTAACAAATATGCAGGCTAGAACATCAGCGGAATCGATCTATGCCGGTTTTGAGACGTAATAATACAATTTGGCACAGATTGGTCACGAACCAGTGAAATCCAGCGACCAATGTAGTCCCAACAGACGTAGAATAGCTCAAAAGTAACAAATATGCAGACTAGAACATCAGCGGAATCGATCTATGCCGGTTTTGAGACGTATAATACAATTTGGCACAGATTGCCCACGAACCAGTGAAATCCAGCGACCAGTGTAGTCCCAACAGACGTAGAATAGCTCAAAATTAACAAATATGCAGACTAGAACATCAGCGGAATAGATCTATGCCGGATTTGAGACGTAATAATACAATTTGGCACAGATTGACCACGATCGAGTGAAATCCAGCGACCAATGTAGTCCCAACAGACGTAGAATAGCTCAAAAGTAACAAATATGAAGACTAGAACATCAGCGGAATAGATCTATGCCGGATTTAAGACGAAATAATACATTTGGCACAAATTGACCACGAACGAGCCAAATTCAGCGTCCAATGTGGTCCCAACAGACGAAGAATGGCTCAAAAGTAACAAATATGCAGACTGGAACAGCGGAATCGATCTATGCCGGTTTTGAGACGTAATAATACAATTTGGCAGATTGACCACGAACGTGCCAAATTCAGCGTCCAATGTGATGCCAACAGACGTAGAATAGCTCAAAAGTAACAAATATGAAGACTAGAACATCAGCGGAATAGATCTATGCCGGATTTGAGACGTAATAATACATTTGGCACAGATTGACCACGATCGAGTGAAATCCAGCGACCAATGTAGTCCCAACAGACGTAGAATAGCTCAAAAGTAACAAATATGCAGACTAGAACATCAGCGGAATCGATCTATGCCGGTTTTGAGACGTAATAATACAATTTGGGCACAGATTGCCCACGAACCAGTGAAATCCAAGCGACCAGTGTAGTCCCAACAGACGTAGAATAGCTCAAAAGTAACAAATATGCAGACTAGAACATCAGCGGATAGATCTACGCCGGATTTGAGACGTAATAATACAATTTGGCACAGATTGACCACGAACAGTGAAATCCAGCGACCAGTGTAGTCCTAACAGACGTAGAATAGCTCAAAAGTAACAAATATGCAGACTAGAACATCAGCGGAATCGATCTATTGCCGGTTTTGAGACGTAATAATACAATTTGGGACAGATTGACCACGAACGAGTGAAATCCAGCGAGCAATGTAGTCCCAACAGACGTTGAATAGCTCAAAAGTAATAAATATGCAGACTAGAACATCAGCGGAATCGATCTATGCCGGTTTGAGACGTAATAATACAATTTGGCACAGATTGGTCACGAACCAGAGAAATCCAGCGACCAATGTAGTCCCAACAGACGTAGAATAGCTCAAAAGTAATAAATATGCAGACTAGAACATCAGCGGAATCGATCTATGTCGGTTTGAGACGTAATAATACAATTTGGCACAGATTGCCCACGAACCAGTGAAATCCAGCGACCAGTGTAGTCCCAACAGACGTAGAATAGCTCCAAAAGTAACAATATGCAGACTAGAACATCAGCGGAATCAGATCTATGCCGGATTTGAGACCGTAAGAATACAATTTGGCACAGATTGACCACGATCGAGTGAAATCCAGCGACCAATGTAGTCCCAACAGACGTAGAATAGCTCAAGTAACAAATATGCAGACTAGAACATCAGCGGAATAGAATCTATGCCGGATTAAGACGAAATAATACAATTTGGCACAAATTGACCACGAACGAGCCAAATTCAGGTCCATGTGGTCCCAACAGACGTAGAATGGCTCAAAAGTAACAAATTGCAGACTGGAACCGCGGAATCGATCTATGCCGGTTTTGAGACGTAATAATACAATTTGGCAGATTGACCACGAACGTGCCAATTCCAGCGTCCATGTGATGCAACAGGACGTAGATAGCTCAAAAAGTAACAAATATGAAGACTAGAACATCAGCGGAATAGATCTATGCCGGATTTAAGACGAAATAATACAATTTGGCACAAATTGACCACGACGATGCTCAAATTCAGCGTCCAATGTGGTCCCAACAGACGTAGAATGGCTCAAAAGTAACAAATATGCAGACTGGAACAGCGGAATCGATCTATGCCGGTTTTGAGACGTAATAATACAATTTGGCAGATTGACCACGAACGTGCCAAATTCAGCGTCCAATGTGGTCCCAACAGACGTAGAATAGCTCAAAAGTAACAAATATGCAGACTAGAACATCAGCGGAATAGATCTATGCCGGATGAGACGTAATACAATTTGGCACAGATTGACCACGAACGAGTAAAATCCAGCGAGGAATGTAGTCCCAACAGACGTAGAATAGCTCAAAAGTAAAAAATATGCAGACTAGAACATCAGCGGAATCGATCTATTGTGCCAAATTGTATTATTACGTCTCAAAACCGGCATAGAACAACAGACGTAGAATAGCTCAAAAGTAACAAATATGCAGTCTAGAACATTAGCGGAATCGATCTATGCCGGTTTTGAAACGTAATAATACAATTTGGCACAGATTGGCCACGACCGAGTGAAATCCAGCGACCAATGTAGTCCCAACAGACGTAAAATTGCTCAAAAGTAACAAATATGCAGGCTAGAACATCAGCGGAATCGAACTATGCCGGTTTTGAAACGTAATAATACAATTTGGCACAGATTGGCCACGACCGAGTGAATCCAGCGACCAATGTAGTCCCAACAGACGTAGAATAGCTCAAAAGTAACAAATATTTTATTTATTTATTTTTTTTTTTTATTTATTCCAATATCACAAAAGGGATGTAGGAAGATTACAAAATCACGTATATAAAAAAGAAAATACTTATCACTTATCACACATGTTATACGTCTCAAAGCTGTAGCCTAGGAACTCCTCCACTGTATAAAAGCCCTACTTAATAAAAGGTCTCTCATAAATGATAAAAACCTGCTGTTTGACAACTGACGTAATTTGGTGGGATCTTATTATAATCACAGCACCAATATAATAGGGGTTCGCTTTAAATAATTCAAGCCTGTGTAACTCATATTGATAGTTATTTCCAATCGGGTAGCATAGTTATGATTAGTATTTAGAGTTATGAAAGCGGACGCATTCTGCCTTACAAATTTTAAAAGTTCGAATATAAATAAACAAGGAAAAGTCATTATTTTCTCTGAGATAAATGATGGTTTACATGATTCCCTCGATTTTTAAATTAAACATTATACGTACGGCACGTTTTTGGTTTAAGAAAGCTCTATTGGATGCAGACGATGCACCCCACAGCACTATTCCATATCTCATACGAGATTCAATATTAGCATAGTAGAATGATTAACTGTTGCCCGACTCGTTATTTGTTTAGGCGCTGTAAAGCAAACAGCTTCTCGAACATTGGCTGCAGACAAAATTGACATGTTCTTTCCAATTCAACGACAAGTCTAAATATAAACCCAACAACTTAAAAGATGTAACTTGTTTTATAGTTTTACCACTCAATTGATAAGATGACTTTTCAGGTAGTTGGCTCCGCAAGGATGAAACTCCATTGTATACGTCTTATCTTGGTTCAGAGTTAATTTATTGTTACTAAAGTAATTTGATAACAAGCTCAAATTATCATTCAAAGTCCTTCTCAAGATATGCTCATCCTTATTTGAGGATAACAAAGTAATATCATCAGCAAATTCACAATGTGGTGCACTCAATATTTGGCATGTCATTCATGTATATAAGGAAGAGTAGTGGGCCTAAGACGCTGCCCTGCGGGACGCCAACTTCAATTGTTACTGGTCTGATTCAGATTATTGAATAAAACATATTGTTTTTCTATTAGATAGATACGAGTTCAATAATTTATGACAATTTCCTCGTATTCCATAGAAAAGACATTTCTGCAAAAGCAAGGTGTGCTCGACACAGTCAAAAGCTTTGGTCAGATCAATAAAAAGGGCCATAACGTTTTATTTTGATCTAGTTCCCTATAAATTTGGTTAATAACATAGCATAGTGCTGATAAAGTTGATTTCCTGCTTCGAAAACCATGTTGTGAGGTCTGATAGTACATTATTGGAATCTAGAAAGTTTAGAATGCGTTTTGATAAAACTTTTTCAAAAATTTTCGAGAATATGACAGGAGTGATATTGGGCGATAATTTCCGATATCAGCTGTGCTACCCCTCTTGGTGCGCACAAATGACTTTGGATAATTTCAAGTAGTCCGGAAACATCGCTTGCGTAAAACACAAGTTTAATAATATGCACAAGGGCTTACTGACCTCTGAACTACAAACTTAATGAGTTTGCCGAAAATTCGTCAGGACCGGTGGAATTCGTATTTTTTAAACTGTTTATTACTTCAATTATTTCTTTTTCTGTAACATCAAATAATAGATTGAATTATTAACATTGGTACTGTATTGAGGAGTTAGAAATTATTGGTATGTGTAGATTTGACGCGATAAGGGAATATTTACGAAAGTGGAATTAAAATGGTTTGCTATTTCTTTGGAATCCGTAATTTCAATATCATTTACTAATCGCCTATTTATTTGCTTGTTTCCTTTATTTTTAGTAGTAGAGTTTAATATTCCAAATAGTTTTTGATTTGTTAGTAGAAGAAGATAGTTTATTATCATAATATGTTTGTTTTGCAAGTCGCAAGGTTTTCCTGTAAATACTCTTATATCTTTTATAGTAATCCATACTAATCTCTGCTTTTTAAGCTGGGAAGACATTTTGCGTAGGTTCTTTGATGACACCTTCAAGCCTAAAGTGAGCCACTGTTTATTCGAAATATCTAGCGCTTTTTTCCTTACAAAAGGAAAGCAGATGTTAAAATAACTATAAAAGATCTCAACAAATTGCAACATACTGTATCCAACATCGTCCGCACTTTCCAGTAAGTTGGTCCATGACTCCAATGATAATAATCTTTTGAAATTATTCATGTTCTTTATAGAAAAACATCGTACCATGTCAGAATTGTTAATACTTTCATTAGAACATGCCGGAATTGTAACAAGTTGATAAGTGTGGTCCGATAAGCCGTTTTCGCAAACCTTTTTATCAATAATAACTGAATTGAAATCTGTACAAATATAGTCGATAGCAGTGGAAGAGTTCTTACATATATGAGTAGGTACATTAAAAGCTGGGGTCAAGTTGAACGAACTTAAAATGTCAGTTAGCTCAAGAGTAGCAGTGTTGTCTTGCAAGAAATTAATGTTAAAATCTCCGGCAACAATATTACGACTAAAGGGAAATGTATTGGTTAAGAATGTAAGACAAGCCTCCAGTTGTTTAAGGAAGTCAACCCTCTGAGATAGGGGTGACCTATATACACAAAGAACATTTGTTTTAATATTATTTCTACACAACTGGATGCATGCACATTCGAATGTCATTTCAATACATAGACCAGGAGGAACTGTAATAGGCACATAGTCTATATTATCACTCACCAATATCACAACTCCGCCATGTTGATTGTTCGTTCGATTATAGAAATTAGCTATGTTGTAGCCTTTGATGTTTAAGGCAGCCATCTGGTAGTCTGAGCACCAACTTTCAGTTATGCACAAAATGTTCACTCTTTCCAGCTCTAAGAAAACTTCAAGCTCATCGATTTTATTTTTTAGTGATTGGATGTTTTGATGCACTATATTGAGAGGTCTATCAACTAAATCGCATGGTGTTGTTGTTCTGGAGTTGCTTATGGCCGGGGCAGCATTAACTGTTGGGTCCTTATGGAAATAAGTCTTTCGTTTCCTTGAGGAATTCTTGATTCCTGCTAAAATCAAATCTTCTAATACCAACATTTCTAGGCCAAAAGTCCGTTTTGTACTATCATCCTTTTTGTCCAATGGGGCTACCACTACAAAAGATCTAAGTTTATCCTCAGAGTTTACTATCTCCTTTACAATGATTTTTAGGTGCTCAAAACCACTTTTGTTTTTAATGAATGCTGTTATC
This sequence comes from Ips typographus, assembly GCF_016097725.1. Classification (NCBI taxonomy): domain Eukaryota; kingdom Metazoa; phylum Arthropoda; class Insecta; order Coleoptera; family Curculionidae; genus Ips; species Ips typographus. Next base: position 5,145,914 of record NC_138426.1, on the reverse strand, counting down.
ATATCTTCTGTGGCTGTTTTCATGACTCTATATAAGTATATCCAAACGCGTCGGTCCCCTCCAGTAAAACCTTTCGTTGTCGAGTCGCGTGGTTCTTCACCTGTTCCCAATTTCCGAATTTTTTTTGTCAGTCTAGCGGAGTCTTGAGCGCCTTGAAAACCCGAGTTTTTAACTCGTAGTTTTGTCGGCAGTGTTCTGCGGAAGCGGAGCCAGTAGAGTTCGATCTTACGATAGGGACTGTAGACGGCTGATGGTGTACAACTTCTATTGAAGGAATTGGAGTATTAAAATTTTGAATCCGTTGTGGTTGGGCTGGTCCGGTCCTGGTGTTTTTACTGAATTTTGCAGCACATCTCGATACGACGTTATCTTCGGCTTGTTTATTGTTGTTTTTTCCTCCATATTTACGGATTCAAGGCTGTAGCATTTATCGGCCAGTAGGGCATTATTTGTTTTAACACGTTATTTTGTCCATTAATTCTTCTACAAGCTGTTTAAGGTAGTGCATTTCCAGGTTTGCACTAGTTTGGGATGGTTTGGCATTCTATTTTCTTGATTATCCGTCTGGGTTCCACTATCCACTTGGCCATAACAGGGGCATTTCACTAGGGATTTACTACCACTAAAAACTTTTAACCCGTTACTCTTAGTGCACAGGAATGTGTAACCATAGATACATTTTATGCATTTCACACCAATTGCCCGTTTTATTGCAATATTTGCAACGCTTATCATCACCGTCACCGGTTTACGATGTATCCTCGTCGACCATACTCGATGTACTACTCTACTACTGTTTTAAGACACTTGGCAGTTAAAGCCTCAATATGCAGGCTAGAACATCAGCGGAATCGAACTATTCCGGTTTTGAGACGTAATAATACACTTTGGCACAGATTGGCCACGAACCAGTGAAATCCAGCGACCAATGTAGTCCAACAGACGTAGAATAGCTCAAAAGTAACAAATATGCAGGCTAGAACATCAGCGGAATCGATCTATGCCGGTTTTGAGACGTAATAATACAATTTGGCACAGATTGGTCCACGAACCAGTGAAATCCAGCGACCAATGTAGTCCCAACAGACGTAGAATAGCTCAAAAGTAACAAATATGCAGACTAGAACATCAGCGGAATCGATCTATGCCGGTTTTGAGACGTAATAATACAATTTGGCACAGATTGCCCACGAACCATGAAATCCAGCACCAGTAGTCCCAACAGACGTAGAATAGCTCAAAAGTAACAAATATGCAGACTAGAACATCAGCGGAATCGATCTATGCCGGATTTGAGACGTAATAATACAATTGGCACAGATGCACGACCAGTGAAATCCAGGACATGTAGTCCCAACAGACGTAGAATAGCTCCAAAAGTAACAAACATGCAGACTAGAACATTAGCGGAATCAATCTATGCCGGTTTTGAGACGTAATAATACAATTGGCACAATTGACCACGAACGAGTGAAATCCAGACCAATGTAGTCCCAACAGACGTAGAATACTCAAAAGTAACAAATATGCAGGCTAGAACATCAGCGGAATCGAACTACAGGTTTTGAAACGTAATAAACAATTTGGCACAGATTGGCCACGACGAGTGAATCCAGCGACCAATGTGTCCCAGACGTAGAATAGCTCAAAAGTAACAAATATTTTATTATTTATTTTTTTTTTATTTATTCCAATATCACAAAAGGGATGTAGGAAGATTACAAAATCACGTATATAAAAAAGAAAATACTTATCACTTATCACACATGTTATACGTCTTCAAAGCTGTAGCCTAGGAACTCCTCCACTGTATAAAAAGCCCTACTTAATAAAAGGTCTCTCATAAATGATAAAAACCTGCTGTTTGACAACTGACGTAATTTTGGTGGGATCTTATTATATATCACAGCACCATATAGGGGTTCGCTTTAAATAATTCAAGCCTGTGTAACTCATATTGATAGTTATTTCCAAATCGGGTAGCATAGTTATGATTAGTATTTAGAGTTATGAAAGCGGACGCATTCTGCCTTACAAATTTTAAAAGTTCGAATATAAATAAACAAGGAAAAGTCATTATTTTCTCTGAGATAAATGATGGTTTACATGATTCCCTCGATTTTAAATTAAACATTATACGTACGGCACGTTTTTGGTTTAAGAAAGCTCTATTGGATGCAGACGATGCACCCCACAGCACTATTCCATATCTCATACGAGATTCAATATTAGCATAGTAGAATGATTTAACTGTTGCCCGACTCGTTATTTGTTTTAGGCGCTGTAAAGCAAAACAGCTTCTCGAACATTGGCTGCAGACAAAATTGACATGTTCTTTCCAATTCAACGACAAGTCTAAATATAAACCCAACAACTTAAAAGATGTAACTTGTTTTATAGTTTTACCACTCAATTTGATAAGATGACTTTTCAGGTAGTTGGCTCCGCAAGGATGAAACTCCATTGTATACGTCTTATCTTGGTTCAGAGTTAATTTATTGTTACTAAAGTAATTTGATAACAAGCTCAAATTATCATTCAAAGTCCTTCTCAAGATATGCTCATCCTTATTTGAGGATAACAAAGTAATATCATCAGCAAATTCACAATGTGGTGCACTCAAATATTTTGGCATGTCATTAATGTATATAAGGAAGAGTAGTGGGCCTAAGACGCTGCCCTGCGGGACGCCAACTTCAATTGTTAACTGGTCTGATTCAGATTTATTGAATAAAACATATTGTTTTCTATTAGATAGATACGAGTTCAATAATTTATGACAATTTCCTCGTATTCCATAAGAAAGACATTTCTGCAAAAGCAAGGTGTGCTCGACACAGTCAAAAGCTTTGGTCAGATCAATAAAAAGGGCCATAACGTTTTTATTTTGATCTAGTTCCCTATAAATTTGGTTAATAACATAGCATAGTGCTGATAAAGTTGATTTCCTGCTTCGAAAACCATGTTGTGAGTCTGATAGTACATTATTGGAATCTAGAAAGTTTAGAATGCGTTTTGATAAAACTTTTTCAAAAATTTTCGAGAATATTGACAGGAGTGATATTGGGCGATAATTTCCGATATCAGCTGTGCTACCCCTCTTGTGCGCACAAATGACTTTGGATAATTTCAAGTAGTCCGGAAAAATCGCTTGCGTAAAACACAAGTTTAATAATATGCACAAGGGCTTACTGACCTCTGAACTACAAAACTTAATGAGTTTTGCCGAAAATTCGTCAGGACCGGTGGAATTCGTATTTTTTAAACTGTTTATTACTTCAATTATTTCTTTTTCTGTAACATCAAATAAATAGATTGAATTATTAACATGTGGTACTGTATTGAGGGAGTTAGAAATTATTGGTATGTGTAGATTTTGGAGCGATAAGGGAATATTTACGAAAGTGGAATTAAAATGGTTTGCTATTTCTTTGGAATCCGTAATTTCAATATCATTTACTAATATCCTATTTATTTGCTTGTTTCCTTTATTTTTAGTAGTAGAGTTTATAATATTCCAAATAGTTTTTGATTTGTTAGTAGAAGAAGATAGTTTATTATCATAATATGTTTGTTTTGCAAGTCGCAAGGTTTTCCTGTAAATACTCTTATATCTTTTATAGTAATCCATACTAATCTCTGCTTTTTTAAGCTGGGAAGACATTTTGCGTAGGTTCTTTGATGACACCTTCAAGCCTAAAGTGAGCCACTGTTTATTCGAAATATAATCTAGCGCTTTTTTCCTTACAAAAGGAAAGCAGATGTTAAAATAACTATAAAAGATCTCAACAAATTGCAACATACTGTATCCAACATCGTCCGCACTTTCCAGTAAGTTGGTCCATGACTCCAATGATAATAATCTTTTGAAATTATTCATGTTCTTTATAGAAAAACATCGTACCATGTCAGAATTGTTAATACTTTCATTAGAACATGCCGGAATTGTAACAAGTTGATAAGTGTGGTCCGATAAGCCGTTTTCGCAAACCTTTTTATCAATAATAACTGAATTGAAATCTGTACAAATATAGTCGATAGCAGTGGAAGAGTTCTTACATATATGAGTAGGTACATTAAAAGCTGGGGTCAAGTTGAACGAACTTAAAATGTCAGTTAGCTCAAGAGTAGCAGTGTTGTCTTGCAAGAAATTAATGTTAAAATCTCCGGCAACAATATTACGACTAAAGGGAAATGTATTGGTTAAGAATGTAAGACAAGCCTCCAGTTGTTTAAGGAAGTCAACCCTCTGAGATAGGGGTGACCTATATACACAAAGAACATTTGTTTTAATATTATTTCTACACAACTGGATGCATGCACATTCGAATGTCATTTCAATACATAGACCAGGAGGAACTGTAATAGGCACATAGTCTATATTATCACTCACCAATATCACAACTCCGCCATGTTGATTGTTCGTTCGATTATAGAAATTAGCTATGTTGTAGCCTTTGATGTTTAAGGCAGCCATCTGGTAGTCTGAGCACCAACTTTCAGTTATGCACAAAATGTTCACTCTTTCCAGCTCTAAGAAAACTTCAAGTCATCGATTTTATTTTTTAGTGATTGGATGTTTTGATGCACTATATTGAGAGGTCTATCAACTAAATCGCATGGTGTTGTTGTTCTGGAGTTGCTTATGGCCGGGGCAGCATTAACTGTTGGGTCCTTATGGAAATAAGTCTTTCGTTTCCTTGAGGAATTCTTGATTCCTGCTAAAATCAAATCTTCTAATACCAACATTTCTAGGCCAAAAGTCCGTTTTGTACATATCATCCTTTTTGTCCAATGGGGCTACCACTACAAAAGATCTAAGTTTATCCTCAGAGTTTACTATCTCCTTTACAATGATTTTTAGGTGCTCAAAACCACTTTTGTTTTTAATGAATGCTGTTATCATATCTTCTGTGGCTGTTTTCATGACTCTAATAAGTATATCCAAACGCGTCGGTCCCCTCCAGTAAAACCTTTCGTTGCGAGTCGCGTGGTTCTTCACCTGTTCCCAATTTCCGAATTTTTTTTGTCAGTCTAGCGGAGTCTTGAGCGCCTTGAAAACCCAGAGTTTTTAACTCGTAGTTTTGTCGGCAGTGTTCTGCGGAAGCGGAGCCAGTAGAGTTCGATCTTACGATAGGGACTGTAGACGGCTGATGGTGTACAACTTCTATTGAAGGAATTGGAGTATTAAAATTTTGAATCCGTTGTGGTTGGGCTGGTCCGGTCCTGGTGTTGTTTACTGAATTTTGCAGCACATCTCGATACGACGTTATCTTCGGCTTGTTTATTGTTGTTTTTTCCTCCATATTTACGGATTCAAGGCTGTAGCATTTATCGGCCAGTAGGGCATTATTTTGTTTTAACACGTTATTTTTGTCCATTAATTCTTCTACAAGCTGTTTAAGGTAGTGCATTTCCAGGTTTGCACTAGTTTGGGATGGTTTGGCATTCTATTTTCTTGATTATCCGTCTGGGTTCCACTATCCACTTGGCCATAACAGGGGCATTTCACTAGGGATTTACTACCACTAAAACTTTTAAACCCGTTACTCTTAGTGCACAGGAATTGTGTAACCATAGATGACATGCATTTCACACCAGTTGCACCGTTTTATTGCAATATTTGCAACGCTTATCATCACCGTCACCGGTTGACGATGTATCCTCGTCGACCATACTCGATGTACTACTCTACTACTGTTTAAGACACTTGGCAGTTAAAGCCTCAATATGCAGGCTAGAACATCAGCGGAATCGAACTATTCCGGTTTTGAGACGTAATAATACACTTTGGCACAGATTGGCCACGAACCAGTGAAATCCAGCGACCAATGTAGTCCCAACAGACGTAGAATAGCTCAAAAGTAACAAATATGCAGGCTAGAACATCAGCGGAATCGATCTATGCCGGTTTTGAGACGTAATAATACAATTTGGCACAGATTGGTCCGAACCAGTGAAATCCAGCGACCAATGTAGTCCCAACAGACGTAGAATAGCTCAAAGTAACAAATATGCAGACTAGAACATCAGCGGAATCGATCTATGCCGGTTTTGAGACGTAATAATACAATTTGGCACAGATTGCCCACGAACCATGAAATCCAGCGACCAGTGGTCCCAACAGACGTAGAATAGCTCAAAAGTAACAAATATGCAGACTAGAACATCAGCGGAATAGATCTATGCCGGATTTGAGACGTAATAATACAATTTGGCACAGATTGACCACGATCGGTGAAATCCAGCGACCAAGTAGTCCCAACAGACGTAGAATAGCTCAAATAACAAATATGAAGACTAGAACATCAGCGGAATAGATCTATGCCGGATTTAAGACGAAATAATACAATTTGGCACAAATTGACCACGAACGAGCCAAATTCAGCGTCCAATGTGGTCCCAACAGACGAAGAATGGCTCAAAGTAACAAATATGCAGACTGGAACAGCGGAATCGATCTATGCCGGTTTTGAGACGTATAATACAATTGGCAGATTGACCACGAACGTGCCAAATTCAGCGTCCAATGTGATGCCAACAGACGTAGAATAGCTCAAAAGTAACAAATATGAAGACTAGAACATCAGCGGAATAGATCTATGCCGGATTTGAGACGTAATAATACAATTTGGCACAGATTGACCACGATCGTGAAATCCAGCAACCAATGTAGTCCCAACAGACGTAGAATAGCTCAAAAGTAACAAATATGCAGACTAGAACATCAGCGGAATCGATCTATGCCGGTTTTGAGACGTAATAATACAATTTGGCACAGATTGCCCACGAACCAGTGAAATCCAGCGACCAGTGTAGTCCCAACAGACGTAGAATAGCTCAAAAGTAACAAATATGCAGACTAGAACATCAGCGGAATAGATCTATGCCGGATTTGAGACGTAATAATACAATTTTGGCACAGATTGACCACGAACCAGTGAAATCCAGCGACCAGTGTAGTCCTAACAGACGTAGAATAGCTCAAAAGTAACAAATGCAGACTAGAACATCAGCGAATCGATCTATGGCCGGTTTTGAGACGTAATAATACAATTTGGCACAGATTGACCACGAACGAGTGAAATCCAGCGAGCAATGTATCCCAACAGACGTTGAATAGCTCAAAAGTAATAAATATGCAGACTAGAACATCAGCGAATCGATCTATGCCGGTTGAGACGTAATAATACAATTTGGCACAGATTGACCACGATCGAGTGAAATCCAGCGACCAATGTAGTCCCAACAGACGTAGAATAGCTCAAAAGTAACAAATATGCAGACTAGAACATAAGCGGAATAGATCTAATGCCGGATTTAAGAACTAAATAACAATTTGGCACAATTGACCACGAACGAGCCAAATTCAGCGTCCAATGTGATGCCAACAGACGTAGAATAGCTCAAAGTAACAAATATGAAGACTAGAACATCAGCGGAATAGATCTATGCCGGTTTAGACGAAATAATACAATTTGGCACAAATTGACCACGACGAGCCAAATTCAGCGTCCAATGTGTCCAACGACGTAGAATGGCTCAAAAGTAACAAATATGAAGACTAGAACATCAGCGGAATAGATCTATGCCGGATTTAAGACGAAATAATACAATTTGGCACAAATTGACCACGAACGAGTCAAATTCAGCGTCCAATGTGGTCCCAACAGACGTAGAATGGCTCAAAAGTAACAAATATGCAGACTGGAACAGCGGAATCGATCTATGCCGGTTTTGAGACGTAATAATACAATTTGGCAGATTGAACCACGAACGTGCCAAATTCAGCGTCCAATGTGGTCCCAACAGACGTAGAATAGCTCAAAAGTAACAAATATGCAGACTAGAACATCAGCGGAATAGATCTATGCCGGATTTGAGACGTAATAATACAATTTGGCACAGATTGACCACGAACGAGTAAAATCCAGCGAGGAATGTAGTCCCAACAGACGTAGAATAGCTCAAAAGTAACAAATATGCAGGCTAGAACATCAGCGGAATCGAACTATGCCGGTTTTGAGACGTAATAATACACTTTGGCACAGATTGGCCACGAACCAGTGAAATCCAGCGACCAATGTAGTCCCAACAGACGTAGAATAGCTCAAAAGTAACAAATATGCAGACTAGAACATCAGCGGAATCGATCTATTGTGCCAAATTGTATTATTACGTCTCAAAACCGGCATAGAACAACAGACGTAGAATAGCTCAAAAGTAACAAATATGCAGACTAGAACATCAGCGGAATAGATCTATGCCGGATTTGAGACGTAATAATACAATTTGGCACAGATTGACCACGATCGAGTGAAATCCAGCGACCAATGTAGTCCCAACAGACGTAGAATAGCTCAAAAGTACACAATATGAAGACTAGAACATCAGCGGAATAGATCTATGCCGGATTTAAGACGAAATAATACAATTTGGCACAAATTGACCACGAACGAGCCAAATTCCAGCGTCCAATGTGGTCCCAACAGACGTGAATGGCTCAAAAGTAACAAATATGCAGACTGAGACAGCGGAATCGATCTATGCCGGTTTTGAGACGTAATAATACAATTTGGCAGATTGACCACGAACGTGCCAAATTCAGCGTCCAATGTGATGCCAACAGACGTAGAATAGCTCAAAAGTAACAAATATGAAGACTAGAACATCAGCGGAATAGATCTATGCCGGATTTGAGACGTAATAATACAATTTGGCACAGATTGACCACGATCGAGTGAAATCCAGCGACCAATGTAGTCCCAACAGACGTAGAATAGCTCAAAAGTAACAAATATGCAGACTAGAACATCAGCGGAATCGATCTATGCCGGTTTGAGACGTAATAATACAATTTGGCACAGATTGCCACGAACCGAGTGAAATCCAGCGACCAGATGTAGTCCCAACAGACGTAGAATAGCTCAAAAGTAACAATATGCAGACTAGAACATCAGCGGAATCGAATCTACTGCCGGATTTTGAGACGTAATAATACAATTTGGCACAGATTGGACCACGAACCAGTGAAATCCAGCGACCATGTAGTCCTAACAGACGTAGAATAGCTCAAAAGTAACAAATATGCAGACTAGAACATCAGCGGAATCGATCTATGCCGGTTTTGAGACGTAATAATACAATTTGGCACAGATTGACCACGAACGAGTGAAATCCAGCGAGCAATGTAGTCCCAACAGACGTTGAATAGCTCAAAAGTAATAAATATGCAGACTAGAACATCAGCGGAATCGATCTATGCCGGTTTTGAGACGTAATAATACAATTTGGCACAGATTGGTCCACGAACCAGAGAAATCCAGCAACCAGTGTAGTCCCAACAGACGTAGAATAGCTCAAAAGTAACAAATATGCAGACTAGAACATCAGCGGAATAGATCTATGCCGGATTTGAGACGTAATAATACAATTTGGCACAGATTGACCACGATCGAGTGAAATCCAGCGACCAATGTAGTCCCAACAGACGTAGAATAGCTCAAAAGTAACAAATATGCAGACTAGAACATCAGCGGAATAGATCTATGCCGGATTTAAGACGAAATAATAAAAATTTGGCACAAATTGACCACGAACGAGCCAAATTCAGCGTCCAATGTGGTCCCAACAGACGTAGAATGGCTCAAAAGTAACAAATATGCAGACTGGAACAGCGGAATCGATCTATGCCGGTTTTGAGACGTAATAATACAATTGGCAGATTGACCACGAACGTGCCAAATTCAGCGTCCAATGTGGTCCCAACAGACGTAGAATAGCTCAAAAGTAACAAATATGCAGACTAGAACATCAGCGGAATAGATCTATGCCGGATTTGAGACGTAATAATAGAATTTGGCACAGATTGACCACGAACGAGTAAAATCCAGCGAGGAATGTAGTCCCAACAGACGTAGAATAGCTCAAAAGTAACAATATGCAGGCTAGAACATCAGCGGAATCGAACTATGCCGGTTTTGAGACGTAATAATACACTTTGGCACAGATTGGCCACGAACCAGTGAAATCCAGCGACCAATGTAGTCCCAACAGACGTAGAATAGCTCAAAAGTAACAAATATGCAGACTAGAACATCAGCGGAATCGATCTATTGTGCCAAATTGTATTATTACGTCTCAAAACCGGCATAGAACAACAGACGTAGAATAGCTCAAAAGTAACAAATATGCAGTCTAGAACATTAGCGGAATCGATCTATGCCGGTTTGAAACGTAATAATACATTTGGCACAGATTGGCCACGACCGAGTGAAATCCAGCGACCATGTAGTCCAACAGACGTAAAATTGCTCAAAAGTAACAAATAGGCAGGATAGAACATCAGCGGAATCGAACTATGCCGGTTTTGAAACGTAATAATACAATTTGGCACAGATTGGCCACGACCGAGTGAAATCCAGCGACCAATGTAGTCCCAACAGACGTAGAATAGCTCAAAAGTACAAATATGCAGGCTAGAACATCAGCGGAATCGAACTATTCCGGTTTTGAGACGTAATAATACACTTTGGCACAGATTGGCCACGAACCAGTGAAATCCAGCGACCAATGTAGTCCCAACAGACGTAGAATAGCTCAAAAGTAACAAATATGCAGGCTAGAACATCAGCGGAATCGATCTATGCCGGTTTTGAGACGTAATAATACAATTTGGCACAGATTGGTCACGAACCAGTGAAATCCAGCGACCAATGTAGTCCCAACAGACGTAGAATAAGCTCAAAAGTAACAAATATGCAGGCTAGAACATCAGCGGAATCGATCTATGCGGTTTTGAGACGTAATAATACAATTTGGCACAGATTGGTCACGAACCAGTGAAATCCAGCGACCAATGTAGTCCCAACAGACGTAGAATAGCTCAAAAGTAACAAATATGCAGACTAGAACATCAGCGGAATCGATCTATGCCGGTTTTGAGACGTTAATAATACAATTTGGCACAGATTGCCCACGAACCAGTGAAATCCAGCGAGGAATGTAGTCCCAACAGACGTAGAATAGCTCAAAGTAAACAAATATGCAGGCTAGAACATCAGCGGAATCGAACTATGCCGGTTTTGAGACGTAATAATACACTTTGGCACAGATTGGCCACGAACCAGTGAAATCCCAGCGACCAATGTAGTCCCAACAGACGTAGAATAGCTCAAAAGTAACAAATATGCAGACTAGAACATCAGCGGAATCGATCTATTGTGCCAAATTGTATTATTACGTCTCAAAACCGGCATAGAACAACAGACGTAGAATAGCTCAAAAGTAACAAATATGCAGTCTAGAACATTAGCGGAATCGATCTATGCCGGTTTTGAAACGTAATAATACAATTTGGCACAGATTGGCCACGACCGAGTGAAATCCAGCGACCAATGTAGTCCCAACAGACGTAAAATTGCTCAAAAGTAACAAATATGCAGGATAGAACATCAGCGGAATCGAACTATGCCGGTTTTGAAACGTAATAATACAATTTGGCACAGATTGGCCACGACCGAGTGAAATCCAGCGACCAATGTAGTCCCAACAGACGTAGAATAGCTCAAAAGTAACAAATATGCAGGCTAGAACATCAGCGGAATCGAACTATTCCGGTTTTGAGACGTAATAATACACTTTGGCACAGATTGGCCACGAACCAGTGAAATCCAGCGACCAATGTAGTCCCAACAGACGTAGAATAGCTCAAAAGTAACAAATATGCAGGCTAGAACATCAGCGGAATCGATCTATGCCGGTTTTGAGACGTAATAATACAATTTGGCACAGATTGGTCACGAACCAGTGAAATCCAGCGACCAATGTAGTCCCAACAGACGTAGAATACTCAAAAGTAACAAATATGCAGACTAGAACATCAGCGGAATCGATCTATGCCGGTTTTGAGACGTAATAATACAATTTGGCACAGATTGCCCACGAACCAGTGAAATCCAGCGACCAGTGTAGTCCCAACAGACGTAGAATAGCTCAAAAGTAACAAATATGCAGACTAGAACATCAGCGGAATAGATCTATGCCGGATTTGAGACGTAATAATACAATTTGGCACAGACTGGCCACGATTGAGTGAAATCCAGCGACCAATGTAGTCCCAACAGACGTAGAATAGCTCAAAAGTAACAAATATGAAGACTAGAACATCAGCGGAATAGATCTATGCCGGATTTAAGACGAAATAATACAATTTGGCACAAATTGACCACGAACGAGCCAAATTCAGCGTCCAATGTGGTCCCAACAGACGTAGAATGGCTCAAAAGTAACAAATATGCAGACTGGAACAGCGGAATCGATCTATGCCGGTTTTGAGACGTAATAATACAATTTAGCAGATTGACCACGAACGTGCCAAATTCAGCGTCCAATGTGATGCCAACAGACGTAGAATAGCTCAAAAGTAACAAATATGAAGACTAGAACATCAGCGGAATAGATCTATGCCGGATTTGAGACGTAATAATACAATTTGGCACAGATTGACCACGATCGAGTGAAATCCAGCGACTAATGTAGTCCCAACAGACGTAGAATAGCTCAAAAGTAACAAATATGCAGACTAGAACATCAGCGGAATAGATCTATGACGGATTTGAGACGAAATAATACAATTTGGCACAAATTGACTACGACCGAGCCAAATTCAGCGTCCAATGTGGTCCCAACAGACGTAGAATGGCTCAAAAGTAACAAATATGCAGACTGGAACATCAGCGAAATCGATCTATGCCGGATTTGAGACGAAATAATACAATTTGGCACAGATTGGCCACGAACTAGTGAAATCCAGCGACCAATGTAGTCCCAACAGACGAAGAATAGCTCAAAAGTAACAAACATGCAGACTAGAACATTAGCGGAATCAATCTATGCCGGTTTTGAGACGTAATAATACAATTAGGCACAGATTGACCACGAACGAGTGAAATCCAGTGACCAATGTAGTCCCAACAGACGTAGAACAGCTCAAAAGTAACAAATATGCAGACTAGAACATCAGCGGAATCGATCTATGCCGGTTTTGAGACGTAATAATACTATTTGGCACAGATTGACCACGAACGAGTAAAATCCAGCGAGCAATGTAGTTCCAACAGACGTAGAATAGCTCAAAAGTAACAAATATGCAGGCTAGAACATCAGCGGAATCGATCTATTCCGGTTTTGAGACGTAATAAAACACTTTGGCACAGATTGGCCACGAACCAGTGAAATCCAGCGACCAATGTAGTCCCAACAGACGTAGAATAGCTCAAAAGTAACAAATATGCAGACTAGAACATCAGCGGAATCGATCTATGCCGGTTTTGAGACGTATTAATACAATTTGGCACAGATTGACCACGAACCAGTGAAATCCAGCGACCAATGTAGTCCCAACAGACGTAGAATAGCTCAAAAGTAACAAATATGCAGACTAGAACATCAGCGGAATCGATCTATGCCGGTTTTGAGACGTAATAATACAATTTGGCACAGATTGCCCACGAACCAGTGAAATCCAGCGACCAGTGCAGTCCCAACAGACGTAGAATAGCTCAAAAGTAACAAATATGCAGACTAGAACATCAGCGGAATAGATCTATGCCGGATTTGAGACGTAATAATACAATTTGGCACAGATTGACCACGAACGAGTAAAATCCAGCGAGGAATGTAGTCCCAACAGACGTAGAATAGCTCAAAAGTAACAAATATGCAGGCTAGAACATCAGCGGAATCGAACTATGCCGGTTTTGAGACGTAATAATACACTTTGGCACAAATTGGTCACGAACGAGTGAAATCCAGCGACCAATGTAGTCCCAACAGACGAAGAAAAGCTCAAAAGTAACAAACATGCAGACTAGAACATTAGCGGAATCAATCAATGTCGGTTTTGAGACGTAATAATACAATTAGGCACAGATTGACCACGAACGAGTGAAATCCAGTGACCAATGTAGTCCCAACAGACGTAGAATAGCTCAAAAGTAACAAATATGCAGACTAGAACATCAGCGGAATCGATATATGCCGGTTTTGAGACGTAATAATACTATTTGGCACAGATTGACCACGAACGAGTAAAATCCAGCGAGCAATGTAGTTCCAACAGACGTAGAATAGCTCAAAAGTAACAAATATGCAGGCTAGAACATCAGCGGAATCGATCTATTCCGGTTTTGAGACGTAATAAAACACTTTGGCACAGATTGGCCACGAACCAGTGAAATCCAGCGACCAATGTAGTCCCAACAGACGTAGAATAGCTCAAAAGTAACAAACATGCAGACTAGAACATCAGCGGAATCGATCTATGCCGGTTTTGAGACGTATTAATACAATTTGGCACAGATTGACCACGAACCAGTGAAATCCAGCGACCAATGTAGTCCCAACAGACGTAGAATAGCTCAAAAGTAACAAATATGCAGACTAGAACATCAGCGGAATCGATCTATGCCGGTTTTGAGACGTAATAATACAATTTGGCACAGATTGCCCACGAACCAGTGAAATCCAGCGACCAGTGTAGTCCCAACAGACGTAGAATAGCTCAAAAGTAACAAATATGCAGACTAGAACATCAGCGGAATAGATCTATGCCGGATTTGAGACGTAATAATTCAATTTGGCACAGATTGACCACGAACGAGTAAAATCCAGCGAGGAATGTAGTCCCAACAGACGTAGAATAGCTCAAAAGTAACAAATATGCAGGCTAGAACATCAGCGGAATCGATCTATTGTGCCAAATTGTATTATTACGTCTCAAAACCGGCATAGAACAACAGACGTAGAATAGCTCAAAAGTAACAAATATGCAGTCTAGAACATCAGCGGAATCGATCTATGCCGGTTTTGAAACGTAATAATACAATTTGGCACAGATTGGCCACGACCGAGTGAAATCCAGCGACCAATGTAGTCCCAACAGACGTAAAATAGCTCAAAAGTAACAAATATGCAGGCTAGAACATCAGCGGAATCGAACTATGCCGGTTTTGAAACGTAATAATACAATTTGGCACAGATTGGCCACGACCGAGTGAAATCCAGCGACCAATGTAGTCCCAACAGACGTAGAATAGCTCAAAAGTAACAAATATGCAGGCTAGAACATCAGCGGAATCGAACTATTCCGGTTTTGAGACGTAATAATACACTTTGGCACAGATTGGCCACGAACCAGTGAAATCCAGCGACCAATGTAGTCCCAACAGACGTAGAATAGCTCAAAAGTAACAAATATGCAGACTAGAACATAAGCGGAATCGATCTATGCCGGTTTTGAGACGTATTAATACAATTTGGCACAGATTGGCCACGAACGAGTGAAATACAGCGACCAATGTAGTCCCAACAGACGTAGAATAGCTCAAAAGTAACAAATATGCAGACTAGAACATCAGCGGAATCGATCTATGCCGGTTTTGAGACGTAATAATACAATTTGGCACAGATCGAGCTCGATCGAGTGAAATCCAGCGACCAATGTAGTCCCAACAGACGTAGAATAGCTCAAAAGTAACAAATATGCAGACTAGAACATCAGCGGAATCGATCTATGCCGGTTTTGAGACGTAGTAATACAATTTGGCACAGATTGAGCTCGATCGAGTGAAATCCAGCGACCAATGTAGTCCCAACAGACGTAGAATAGCTCAAAAGTAACAAATATGCAGACTAGAACATCAGCGGAATCGATCTATGCCGGTTTTGAGACGTAGTAATACAATTTGGCACAGATTGAGCTCGATCGAGTGAAATCCAGCGACCAATGTAGTCCCAACAGACGTAGAATAGCTCAAAAGTAACAAATATGCAGACTAGAACATCAGCGGAATCGATATATGCCGGTTTTGAGACGTAATAATACAATTTTGCACAGATTGGCCACGAACGAGTGAAATACAGCGACCAATGTAGTCCCAACAGACGTATAATAGCTCAAAAGTAACAAATATGCAGACTAGAACATCAGCGGAATCGATATATGCCGGTTTTGAGACGTAATAATACAATTTGGCACAGATTGAGCTCGACCGAGTGAAATCCAGCGACCAATGTAGTCCCAACAGACGTAGAATAGCTCAAAAGTAACAAATATGCAGACTAGAACATAAGCGGAATCGATCTATGCCGGTTTTGAGACGTATTAATACAATTTGGCACAGATTGGCCACGAACGAGTGAAATACAGCGACCAATGTAGTCCCAACAGACGTAGAATAGCTCAAAAGTAACAAATATGCAGACTAGAACATCAGCGGAATCGATCTATGCCGGTTTTGAGACGTAATAATACAATTTGGCACAGATTGCCCACGAACCAGTGAAATCCAGCGACCAGTGTAGTCCCAACAGACGTAGAATAGCTCAAAAGTAACAAATATGCAGACTAGAACATCAGCGGAATAGATCTATGCCGGATTTGAGACGTAATAATTCAATTTGGCACAGATTGACCACGAACGAGTAAAATCCAGCGAGGAATGTAGTCCCAACAGACGTAGAATAGCTCAAAAGTAACAAATATGCAGGCTAGAACATCAGCGGAATCGATCTATTGTGCCAAATTGTATTATTACGTCTCAAAACCGGCATAGAACAACAGACGTAGAATAGCTCAAAAGTAACAAATATGCAGTCTAGAACATCAGCGGAATCGATCTATGCCGGTTTTGAAACGTAATAATACAATTTGGCACAGATTGGCCACGACCGAGTGAAATCCAGCGACCAATGTAGTCCCAACAGACGTAAAATAGCTCAAAAGTAACAAATATGCAGGCTAGAACATCAGCGGAATCGAACTATGCCGGTTTTGAAACGTAATAATACAATTTGGCACAGATTGGCCACGACCGAGTGAAATCCAGCGACCAATGTAGTCCCAACAGACGTAGAATAGCTCAAAAGTAACAAATATGCAGGCTAGAACATCAGCGGAATCGATCTATGCCGGTTTTGAGACGTAATAATACAATTTGGCACAGATCGAGCTCGATCGAGTGAAATCCAGCGACCAATGTAGTCCCAACAGACGTAGAATAGCTCAAAAGTAACAAATATGCAGACTAGAACATCAGCGGAATCGATCTATGCCGGTTTTGAGACGTAGTAATACAATTTGGCACAGATTGAGCTCGATCGAGTGAAATCCAGCGACCAATGTAGTCCCAACAGACGTAGAATAGCTCAAAAGTAACAAATATGCAGACTAGAACATCAGCGGAATCGATATATGCCGGTTTTGAGACGTAATAATACAATTTGGCACAGATTGAGCTCGATCAAGTGAAATCCAGCGACCAATGTAGTCCCAACAGACGTAGAATAGCTCAAAAGTAACAAATATGCAGACTAGAACATCAGCGGAATCGATCTATGCCGGTTTTGAGACGTAATAATACAATTTTGCACAGATTGGCCACGAACGAGTGAAATACAGCGACCAATGTAGTCCCAACAGACGTATAATAGCTCAAAAGTAACAAATATGCAGACTAGAACATCAGCGGAATCGATATATGCCGGTTTTGAGACGTAATAATACAATTTGGCACAGATTGAGCTCGACCGAGTGAAATCCAGCGACCAATGTAGTCCCAACAGACGTAGAATAGCTCAAAAGTAACAAATATGCAGACTAGAACATAAGCGGAATCGATCTATGCCGGTTTTGAGACGTATTAATACAATTTGGCACAGATTGGCCACGAACGAGTGAAATACAGCGACCAATGTAGTCCCAACAGACGTAGAATAGCTCAAAAGTAACAAATATGCAGGCTAGAACATCAGCGGAATCGATCTATGCCGGTTTTGAGACGTATTAATACAATTTGGCACAGATTGGCCACGAACGAGTGAAATACAGCGACCAATGTAGTCCCAACAGACGTAGAATAGCTCAAAAGTAACAAATATGCAGACTAGAACATAAGCGGAATCGATCTATGCCGGTTTTGAGACGTATTAATACAATTTGGCACAGATTGGCCACGAACGAGTGAAATACAGCGACCAATGTAGTCCCAACAGACGTAGAATAGCTCAAAACTAACAAATATGCAGACTAGAACATCAGCGGAATCGATCTATGCCGGTTTTGAGACGTAATAATACAATTTTGCACAGATTGGCCACGAACGAGTGAAATACAGCGACCAATGTAGTCCCAACAGACGTAGAATAGCTCAAAAGTAACAAATATGCAGACTAGAACATCAGCGGAATCGATCTATGCCGGTTTTGAGACGTAATAATATAATTTGGCACAGATTGAGCTCGATCGAGTGAAATCCAGCGACCAATGTAGTCCCAACAGACGTAGAATAGCTCAAAAGTAACAAATATGCAGACTAGAACATCAGCGGAATCGTTATATGCCGGTTTTGAGACGTAATAATACAATTTGGCACAGATTGGCCACGACCGAGTGAAATCCAGCGACCAATGTAGTCCCAACAGACGTAGAATAGCTCAAAAGTAACAAATATGCAGGCTAGAACATCAGCGGAATCGATCTATGCCGGTTTTGATACGTAATAATACAATTTGGCACAGATTGGTCACGAACAAGTGAAATCCAGCGACCAATGTAGTCCCAACAGACGTAGAATAGCTCAAAAGTAACAAATATGCAGACTAGAACATCAGCGGAATCGATCTATGCCGGTTTTGAGACGTAATAATATAATTTGGCACAGATTGAGCTCGATCGAGTGAAATCCAGCGACCAATGTAGTCCCAACAGACGTAGAATAGCTCAAAAGTAACAAATATGCAGACTAGAACATCAGCGGAATCGATCTATGCCGGTTTTGAGACGTAATAATATAATTTGGCACAGATTGAGCTCGATCGAGTGAAATCCAGCGACCAATGTAGTCCCAACAGACGTAGAATAGCTCAAAAGTAACAAATATGCAGACTAGAACATCAGCGGAATCGATATATGCCGGTTTTGAGACGTAATAATACAATTTGGCACAGATTGGCCACGACCGAGTGAAATCCAGCGACCAATGTAGTCCCAACAGACGTAGAATAGCTCAAAAGTAACAAATATGCAGACTAGAACATCAGCGGAATCGATCTATGCCGGATTTGAGACGTAATAATACACTTTGGCACAGATTGGCCACGAACCAGTGAAATCCAGCGACCAATGTAGTCCCAACAGACGTAGAATAGCTCAAAAGTAACAAAAATGCAGACTAGAACATCAGCGGAATCGATCTATGCCGGTTTTGAGACGTAATAATACAATTTTGCACAGATTGGCCACGAACGAGTGAAATACAGCGACCAATGTAGTCTCAACAGACGTATAATAGCTCAAAAGTAACAAATATGCAGACTAGAACATCAGCGGAATCGATCTATGCCGGTTTTGAGACGTAATAATACAATTTTGCACAGATTGGCCACGAACGAGTGAAATACAGCGACCAATGTAGTCTCAACAGACGTATAATAGCTCAAAAGTAACAAATATGCAGACTAGAACATCAGCGGAATCGATCTATGCCGGTTTTGAGACGTAATAATACAATTTGGCACAGATTGGCGACGAACCAGTGAAATCCAGCGACCAATGTAGTCGCAACAGACGTAGAATAGCTCAAAAGTAACAAATATGCAGACTAGAACATCAGCGGAATCGATCTATGCCGGTTTTGAGACGTAATAATACAATTTGGCTACAATTGTACAATAATAATTTCTCTCTGGCTTTGATAGTGATTTGCTGAAATAGGCGATCACTCGTTCTTCACCATCTTGGATTTGAGATAAAACTCCGCCTAAACCAATATTACTAGCATCTGCGTCCACAATAAACTCTTCCCCAGGTCGTGGAAAAGCCAAAACTGGTGGAGAACAAAGGGTTACTTTCAGTTCTTCCATGGCTTCCTGACATGTTGTAGTCCATTCGAAGGGCTGGTTATTCTCCGTCAATTTGTGTAGGGGTCTGGCTATATCAGCAAATCCACGAACAAACCTTCTGTAATAGGAACACAATCCCAGAAAACTTACAGCTTCAGTTTTCTTCGGGTCGGTTTTTACTCCTTTTGACGATATAACGTGTCCCAAGTATTCGACTTCTTCTTGGAAAAACTTTTGCACTTCTTCGGATTTAATTTCAGGTTTGCCCCTCTGAACTTCTTGAGGATTTCTTCAACGTTTTGCAGGTGTTCTTCAAATGTTTTGCCCATAATAATGATGTCGTCTAAATAAACAAGACGGGTTTTCCAAGTCAATCCTCGTAGAACAGTTTCCATTAATCTTTCGAAGGTTGCCGGAGCATTGCAAAGTCCAAAAGGCATGACGTTAAAATGCCACAAGCCATTTCCAGTTGAGAAGGCAGTTTTCTCTTTGTCCCGTTGATCCATCTCCACTTGCCAGTATCCACTTTTTAGATCCAAGGTGGAAAACCACTTTGCGTTAGCCAGAGTGTCTATGGTGTCATCTATTCTGGGCAAGGGATAACTGTCTTTCTTAGTAACTTCATTTAGTCTTCTATAGTCCACGCAGAATCTTGTCGACCCATCTTTCTTAGTAACACTTAGTAACAAGTACCACAGGAGAACTCCAAGGGCTGGTGGATGGCTCAATGACGCTGCGATCCGCCATGTCCTGTATAAGATTTTCCACTTCTGCCTGCTTAGCCAATGGGAGTCGTCTGGGTCTTTGCTTAATGGGCAAATAATCCTCTGTTTCAATTTTATGCCTCACTAAATGAGTTCTTCCCAATTCCGTTTCATTTAAGGCGAACACGTCCTTGTAGTCGTGAAGCAAACGGCCAAAAGTCTGTTTTTCTTGATCAGTCAAAATTGAGCTCGTCTTTTTCATTAAGTGCACCAAACACTCAGGAAGGTCACTGTCGGGGTTTGGTTTTGTTTCGTGCGACTCCTTAGTCACCATAAGTACTGGTTCGGATTTGGCTATTATATCGCCTTTTTTTAATCTTTGACCACATTCTTTCAAATTGGCGACTTTTACGTAGGCTTGGCCGTTTTTCTGCTGGACTAGGGTGCGGGCTACAAGAACTCTCTTCTTCACAGCATCATCTTCCTCTTCATAACTCGGTCCTATCAGCTGAAGTTTGCTCAATTCCGTTTTCCTATCCAAATTAACTTTAACGATGGTCTCTGATCTTGCAGGTAAGTTGACATCTTCTTGCAACGTGACTTTCCTCACACGCATATCTTGTTCGGGTGTCATCATAACAATCTCGTCTTGTCCAGTCTTGATCAGTCTATTCTCCAAATCCAGCTGGAACTTGTGTTGCTCCATAAGATCTAAGCCCATTAAGACGTCATCAGTTATGTTGGCCACAAAAACGGTATGGTTGAAGACATGCCGCCCAAGCTTTACTTCAGCTTCATGGATTCCCAGAACAGGCATTGACTCACCAGCGGCAGTTTCCAATATAAACTTTGTACCAGTGTCGCTAATCCTGCAGTGTTTCACTATGTCCGGCCTTGCGATAGTATGGCAAGAACAGGTATCAACAACCATTCGGCAATCCCGGCCGCAAATCTTACCGGTCACTATTAAGCTGGTGTTTTCGTGCTGAAGACGGGCTACTTTAATTATGGTTGGTGGGGCTTGACAGTGTTGCGTAGCCAGCTTTTGCCCCGGAAAACTGGCTACTCTTCGTTTTCCTGGTTCTGCATTCTTCTAGGTTTGCGGCACTGCGATTGAATGTGCCCCTTTTCTCCACAGTTCCAGCATTCCAATGACCGAGTAAACGTGGTGGTTTGAGCGTTTCGGTTGTTCTGACTTCTTCTATTTAACGCTCCCATTAGTTCTTTTCGAAATGTCTCCAGCTGACGATTCAAGTCTGACTGAGTGATGTGATCAATGTGATCTGAATTGGAATATCGGTTTCTCGGTTCCGGTGTAAGGCTTCTGACTTGACGCACTCGAGTATGTCCTCGTGATACTTGCTTGACCGCCTCAAACTCCAAAGCGTAGGCAAGAGCATCATGCAATGTTTGGCATCTCGCTAATCGTATTGCTTGCTCTGTGTCACAATCTTTAAGTCCTCGTACAAAAGCCCGTACTGCCATTCGCTCTCTAATGTCGTGAGAGGCCGTTGGATAGGCCAGACAAACTAATCGAGCAATGTCGGCTTCATACTGTTGAAGTGTTTCCATGCTTCTTTGGGTCCTACTAGACAACTGAGCTTCGTATACTTGTTCTAGGTGCTTATTTCCAAATCTCATCTCTAAATGTTGGATTAAGTCGTCGTAGTTTTTGTACTGGCTCTCGTCCAAAGTCTGCAAAACCTCCAGTGCTTCTTCTCGAAGTGACAAAACCAAGGCAGTGGCTTTGTCACTTGATGTCCAATTGTTGGCCTCTGCGGCAGCCTCAAACTGTTTTTTGTAAACCTGCCATGAGGTCTTACCGTCGAAAACTGGTGGCTTAATATTTGAGCAGACACTAGAACTGGCGACTACGGTTGGCTTTGAAGACTTTTCCTGTAGTTTGTCAAATTCCTCTCGCAAGGTCTGAACGGTCTCCTCCATACCGCTTATCCTCTCATTTACCTTTTCTTCCAAAATTTCCATCCTGTTGTCCATTTCTCCTTTTATTTCATTTATTACTCGGTCTAATTTTTCATCTTGTTGTTGAAACTGGTCTTTAATTTGTTCTTGGCTTGCTTTCATTTCTTCGAACTTTTCGTCTTGGCTCGCTTTCATTTCTTCGAACTTTTCGTCTTGGCTCGCTTTCATTTCTTCGAACTTTTGGTCCTGACTTGCTTTTAACTCCTCGAACTGTTCTTGACTTATTTGGCTTGCTTTCATTTCTTCGAGCTTTTGGTCTTGGCTTGCTTTCATTGCTTGAATCATCTCCATAAGTTGTTTCATTCCTTCATCCATTTTGGCGCTTTGTTGTCGTGTACTCACAGGCATTCAACACACCTTCTGCTTTTGTCGGTTTATTCTGTCTTCCTCTGGAACTCTTCTTCGATTCTCCAATCCCACTTCTGACACCAAATGTACCGTCGTACTCCTTAATGACACACTTCTTGTACAACACTGTATATTGTTTACAAACAATAAACTGACACTGACACTTAACCTCGTAATCTGACAACTTCGACTTCACTACAACTATCAACTCAACAACTAACTAACCAGGCCTGGTTCAGCTGCTTATATAGGCTTCCATGGTTTCTAGAAAGTTCCCAAATATTCATGAAATTGACTTTCTCTCTCACACTCATTAAGTTATAACATAAATCTCTCTCTATATAAGCAACGGAGCCAGGATGTTCTAGAACACAGACAAAAGAATGTTGAACGTAAACAAAGCAACGTAACATACAGGGATAACAACAAATAACTAAAGAAATCCTAACTAATAATCAAAAGTTCGCTTCGCAACAATATGCAATAAATTCAACTGTAATTAGAATCCACCTTTTTTACTACACACAAGATTGCAAATTATGAGTTAACAAAATTTTTGAAGGTAGCAAAATTTGGCGCCCAACGTGTTTTATTTTTCTTTTTTTTTAATGGTAGTGAAACCGGAGTTGGCGGCAAAGATAGGGTTTTTTTTTTGTTTTTGCGGCAGTGTGATTTGTTGGAATTCGTTTTACGTAGGTATGCTGATAAACCGGGTGTTGATATAAATTCACTAGTGACAGTGATTCTAATTTTCTTGTCCGGTGTTCGCTGGTGCAAGCTGTGACTAGTGGCGGTTGAGTCGGTGTTTCTTTGGCCCTCTCTTTTCCCTTGTTCTCCAATTTCTCGTTTTTTATTTAGGAGGGGAAGGGGTTTGTCATTGGCTAAATACTTTGGAGTTTTACGTGCTATAAATTTCTACTGTTAGATGTATTTTTGGAAAATAAAGAGTGGTTAAGGAATTTTTTTTTTATAAATGTATATTTATTTTGCAAGTTTTTTTTTAATACAAAATGGATATCCTTCTGTTAAATAATGAGGAACTTAAGTATGAACTGGAGATCAGAGGACTTTCAACAACGGGAACATTTGCGAGATGTTTTGCGTGTGGAGCGAGATAATGAGGTGGACCCACCATCAAGAACAAATTTTGATAGAGCGAGTAAACTCTGTTTATGTCGACCAAAATTGATCACTATTCAAAGAGACATTCGAAATATTGATCACAAGAATCTTCTAAATGAAGGAAAAAACTTACGACTTTGTTGCAGCACGTACGTCAGCGACTTTTACGCATACAAGTTAGTTCCGAAATTGATCAGAACATAAAACAAAGTGATTTCTCTTGTGTACTTGAGTTGGAACAGGAGTTGGGTGATTGTCAAAGGGATTTTGACCCGGTTCCAGTTCACAGTCAACCTAACCTGCAGAAGTTACCCGAAGTAGCAACCTCACACGATCTAATTGTTCTGGAAGATTCTTCAAATGAGACTAATGATGATTCAGTAAATCCAGACAAAAACTCTCGAATGGCATCTACAGTCGAACAAATTGATGCTCTACAGACATTTGTCAGCTCAGAGCCTGGTCTTGATACCTCTGACGTATAGGGGGCCCGCCGATTGGTACGGCCTTCTTTTATCAAAATGGAAGACAGCGCGGATACATTTGGAGCCGGAGCAGTTGGTCACTCTACTCAAGACCGTTCAGGCATGGGTCATGATCCTGGCTTGTTGCCTTCGTCCGAACGATCGATGGGTGCTGGTAACGTTTTGCAGCGTCCCTCTACGAACGAGAATGTTGGCAATGATTTGCTCACGGGGCCAGAAATACATCGATACCAGCCTTTGTTTCAGGATGACAATTTCGGTCAAAGGAGGAGAATATCGGAATATGGAGATGTGGGTTCAAAACGTCTACCTAGATATGATACTATCAAGGTGATACTCTTCCTAAAACAGGACTGTTTCGAGATTCCCACGAGAAGAGTAATCTCACTCGCTCTAGTGGAGGATTGTCGCAGCAAATGCCCAGACCGCAAAATCAAACTTACATTTTGAACTCCAAAAACGCAGTCAGAACAACGAAGTGGTCGATCAAAAACCCAGAAAAGTGTGGATTTGATGAAGGATTAAGAACTAGATCTTGAACTCTGCAAATAGATTGTCTGAACCATTGAACAAAAACTACGGGACTTATTTTGAAGCTCAGGACAGGAATATGAGAAATTCAAATGTTGGAAATTATAAGCGTTTGTCGGCTAGAGCAACGAGTCACGTACACTTTGACATTAATGTTGATTCGGATAACCGTGGAAATTCTACCTGGCGCGAAAGAGAACATTCTACATCAATCCCATTGGCCGAAGTGGCTAGGCTGTTAGACGAGTTGAGATTGTCACCGCTTAGAGCCTCTGGCGGTAACAATCTTTCTGAAGGGTGTCAGCGACAACAGGGATTTGTCGGACGATGGGACGTCAAGTTTGTAATCAAGGGGTGTTTCCAAGACACAATTACTCAGATCCTGCACCCGAATTATTAATGGGCGGCGCACTTCTATGGTACCGAACAGGTGAATGGATTGGGATGATCTGGCGCTGCAGTTAAGTGAGGCTTTTTAGCCATATGACTATAATTACAGCCTTTGGGACGAAATCAGGAAGCGCACACAAGGAGCTCAAGCAAAGGTTTTGCATTATATTGTAGCGATGGAAAATCTATTCCGTAGACTGTCAGAGCTTCTGTCTGAGAATACCAAACTCAATATTGTAAGGAGAAACTTACTGCCATACATCTAGAGTCGATTGGCTGTGCACCAATTTCATCCATGTCGGAGCTTCTACGGTTAAGTCGAGCCATCGAAGAAACCGAGATACGTATTCAGCGTTTTGTTCCTCCTCCAACAAATTCGCGGCAACTCGTAGAGCCCGGATTGGCGTATCGGCGATCCTCACAACAACAGACCACCTCGGTTAATGTCCCACTATTGCCTGAACTGATACAAACCGAACCATAAACACTCTTGTGAATGCGGTGGAAATTTCATCACCGGTGTGTTGGAACTGTGGGAAGAGTGGCCACAGATTTAGAAAAAGTAAGGAACCAAAAACTGTTTTCTGCTATAAGTGTGGTAACAGGGAAGTGACTAGTCAAACGTGTTCATGTCAAAAAAACGGCGTATCAGCGAGGAGATTCCCCTCGCTTGGAAGCTCTGTCACAGTTGGCCAATAAATATCCTGATAATAAAAGTGAGCAAACTAAAGCTGTGCTGGACTACGTACTTACGCATGCGCGACAGGATGAGCGACTTTACTTGACTGTCGATATTTTGGGCATGAAAATGTCAGGTCTTTTGGATAGTGGTGCACAAAGACAATTGTTGGTAGTTTTGGTTGGGCCAAGCTGCGTTCAATGTGTAAAATTAAATCGTCTGTTTTAAAGTGTCAGGTGGCAAATGGTGGGATGTGTGAAGTTCTCGGGTCCGTGGATTTGCCAATTCGACTGCGAGATCGGATGATACTGCTGGATGTATTAGTGGTGCCTTCAATACCCCATTCACTGATACTAGGCGTGGAATTCTGGTTAAAAATGGGAATAGTGCCTGATTTGCTGGCTCAGGAGTGGCATTTTAACGAGGAAAGACGAGAATCACTGACGTAACTATTGTTCACTCGGACGAGGTACTAAGCCCGACTCAGAGGTTGAACTTGATGCGCTTATCACGGAATCGTTTGTCGCTATGAAGACCACCTTGGGCCATACTGAGGTGTGTTAAGATGAAACCTCACGTTAATGAGATTTCAACATTTTTTCATTAGATAGCTCAAGGTCGTGGATTAATTGCATGAGTTCATAAGTATCTATAAATGAACACACTTGGATATACCGCAGGAAATCAAACGAACCATTTGTTGTATATGTACACGTGTATATTACAAATTAAAAAACAAAACTACAATATTTACACTTCTAAAAATTTACAAAAGTTTACAAAATTTACAAAAGTTGCCACAAAAATGTTAAAAACAAAAAGAAAGTTAAATTTGAACAAATGAAAAAAAAAAACAGGAAAAGTTTTCCCAGTGCCAAACTGTCTCTAACTCCCCTTACCAGTTCTTAAGACAATGTTTGGGTCCTGGAACCTCCAGTATCCTCTTTCCAGTAGTCAGTAGTGGCCACCGCTGATTTCCAGGTAGGAAATGGGGTCCAGAGACTGGTGACAGGTACCTAAGGCAGAAAACAGCAGAACACCAGGGAAAACGAACAAACAGCTTCAACACGAGAGTTTCACCACGGGTACCTTTCCAGATAGTTTAAAAGGGGCCAAAGTGGTTCCCATCTACAAGAACGGAGAACCTACATCAGTTGAAAACTACAGACCCATCTCAATTTTACCCTCTCTCTCGAAAATATTCGAACGGGCACTGTACGACCGGTTGTATAAATATTTTAGCTCTTTTAATATTTTTACTACTCATCAGTATGGTTTTCTACCAAAAAAGTCAACAGAATTGGCCATATATAATACAATAAATTATATTATGGAAAATCTAGATAATAAAAACAAGGTAGCTGGTATTTATTTCGATTTGTCAAAGGCTTTTGACAATATTAATCGTGAACTTTTAATTCAAAAACTGGAGGGATACGGTGTTAGGGGAGTCTGTTCTAGATTGGTTCAGTCTTATCTACAAAACAGAAGTCAGTGTGTTTCAATAACGTCAAATGGCATTACACATATATCTCAGTCAAGAAAAATTACACAAGGAGTCCCGCAGGGATCCATTTTGGGTCCACTCTTATTCATAATTTATGTCAACGAATTGTCCGAACGAGTTGACGACGGAATGGTCTGTCAGTATGCTGACGATACTTCGGTCATATTGGCATGTTCAACTAACAAAACCCTATCATCTTTTTGCTCAAAAACGCTACAAACCATGGAAGAATGGTGCGCGGAAAACTGCTTGAGATTGAATGTTGAAAAGACTCGGTTGCTAAACTTTGATAAACAAAAGCAAAACTACTCCCTTTACGTTCCCTGTAAAGGTGGATCTATTCCAGTCGATAGCGGCACAAAATTTCTAGGAGTTTATCTGGAACCACAATTAAATTGGGAAATAAACAGCAAAGTCCTTGTTTCCAGACTAAGCAGCATCTGCGCTCTTTTGCGCCGACTCCGAGATGTTCTGACCTTAGATTCCATTCGAATGTATTACATTTCCTGTGTCCAACCATTAATCTCATATAGTATCCTGTTCTGGGGTTCTTCAGCCGGCGGCTCATCGTCGGTATTCATAGCGCAAAAACGCATCATTCGTACTATATTCAATTTAAAACCTACCACTAGTTGTAAATCCTATTTTAGTAGTTTTAACGTTTTTACTGCTCCGGCATTGTATTTCCTGGCACTGGTGGTTTTTGTGAAGAAAAACCCTGAGCTCTTTAATAGAAACTGTGATATTTATACCCCCGAAATGTCGATGGGCACCAGGTGTGCTACTGATCTTCGCGTGCCCAGACATCAGTCAAGTTTCTTCGAAAAAGGCCCTTTTTATAGAGCGATCAAAGCATACAACATGTTGCCACGTGATATTCGACGGGTTCGGGTTGCCGCCTCGTTCAGAGAGAGAGTCATCACTTTTCTTAAGGTAAAACAATATTATTGTTTCAATTTTACCAAGTAATTGTCATATTATTAAATGTTGTATTTTAAATATGTACTGTCACTTATACATCAATCTAGTTTTAAATTTTTAAAAATGTAAACTCTACTTTTACTTTAGGTGTTTCAAACACCAACATGTGACGTTGCTTTGTGATCTTGGTATCATTTTGATGGCAATAAATTTATTATTATTATTATTATTATTATTATTAACACTTGTTCCGGCAACCAAAAAGGTGACCAGAGGTGATGACAAGTGTTGAAGTTGTTTAGAGCAAACTAATATAACTAAAAAATAAAAATAAAATAAAATTGAATAAAACTAAATCAAGTGAGGAATTGTGGTGGTTCGACTCTGACCTTTTGAAACTCTGTGGCCGGTGATCGGCTTTTCCAACACGTGGGTTGGTCCGGAAAACTCTGGACAAAGCAGTCCCGGTCAGGCTGATTCAATCCCCGATTGAAATGTTATTTGGTCGGGAAAACCCTTGGATCTTTGGTCGGAAAGCCCTTGAAATTCCGGTCGGAAAGTCCTTGAAATTCCGGTCGGAAAGTCCTTGAAATTCCGGTTGGAAAAGTCTCTGAATCCCCGGTTGGAAAAATCTCTGAATATCCGGTTGGAAAAATCTCTGAATATCCGGTTGGAAAATCTTTGGATCTCCGGTTGGGCCGAACACAATACTGTGTTGGAAAATTGGGCCGATACAAAATAATTCAAAAGAACTAACAATAAAACCAATTTACCTGTAATTCGGCCAGATGATCACGGATTAAAAATTCACACGCGCCACACCGCTCAGAAAAAAGATCAGATGTCGGCAGTTCGAGTGCTGTAGTGGTAAAGAGACCGATATCACAAAGTGGGGTGATTAAATAGGCACATGGCACCTGACACAAAGAAACTCGACCACAAACCGACGCTTCCCCGACAAAAATCGAAACCAATCACGTGACTACGGCACCTGATAACTTATCAGGTCACGCACCCACATTTACAACAAAATGTGCACAAAGTGCAATTGGAGGATTTAAGCGATCGGAATCGGTCTACTAGTGTAACTAGGCCCACGGACATTAAAAACACAAACCAAACGAGGTACGGACGAAAACTCTATTTCGAACGTAACAGGTGGTGGAGTTAAAAATAAAAAAAATCTGATAAAACAGAGGTATTATCCTCTTTCCAGAGCACCTCAAACCAAAGTCAATAAGGAACTGGAACAGATGCTCAAGGACGACATAGTAAAACCATCAGACTCACCGTGGTCGTCTCCGATAGTCATGGTACGTAAAAAGCCTGGGGGTGGCGATTCTGTGTTGACTATCGGCAGCTCAACAAGGTAACGATTCCTGACGCCTATCCAATTCCGTACCTGTCAGCTACACTCGATAAACTGCGTGGCGCAAAATTCCTCAGTACGCTGGATATAAAGTCCGCTTATTGGCAGATCCTCGTTGCGCTGGAATCTAGACCTCTTACTACTTTCACAATACCAAACCGTGGGCTGTTTCAATTTAAACGTATGCCGTTGGGTCTCACCAACGCGCCTGCGGTGTAGCAAAGATTTATCGACAAGGTGATTGGAGTCGATCTGGAACAGCATGTATTTGTATATTTGGATGATGTGATCATTTGCACTGCTACGTTCGAGGACCATCTCAAGGTGCTTCGTGAGGTAATACGACGTATTGTTGATGCAGGCTTAACACTTAACAGAACCAAGTGCAATTTTTGCAAGCCTGAGCTCAAGTACTTGGGGTATATAGTGAAATTCACAGGGCTGATGGTTGACCCGGAGAAGGTTGAGGCGATTCTCAGGATACCGGAACCCAAGAATGTCTCCGACATACGTCGAATTGTTGGATTGGCGTCATGGTATCGGAGGTTTGTGCCAAATTTTTCTTCTGTGGTAGCTCCTCTAACAGCACTCACAAGGTTCTATCAAAGAACATTTGATTCGTTCTACCATTTTATCGTGCCCTGATTTTGATCATCCGTTCGTCGTGCAGTGCGATGCGTCTGATTTTGGATTGGGAGCCGTTTTGACTCAGACGATTGATGGCGAGGAGCGAGTGGTATCTTTTCTGAATCGTTCATTGAATAAAGCTGAAAGACGTTACAGCACAACGGAAAAAGAGTGCCTGGCTGTCTTATTTGCAATAGAAAAGTTGCGTCCTTATTTAGAAAGGACACACTTTACCGTTGTAACGGATCATTACAGCCTTAATTGGTTAAATTCGTATAGGATCCAGTTGGACGGATTGCGCGATGGGCCGTACGCCTCCAACAGTACGACTTTGCCGTCGTTCATCGGAAGGGAAGGGATCACGTTGTACTGGACGCTTTATCACGGTCTGTTCCTCAGATAGATTCAGTCGGTGTTGCTGACGGGGACAGGGCACTTGTTGCTGATCGTTGGTATCGGAAAATGATAGCGCAAATAGAGAAGTTTTCTGCTAAATTTCCAGCATGGCGAGTTACCGGAGGTGTGCGTGTAAACCAACACCTACTACTACATCATGGAAGATAAAGACAATTGGCGGACAGTTGTGCCAAAAGGAGAAAGACAGGACATTATAAGCAAACATCATGATACCCCACATGAGGACATTTAGGGGTATTCAAGACATTTTCTAGAATTTCCCAAAGGTATTACTGGCCCAGTATGAGGACCGACATAGTACGCTATGTTGCTAGATGTCAAGTTTGCATGAAAACAAAGCCTTTGCAACGTCCCCCCACTGGACTCATGGCTAAGTAAATCACCTACCACCACCAAACCATGGCAAGTTGTTAGTATAGATTTGATAGATCCACTTCCGAGGTCCTCTTCTGGCTTCCGTTTCATTTTCTCAGTATTAGATGTTTTCAGCAAGTACTGTCTTTTCTTTCCATTACGCTCGTCAACTGCAGGCAAGGTTGTACAATGGTTGGAGGATCACGTTTTCTTGATTTATGGAGTCCCTGACCGACTGATAGCAGATAACGGACCACAATTCCGCAGCAAAATATTTCGGTGTATCCTGGGGCGGTATGGAGTAAAATTGTGTTTTACAGCAAACTATTACCAAGGCAAATCCAGTTCAGCGTGTTCACCGCGTATTGAAAACCATTATTTCTGGATATGTTGAGGATAATCACAAAAACTGGGATAAGTTTTTGGCTAGGGCTGGATGTGCCATTAGGTCATCTACTCACGAAGTCACAGGCATGACACCAAATTTTATAATGTTTGGTCGTGAGCATTCCTTCACTGAACTTGAAACGTCTACGACCATCGTTAAGTCAAATGACGAACATGACCCTCAGTGTCATGCAGCTTTACTGAGAAGGGTTTATGCTGAGGTACAAAGGCGCTTGAAACAGGCGTATAGGCAGAGTCAAGTGGCGTGGCGAAGAAATTACGTTATCTCTAATGCCATCATCATCAATCATTTCACGGCAAAGTTTGCGCCGAAGTACATAGGGCCGTTTGTTATATCCAAAATTGTGTCGCCATGGACGTATGAATTGACTGACTCGACGGTACGCGGTCAGGGCGTTTGGCACGCCAAAGATCTCAAAGCTCACCCACCAGATCTTGAGGACTAACCATGCACGATGTGTGTTTCTTTCGGGCGGACTCGTTCCACAAGTACGGTTTGCTATTCTCTTCTTGTTTCCTGATTTCGGCCAGCCATTTACGATTATCATATCTAGCTGCGCACTTCAGCAGTTAACAGCCATCTTTAATCTTACTAATTAGTCAGTTTTCTCTTCGAAAACTTTATTTTAAGTAAGGGGGTGTTGTTACGGTTTTTTTTGGTGTCCCCTTTTCTGATGCATACAGTTATGTTGTTGTGTCCTTGTAGTTCAATTAACGTTAAGCACTTACCAGAGCTGATGAACAACTGAATTGAAGAACGACATTTCTACATAATCACAACCAAGTTCAGTCACAATACCGTTGATCTATTCTATCCTTTGAGTATGGGTGACAGATCTAAGGTGAGAGACAAACAAGTGTTTAATTAAACAAACAGAGGATTTAACCCATATAAACATAACTTGTTCGAAAGTAAATATTAACATTCTGTTGGTCTGACATTTGACGTATCGCTTAATGACGATTGACAGGTTATTGATGGGTTGATTGATTTGTGCAATTTGAGTATTGACAATTTATGTAGTGATTTTTGGGATTTAAGACCAATGGCAGAGCGAGCACTCTTATGTGTCTATTTTGGACCAATTGCAAATTAGGACTAGATATTCTAGAATCACATAGATTGGAATTGGATCTTCTTTTTGGTTTAGGATTTTGTGAATGCCACATGTTTGTTCTAAAAATGTATTTCGCTAAGCGGATTTTATAAGACTAGAAATATGTTCTTAATCTCAAAAATTATTGGAAATTGATGTGTTCCATTGCCGTAAGGGATTTAACTGAGACAATGAATTAAATACTATTTTGCGTTGGGAACAAAAGCCCGACAACATCTGGGGTATGTATAAGTTGCAATTGTGTCCATAATATCCACTTTGCTTAATGCCCAATACTAGCTGTACCTTGTTTGGATGTCGTATAGAACATAGCATGTTTCTAGGCTTTTTTTTTCTGTTGGCACACATTAACTGCAGTCAAAGCACTATCACCGCACATGGGTCTGCTTATCACCATTACCGAACATTCACCAAGTTGTACTGGGCAGCCTCTTAAGGAAGTCGTATAGACATATAGTCAACCCGTCGAGACAGGTATCAAAAAGACATCAAAAGGCAGTAAAACGAGGTCAGTGTAGTTCTAGTTAAAACCATATTTAGTAGTAGCAATACTTACATGCGTTTGTAATATTGTAAACCGATCTGTATGCATACAATTGGGGCCATTTCATAGTTGTGAATTGTTTAAGAAACACACATTTGTGGTGGAACCACCTTCTAAACTTATATCAGCACACAAAACAAATTTGTAAAATTCTGAAACATCAATTAAGAGTAATTTGATCTAGACCTTTGCGAGATTGTAGTTTTTCTTTGAATTAATGAAGTCGGTGAAATCACCAAGACACTGAAATAGATTCATTTTCATTTAGTATTATTTTTATTGGTAATTTACACATCTTGCAAGATCTGTCGACTGTCACTTGTCATTCACCCTTCACACTTCAAGTAGTTCAGATAGAACATAGGAAGAGCAGTTAACCAAACATATACCTTTGCGTCAGCCATACGGATTTGCCGAACTACCATATGGTTTGTTATACCCTGCTTTCCAATAGCTGTGTTGTCAGAAACCATAAGAACCCCGACCACTCTCGGTGAGTGGCTGGTCGGACAATTTTGTTCATATGCAATAAATTTTCAACTGTGATTAGAATCAACCTTTGGTACTGCACACAAGATTGCAAATTATGAGTTAACAAATTTTTGAAGGTAGCACTCTTTTCTGATGTCGCTAGCTGCTTTGGTTGGAAAGTCCGTAGACACCATGTTCACTAACTCCGTTTCTTCAATGTCAGAGAGTGGTGGCCTCGATAGCGTGTCAGCTATGACATTATTTCTTTTCCCTCGGATATAGTCAATATGAAGGTTAAATCCTTGCGGGCTAAGGGCCCACCTGGCAAGACGGTCCGTTGGAGTCTTCAGATTCATCAGCCAGCGCAGTGGTTGATGATCGCTTTGAATTTTTACCATAGAGTTTTCGATATTGCCACGGAACTTCTGTACTGCCCAGACAACTGCTAATGCCTCACGTTCCGTGGTATTGTAGTTACGTTCAGCTGACGTGAGTAGTCTGGAAGCATATTCGATAGGTCGTTCGTCCGTGCCCTCCCCCTGGAGCAGACCCGCACCAAGAGCGTAGTTGCTTGCGTCTGTCCGGAGTGTGAATGGCAGATTTGGACTTGCTTGTCGGAGTATTGGGGATGAACTTAACAGCTCCTTAAGTTTCTCAAAAGCAGTTTCTTGGCTAAGACCCCACTGCCATGTAGCATTTTTCTTAGTTAAACATGTGAGAGGCTGTGAGAGCTGTGCAAAGTTCTCAATAAAGCGGCGAAACCACGAGCAGGTCTGCACAAAAGTCAATAACTGTTTAACGTTTCTTGGAGGTGGCATGTTCTTAATGGCAGCTACTTTTTCTTCATCCGGTGGTATTCCTTGTGGGGTTATTCGATGTCCAAGATATCGCACTGAATCACAGCAAAAAGAGCATTTGGATCGATTAAGTTTGTTTAAACTTGTTGAGATGTTGAAACACTGCCTCGATGTCCTTTAAATGCGTTTCAAAGCGGCGATATTACTATTAAATCGTCTAGGTACACCAACATGAAAACCTCAGGAAGTTCTGATCGGAACCTGTTCATCATCCTCTGGAAGTTTCTGAAGATGAGCATCTATATGCTCGAAACATGTAAGGCGTCATGTACGTTATCAGCAATGCGAGATTATGTGGAAATACAATTAGACGTGCATATACAGAGTGTCCCGCGAGGTAGGGGACAAAATTTCACTACGTG
Organism: Ips typographus; assembly: GCF_016097725.1. Classification (NCBI taxonomy): domain Eukaryota; kingdom Metazoa; phylum Arthropoda; class Insecta; order Coleoptera; family Curculionidae; genus Ips; species Ips typographus. Next base: position 5,110,815 of record NC_138426.1, on the reverse strand, counting down.
TTCTTTAGGTAAATTCGAGTCGAAAATGTTCTATGAACATGGGTCCGCAAATGCTTCCTTACCAAGATGCGATTTTTTTAAGTTTAATAGTTTTATTGTGTTGAAAAGTACAATAACCTCACAAAAATATTTTTTTACAAAAAAAATTAATACCTCTTGGAAAATAACTGTTTTTTAATAATTGTTCAAAGTGTCGATTTTCCCATTGTAAGCATAGTCTAGCCCTTTTAATGATGTGGATGAGAGCCATTGTAGTTTTCGGCACAAAATCACTATTAAATTTAAAAAATCATATCTCGGTAAGGAAGCATTTGCGGACCCATGTTCATAGAACATTTTTGACTCGAATTCACCTAAAGAACACGTAGTGAAGTTTTGTCCCTTACCTCGCGGGACACCCTGTATATTTACTAGTCGGCGGCTAATAAACCTCGATATAATCCCCTGGTAATTGTTTACTATTGAGAATTTGCAATAATCTAGCCTTCCACGGAAATCTCCGTATTTACTGCCGGAAGGTTTTCAAATGACGTTAACCCTACATAAAACACTGTCAGTAGGAGTTTATTTATTTTCTCTCTGAATGATACATTACCTACTGCTAATTCTTTCATTTGTCATTATTAATTTTGGTTACGTTTCATATTTTACGGCTTATCGGCTTATTGCTAAAGTGCCTACTAATTAATAATGCTCTTTTCATAAACGTAGATAAAACTAGTTTAATTAACAACATACAGAGCAGTCCAGTTTTAAACGTCAATAATTCACCAATCGATAGCCCATCAAAAAATAAGTTTTAATGCTTCCTAAGGAAGACACAGACCTAAAAAGTTCAATTTAAAAAATTTTCACTGTCAGACTGTTTGACCAATTTTGATCAGATTTGGAACAAGTAATAATGAAATAAGTACTCGTTATGTGATGTGAATGACATTCTTCAAATGAATGTCATTCACATCACATTGTTTAGATGCGTTGATATAGGGGGATAGTCTTTATTTTCTACGCTCACTGGAAATTATTCAAAATTGGCACTGAAAATAGTAAAAAAATAGTTTTTTTGGACTAATGTTTAATGGCGTTCAATTTTTTAGACTATAGCTAGTGTAAAACTGATCATTCAATCAAACTTTCTTTTATTCAATTAAACACTGCTAACAGTCCGAATTTTCGAATTAATTTAATTCTATAAATTAGTGTTCAAAACTAATATCGTAGCATTTAATGCCAAAATTGTTTACTTTCATCAATGAGGAGTCTGAAACTTAACTTTTACTATAAAAATTAGTTTAAAATTCGATTGTTCAGTCTTAAAGCACAGTAAAGCGTCTAGAGGTCAATTTAATACTGACAAAGCGTCAAATGGCATGTTTAAGCCTATGGAAAATGTAAAAATAGTTTTTTTAGTCACTATGTCAAAAACTTGGTGAAGATAACCCTAAAACTCGATTTTCCAAGCTGAAAGCAGTTTTAAAGTCCTTGCCTATGAAAAGCAAAGTAAAAAAAATTGAAAGTCTTTAAGTCAATTTTCATAAATCTAATGTCAATATCCTGTATTTAAGACTATTTTCAAGACTAAAATATTGAATATTGTCACTTTTCATTGGTGCAGAGTCACTTTTTGGTGTCCAAGTCAATTTTCAATGTTGAAATGTGTGAATTT